>NW_027397073.1:4286290-4540392 GCF_003265705.2 Callorhinus ursinus | reverse complement strand
CTCTGAAAAACAAACTGAGGGTTCTAGAGGGGAGGAGGGTAGGGGGATGGGTTAGCCTGGTGATGGGTATTAAAGAGGGCACATTCTGCATGGAGCACTGGGTGCTATGCACAAACAATGAATCATGGAACACTACATCAAAAACTAATGATGTAATATATGGTGATTAACATAACAATAAAAATTAAAATAATAAAATTAAAAAAGAGATAAAAAAATGATTTTGGAGAAAAAACCTATTAAACACGGGGATAATTTTAAGTGTGAATGTGCAATGCAGAAGTTGTTCAGGACGGTGTCAAGGTTTCTCTAGCTTGAGTCACCAGTGGCATGGTCTTCACCTCAATGGAGACTGCAAAAGTAAATCAAGACTGAATGATAAGATATGAAAATGTTAAGAGAGGGAGCCTGTGACATACACAGACAGAAATTTGATTTATTCCTATATATGTAGATGTGAACTTTAAGGCAACTCTTAAGCCTAAAGATGGAGATTTGGTAATTAGCATTAAACTAGAAACTAAGTCACTGTGATGGAAGATGGATCGATCTATAACTTTCTAATGTTACCAACTGAGCACTGATTACGACTTTCACTCTTAGTGGGCAAACTTATGTCATATTTCCTTTTTGGTATTATTATTGCTCCCATGCTCTAATACCAATGATGCATACATCATTGAACATAGACTATTTATGCTGTTATGCCTCACAAGAATGGGTAATGGATCTTATATGCGTTTCAATAAAAATTATTCTCAATAAATTTATGTAGTTTTAAATTCTCCTTAATTAGAGAGGCAGTGTGATAAAGTGGAAAAGTCAAATAGATGGGTTCAGAATTGAGGTAGGTTTGTGATTTCTATTAATTCAGAGCCTTCTTCAATGTCTTGTACAAGGGCAGCAGGATGAATAGTCTTGCATACCTAAAGGACTTGTTGTGAGAAAGAAAGAAAGAATTGATAAGACTCTTTCCAAGATACAACATTTTATAATCGTGAAAAGCAGTGTAATTATTCATAACATGTCAGATCTCTGACATTCGGTAGCTTAGTCCGTTCGGGCTGCTCTCACAAAATACCACAGACTGTGACTTAACAAACAGCAGGCCTCATTTCTCACAACCTGGAGGCTGGACGTCTGAGATCAGGAGGCCACTGTGGTCAGGTGAGGGCTCCACCCTCATGACCCAGTCACCCCCCAAAAGCCCCACCCCCAACACGATCGTCCCAGGGGTTAGGATTTCAACATACGAATTTAAGGGCACACAAACATTCAGGCTCTAGCATTTGGGTAACAAGTTTGATTCTGTATACTATAATTTAATATTTAGCAAAATACATCATTCTGCAAAGACTTCGGGAAAAAAACAAAGCAGGAGGGCTTTGGACGTAGACCAACAAGGTCCCAGGTTTCCCACTCTATCAGGTATAAATAAAGAGCTGAAAACATAGCATTAATTATAGTTTCATTATTAAAACATTTATATCTGGTTTGCTTTGTGATATTATAATAGCTTAAAACATTTTTACTTCTCACTTCAAATCTGATACAACAATGTGTTTGTTCCTCACAAAGTAGTTATCCATAATAATGTTGGGGTTTTTGTTTGGTTTTACTATTAAAGCAATATGAAGTTGAAATCATTAGTCTTGTTAATGTAAGTCAGACATTCGCATGCATAATCCTGAGAGCGTAGCTTAATATGGCCGTTCATTTCAACGCAGTGGGAGTGAGAGAAATAAAATGCCAGATGGATAAAAAGGCAGTAACAAATTAAATTTACAGTAATTTGACAATGATTTGAAGCAAGAAGGAAGAAAAATGCGTTTTTAAGATAGCATATCTCAAAAAGTTATTCGGTTCTTATGGTATGTTAAACCCGTGTTTACGACCAGTGAAATTTAAATTCATCCTCTAACAAAATCCATTTGTTAACGTATTTATGATGACAAAACTTCTACCAAAATAAAGCACTGCAAGGAACAAGTAGAATGTTAAAATTAACATCTAAACTCAATTAAATATACAATTTGTGCCAGGAGTAATACTAAACGTTTACACGCATTATCTCACTTAATGCTAGGGACAACTTTGAGGTTCAGTGTTAACGCTCTTCTCATTTTAAAGATGAGGACCGTATGGCTCAGAAAAGTTCATTAACTTGCCCAAAGCCTAACAGCTATTATACAATGGTGTCAGGATTCAAAACCCATCTGCAGGACTACAGTCCCCGTTCTCTAAACAGTGCTTTTCAAAATTGATAGAAAATTCTTCCTTGCTTCTTTTAAAAATATTTTCTTAAATGTAAAGCACTACAGAAGCTTTACAAGAGTGGTAGAACCTTAACACTGAATTTTATGAATATTGAAGGCCACAAGTCCTTCACTGATTAGTATCTACCTTTGTGAGCAGAGACAGGTGATGTGATGACCTCAGTATATATTTTGATTTATCGATGTGCCTTTATTTGTTGCATTAATCAGTCCTTCACCATATATTTCTTCAGTGTTTGCTATAAAGCAAATATTGTCCTTAACAAATTTATTGAAACTGCCTTTGAATAACACTTGAAAACTCAGAAAAATCCCCTGATAGGTCTAGACACTGATAATTTGGTTTTAGTATCACAGATGAAATATGTCCTTAATAGACAATTAGGCTTGGTATTTAATTATCGTCTCAAAAATGGCTTCATATGAACCATTGTAAAACTAAAATTATTCTCTTTGGCAGAAAAATAACAGAATGTAATTGGTTTCTATCTAATAATTCCATACAACATGCTAATTTGTTTAGGTATCTTCAGGATATGCTTTGTTCCTAATGCCTTCCGGCAGGTCCACCAGGAAACCATGTTGGTCTGTATTAGATATTTCATGGGGAAATTATCGAGGATTTTGACATCTGCTATGATAATTTTCCAGGCTCAAGACTATTACTTTGCTCTATGGGAAACTTCAGACTTTCAAACAAGTAGCTATTTTCATATTAGAACAACTCAGATTTACTCTTAAGCAAAATTCTAGTTTTCCCTGCAAGCAACATTCATCAAATAGTGAGTTTCTGCCTTGTGTGATCACTGAGAAAAAAATTAAGAAAAATAAACTAACGCACCTCCATTCAGTTTTAAATTTCCTTTATAGTTTTCTTTAAAAAACAGACTCAAGCTGGTTATAAGAAATATACTCCCTGCCTATGGTGATACAGAAGAGAAAGGGGCATAAAATGACTATATCATGAATTTCCTCAAACACATTCAATGCATATTCTACCACGTTGACATGCGATACTGATCTTCATGTGGCAAAACTCTTTATACATCTTTGAAGGCATTTGTATATTTGTGCATTTGAAAATAAAACCACAATTTTGAATCCTGGAAGTGTAGACATTGAAAAGATTTCAACTATTCCCTGCATATCCTACTAGAAGTAGATGATCCAATTTTATTTGGGGGATTAAAAAATGTTTATGAGAAAACTGGTTGCAAGTACTCTTTAACTAAATTAATGGGAATCACATATAATCATTTTTCTTGTGGAAATAGGAAAACTGTCACTCTTGACCTAATCGGGGGTGATTTGGCCTGAGCAGCTGAGCAATTTATTTAGGACTTTGTTATGTTTTGAAGATTGATTCAGACTTTGTCTCTGAAGAATCTGTTATTATTTTTCTGGACATGATACGGGAGGATTTTTTTCCTTTTATCACTAAAGATGCAGGACTATATTTGAATATTGACTATTTTTATGGCATTGATTGAAGGCTTGTTGTTTTCAGAGATACTAGAAACCACAAACCACAATGCTCATTGGGTAAAAATGGCCATCTTCACCAAGTTGATCTATATATTCAACAAAACCACTATCAAAATTTCAAATGGCAATTTTTAAAGAAACTGACAAACAGATCTTTAAATTTATATAGAAATGCAAGAGATCCAGAATAAACAAAACAATCTTGCAAAACAACAACAACAACAACAACAAAGTTGGAGGATTTATATGATCCTATTTCAAAACTTAATGCAACTCTACAAGTCATCAAGTTTGAATGATACTAACGTAAGGATAGCTATATCAAACAATGCAATAGAATTAAGACTCTAGAAATAAACCCTTACATTTATGGTCAACTGATTTTTCACACAGGTGCCACAAAAATGCAACGGGAAAATCTTAGCAATATGGAATAATTGGGGGCCTTGATAAGATCTCTTCCAGTTGTGTGAGGGGACAAAAATGTGATTGATGTGGCTTCTGCTGGAGGAGAGAAATTGTAGCAGCAAATACAAGGGACTGTTGAAGGCATGTTTTTAGGTAAGGAAAAACAAACAACTGGAGCCATACTAGAGAAAAAATAGCATCCAAATAGATACTTTTCTTTTTTGAGACGAGAGAAACATGTTTGTGGAAGGCTCCTTGAGAAAGAGAAAGAGGAGGCACTCAGTCCTCCCCCAGGTCAAGAGCGCACGTACGGTGCTCGGCAGGCAGGCCCGCTCCAGAGAAGCGCGCTTTCAGAGCTTGGCAATGGGTGAATGTGGGGTGGGCCCCTGGAGGCACCTCCCCCGTTTCTTCCCTCTCTCAGTGTGGTAGCAAGCCGGATCAGAGGTGGCTGAGAGTGAGGATGGAGAGGACTTACTGAACACTGGAGCTCAGAGAGGAAGCGAGACAGGGATGGGTGCCATAGGACCAGGAATGCTCAGGAGGCATTAAGGACCCACCACAGTTTATAAATGAAGAAATTACCAGTCCAAATAAAGAATTTATATAATTTCCTCATTTGTTATAGACGAATGACATGTATAATAAAGCATAAAGCATTGGAATAATTGAAATGAGAACACTTCATGCTACCAAACTGTGTTTTTCCTAAAGTTTCCAGAATGGTAGTCAAGGAATTCATGAAGAGAACATAGGCTAGGTATAATAGCATGTTTCTAGATTTTTCTAAGAGGCAGTCATGTTTTCTCTCTGCAAAATTAAACTATTAAGCCTGACTACCTCTGGTTGAGAAATAAAGGAAAAAAATCAAAATACAAAAGAGGAATAATAGTAATTATAAAAATTAGATTCTGAAATTAAAGGATTTCATGTTTATGTAACTTCCAGATAACTTCTGATGACTTAATCATGTCACTTTGAAGCAGTCTTGTTTAGGGAATGATGAATTTTTCTTTGGCCACCTGAAAGTCTTCTTCCCAGGATTCAATCTATTCTACCCAATTTGCACTTGATCAAGCCATTATTTTAAATTAAAACATGTGTAGAGCCTCCTTATGGGATATCAGTAAATATAAGTGCCTAGTCCAGGGTTTAAAAGGATTTCCCCCTAAATTTATCCACCCATGTCATTTGTTTTCCTAGACCACACAAATATTTCATGATCATGGTATCTCCCCTGCCAGGTAAGTATCCACACAAATATTTCGATATGGCAAACATTCTCTGACATCATTATCTCATTCTCATATTTAAGCCTAGCAAGAAAAACTTCCCTTCCTTTGGAAAGTTCTATTATGTAATTCAGGTTTCTTACCTTTTTTCTACCTTCAAAGTTTATATTTAAGAAAAGAAAGAACTTCTTTAGGAAAGTTTTTCTTTGCCAACACATGAGACTGCGTTCTGGCTATTATTCCTTTCATCTATAATCATCATTACTTATCATGTGGAAATTAAAACATATTTATCAACTCTTTTCTCTGTGTGCATTTTTCCATTTATCTCAAGGTTATAAACCTATAAAAGTAGAATCTAAATCTTGTGGATTTTCAGCCACTGTTCCATGTCACTGTCACCAATGCATGTGCATCCTGGAGATACATAGCAGTGTAGTTACATGATTTCTGAATATCAAAGAGATTGTGAACAAAGAGTTTCCATTACCAGCCCAGGAGCATGACCAACTATTATTTTTGCCAATTTACTTTTCAAAATGGTTCACCAAGATTTTAATGGTGACTTCAGTGCCTTAATGGTCCCCTTTGTCAAAGTCTGCAAACACCACCTGCTGTTTTCTCCTCATTGTACTCCCCCCTACTTCCTATGGGTTTTCTAATAAAGAAGAAAAAAAGATAATTTACACAATTAATCAAGCAAGTGAATCATTAGAATGACAAATGTTTAAAGTTTGAATTGTACTTTTCAGTCATTGATTCTATTATTTTAAATAATTATGATCAAAAGCTGTGAATTGAACTTATTAAAGAGACTTTATAATTAGAAAGCACTTTTACAGATGCCTCAATATCCCAAACCATATTTCTAATCAAATATTAACATTACTCTTTGACATCCCTGGAAATGTAGCTCAAGTTTTATTACTTTGTGTGATCTGTTATGTTTTTCCTTTTACTTATTTATTTATTTTATTTATTTATTTTTGTGAGAGGGAGAAAGAGAACAAGCAGGCATGAGTGGGGGGCGGGGGAGCGGGAGAGGCAGAGGGAAAAACAGACTTCCTGCTGAGCAGGGACTCCCCCACCCCACCATGTAGGACTGGATCCCAGGGCCCTAGGATCATGACCTGAACAAAGGCAGATGCTTAAATGACTGAGCCACCCAGGCGCCCCTGTTATGTTCTTTCTTGATTCTCCATTGTTCCTTGAATAACTGGAAGGCACTGCTACAAAAGAGGAAAATGATCATTTGTATCTTACAGGAAAAATGTATAAAGGGCAGCTAACAATGTATAGAAGAAATATATGGAACACACAAAAGGAAGGTTTGATGTATGCAGGGTTTGAAAAAAAGCTGAATTTAAGTGTGAAAGAGAACTGATACAGAAAAGGAAATTGCAAATACTCTGAAAGGTAGGGTCCGAATTCTATCACTGTCCCATGATTACAGATGAGAGTAACTTTAGAATCACTAAAAGTTTGTCCATTGTCATACCAAAAACAGGCAGTTGGGCTGGAATTTGTAATGCTGGTCAGCCTGACACCAAAATGAATATGTAGCCATTCTGTTAGTTTGCCTGTGATATACACCAAGTCACTTTTCCAGGAAAGGCACAGTTTTCTGAACAACTTACCTGTTCTGTGTCTTGCAGGAACAAGATTTGGACTGCCTCACAAGAATAAATGTCACGTAAATAATCTTCATCTCTATCACCATGAAAAAATCTAGTAAGATATGTCTTATAAAGCCTCAGGTAACAAAAAGATTTAAAAAGGAGAACTATAAAATGTTAGGGAGGAACATGATCCTAATTAGACATTTTCCCCATCCTAAGGCAACAATCCAAAACGGTTGAGACCCAGTGAATGAAAATCTCTAGGAAATATATAATTAAAAATAATTGGTTGCAGAGAAGGATTCCATAAATTTTAGAAATATGGTTACTCTTCACTCCTTATGTGACTACAGTTTCTTCTCAACCACCTACTCATCTATCGGTATCAGACATGTTTTATATTTATTCTAGGCAAACGTAACTTTAAAGAAAACGTAACTTTAAAAATAATGTAAAATCCTTGAGAGACAATTGTATGAACCAGCTATTCAGAATACCAGTGATAAAGGCAGATGGCTACACTTATTATTATCTTCTGGAGCACAGCTTTCTTTCTAATGGCCTCTACATTTTTCATTCCTTTGACCAAGAGATTCTCATTCAACCTTGATTTTCCCCACATAGGCTTATTTTTGTATAAGGTTACTTAAGTAATAAAGAGTCACCTCACATAAAAATACCGGTCATAGAGCTGTTTCAGGGCTAGTAACTGAGCTGCTAATGACATCAGCTAAAACACAGTCTTTATTCTGCCAGTCTCAGTACATTGTAGCTGTGGCTACAAGTCTTGTTTTCTCAGTCAGAACGTGGCTGCAACACGTCCAAACAATATATTCTCTACCAACTCTCCAAAGCCAGAAAAGAGCATATCACTACTCTCTATCCATTATTTTTTTTTAAAGTAAAATGCTACAGAATCAACCCTAAAATTCAATGGTCAGACATGTTTTTTTCATGTATCATTCATCCAAATTCTGTCACAAGGTCATTCAAATTATCACTGGCAACATGATTTCAATTGCTGTGGTTAGCTTAGACTAATCAAGGTTTACTCCACTGGGCTGAAGCAGGGTCCTAGCCTCTCTAGAAGCAGCTGGCCTTCTGAAACCAACACTAAATCAGGATTGTCAGCAAGGAAACAAGAGGGGAGGCTGCTGCTGCTTCTTGGCCAATACAAGAAGCACCACTGTCATCCTCTCTCACAGGTAAAATGGAGCCCATCACAACTAGAAGACCAGTTATCTTTTCACCTGTTTGCGTTAGAAAAAGAATTTTATGAGTTAGTTATCTGCATAAATAGACTACTGTGCTTATACTTTTAATAATCTATTTTCTTTTTAATTTTTTTAACACTACAGTCCCATGTTCCTGAAACCTAGACATGCATTCCAGAGTGGCTAATGTGATAAACACTAATAGAAATGGGAAGAGTAATAGTAGTAATACCATTGAGTCATTAAATGATATCACAGTGATAAATACATAGCAAGAACTGTGCTAAGTCCTTCATATTTATTTTCTTTTTTTTTTTTCATGATAACATGTAATGTATGGAAGATTTTACAGAAGATGGTATGACTGAGGCTTAGAAACATTATCAAGTCAGTCACTCCAGACCATAGAATTTCTTGTCTTGAACGACTCTGTCCTGGTCAATGTTGAAGCTTCATGTGGAAGACCTTGGAGTCTCTTTGTGCCGGCACCCATTCTGCCTACACACACACACACACACACACACACACACACACACACACACACACATAGATAGGAAGAGACTTTTGGAGGCGATAGATATGCTAATTACCTTGACTGAGTGATGGTTTCATGGATATATGCATTATCTCCAAACTCATCAAATTAGAAGTGTATTGAATATGTTCAGTTTTTAAAATTTCAATTGTACTTCCATAAGCTGTGTTTTAAAAAGCTACAGTAACCAAGACAACATGGTATTGATAAAAGAACAACAAATGGATCAATACAGTAGAATATAGAGTCCAGAAATAGATTCACAAAACTAAGATAGATCTTGGGGCACCTGGGTGGCTCAGTGGGTTAAGTGACTGACTCAGGATTTCAGTTCAGGTCATGATCTCATGGGTTGTGAGAGCAAACCCCATTTCCCTGCCGCTTGAGGCTCCGTGCTCAGCAGGGGGTCTGCTTCAGCTTCTCTTCCTTTTATCTCTCCCCTCACTCATGACTTGTTCACTCTCTCTTTCTCTCTCTCAAATAAATAAAATCTTAAAAAAAATAAGACAGATCTGTTTTTGACAAAGGTAGATATATACAATATTTTTAAGTGGAGAAAGAATATAATTCAACAAATGGCATTGAAACATTTGGACACCCATATGCAAAAAAATTTTTAGAAAGGAACTTGACCTAAACCTCACATCATTACACAAAAGTTAACTCTAAACAGAGAATATATCTGAATGTAAAATGTGAAATTGTAACTTTTTAGAAGAAAGCATAGGGAAAGATCTTTGTATTCTGGGTTTGGCAAAAAAGTACTGAGACCAGACACTGAAAGCATAACCCATAAAAGGAAAATGATAAACTAGATTTAAAATATAAACACTCTGTGGGGTTTTTTGTTTGTTTTCTGTGAAAGACACTGTTAAAAGAATTAAAAGACTCACTACAGACCGAGAGTAAATATTTGGAAATCACATATCTGACAATGGACTTGTACCGAAAATATAGAAATAATTTTCAAAACTCAATAGAAAAAAACAAATCTATTAACAACGACAAAAAAAGTAAACAAACAATTCACCAAAGGGTATATAGGAAAGGCAAAACGCCTGAAAGGGCGTTGAACATCATTAGCCGCTATGGATATGCAAATTACAACCCGGTTGGTGTACAACCACACACCTATTAGAACGTCTGAACAAGAACACACAGATGATACCAAGCCCTCACGAGAACACAGATCTACTATAACTCTCACACACTGCTGATGGAAGTGCAAATGCTTACAACCTGGAAAATAATGTGTCAGTTCTTATGAAGTTAAAAATATACTTAAAATATATTAACCCAAATTCCCACTCCTGAGTATTTGGTCCAACGAAATAAAAATTATGTTCACACAAATACTTGTCTTTTATAGAGCTCTGTTCATAATTGTCCAAACTGGAGACAACTTGGGTTTTTTTTTTTTTTTTTAACTAGGCTTCATGCCCAGAATGGAGCCCAACGTGGGGCTTGAATTCACGACCCTAAGATCAAGACCTAAGCTGAGATCAACGGACTGCACCACCCAGGTGCCCCAACTTGGATGTATATCAGTGGGTGAATTGATACATAAACTATGGCACAGCTATACAATGGACAACTAATCAAAAATGGAAAATACTGTTGGGATACAGGACTTGGCAGGATCACTAAGATAATATTCCGTGGGAAAGAAGCTAGTTTCAAATGTGTATCTATGTATAATTCTATCAGTATGTTATGCTCAAAGAGACAAAACTATAATTATGAAGAATACATCTCTGGTTGGCTGGGCTTGGGGGAGGCTGGAGCGTGTGTAAAATTTAGGAAATGGACGGCAGACTTGTAATCCCACCAAAGCCTGGGTTTAAATAGACACATTCATATTATCACACACCATTCACTCAATCCTGCTAACACTGGCATAGCAGGAAAGTACCAGACACATTGGAAAATACTGATACGGGAGTCTTATTAAGATAAAGATAGAGACGTAAGGAACTGCTCTGTGGAATGTACAATTAAAGGACAGGCAGAAACTAGCCCAAATTTTGGTGTTCTACATGGAAGAAATTTTACATCCATACAGCCTGCTCAACCTTTAAATGTTGACATCTTAGATGACATATTGTTGTCCTGCTTATTTAGAGAATCTCAGAGTGCTTGCTAATACACAAAGATAATATTTTGTGAAAATCAACCAGCTTGGCTAAGTTAAATTTTTATGGCCCTAGATATTTGAAAATGAGCTTAAAAGTTAAATAATGTACACAATGTAGTGCTTGGAAAAGTAAACAAGAGGGTGTGAGACAGAGAGGACCATGTCTCCGGTAAAGAAAATATTCTAAGCATGTTTTGCAAAATGACTTTAATTCACTTTCAAATTATCTTTGAGGTAATTTTTTCAAGAATATTTCTGTAAGAAGCTGAATTCTATGCCTTTACCAGATAAGCTATCCTATTCTGAAAAAAGATAATCATTTACTAAAATGAAAGATAAGTATTTGAATAACAATTTTAAAGAAATAATGTCGTTTTTATTGATTTGACTTAGGTCATATCTTCAAGTTTGGAAGGAATATCTTATTTTAGTGGAAGCATTAGCCATGCTGGGAAAATAGGAGAGACTTTAAATTGTTTAAATTGAAAAACGAAGAGCTTTTTGCAAATGAAGCCGTGTTTGTTTCTTTTCATAGAAAGACATAGTTGTTGGTGAGTAGAGTAGAAAAGCACAGATACTCAAGAATTGCGGTATGGTGTTTAAAAAAACCCAGCTCTTCTGTGAAAATATAAGTCTATGCAGCACTGAAAAAGCAGAAGAAAATGGAGTTTAGGTAAGGGCGGGGCGAGGGTGGGGTGAGAGTAAAACAGAAGGAACCCCGGCTGTTGGGAATCTATTTTATTAAGTGGCTTTTGTTTCTCCCTCTTTCCCGGGAATATTTTATTACCTTTTCACTGCCTAATAATAAAAGCATATTCTTAGAAGAACTGCGTTGGCTTTGTTTCAAAAGTAAAAGAGACATTTATATTTTTACCGGTAATCACTGCTTTTTAGTACTGTTGGATCCTCAAGATGAACATACCCACCTAAAGAGATACAGTCCCTGCATATAATGCAAAAACTATATATACACATTTACTTAAATGTGATGACCTGGATGCCTTCACATTGATATTTTTAGCACTTTTAAACCCATGTATGCACGCTGTTCTCCCAAAGATGTTCTTGTGGGATAACTGAAGTATATGATGATGTGATAGTAAAAGTAATGTTTATTGAGCGCTTACTTGGTATCTCATACTTTTATCAGCCCTTCATATGCCTTTAATCCTTATAATAACAGCCTCATTAGTTAATTACCCTTATTAAACATGTTTCTGCAGAGAAGAACAGTAAGACTCTGAGAAATCAACTCATGGTGAAGTGACTAAGGAATGGTAAAGGCAGCGCTGCATCCCGGTCGAATGTCCAGGTTCTGTCTACACCTGGGTCTCACACAGCCACAGGAAAAGAGAGGCTCAGAGAGTCCAGACCATTCAGGAGAACTAGAGTTACAGATCTGAAAAGCTAACAGCTTCGCAGTAGAGGTAAACCAATATTAAAGAGGAAGGTGCCAAAATAAAATTTATCACTATTTTTCTTTTTCTTTTTTTTAAGATTTTATTTATTTATTTGAGAAAGAGAGAATGAAAGACAGAGAGCACGAGAGGGAAGAGGGTCAGAGGGAGAAGCAGACTCCCCGCTGAGCAGGGAGCCCGATGCGGGACTCCATCCCGCGACTCCAGGATCATGACCTGAGCCAAAGGCAGTCGCTTAACCAACTGAGCCACCCAGGCGCCCTCTATTTTTCTTTATTAATCACTATCAATACTATAGAGTAGAAGCATAAAAAGCTGATAATGTTGACTTTATCAGTATGTATTACCCTAAGGGAAAGTTTATAATACAATCTTTTTGTGAGTGTGTGTGCTATCTTAAACTGTAGTTATGAAAAAGAGGGGAATTAAGTAGAATATCTGATAGGCCTGATAATAAACTGGTAAGTTTGTAATAAACAAACTGATTATTTGCACTTGGGACAAGTCGTAAGTTTTAATTCCCTCTTGCTCAAGGAATAGAAATTGTGCATTGTGTGGCGTTGACTTCTTTAGCTTAATTGAGCGAACTCTGAAAAATGGGTCACTGTTACAGCCTTCACAGAGCCTTGACTTGTCCCTGATTTTGACTTCTAAGTCCCCATCAGGTAGCTTCACAACCATTAGATGCAAGTTGTGTGAGAAAACACAATTAGTATGAAATAATTGGACAGCCATTCGAAGTGGTAGTACTAAGCATTAACACTTATATTACAATTACTATGTATTAGAAAGAATATTATATTTACATATTTTAGCTTATTTCATATATGTCTTCTAGACAACAATTTTAGTATGAATTTGGCCATACAGGATTTTTGAAGGACTCGGTTTAAGGGATCTAAAGACATATCCACTATTAAATTCCTAAAATAAGTCTTTTTTATCAAATCCTCCTCACACTCACTAGTGACCTACCTGCTTTCCCATCCCACAACCCCCTTGTTTCTGAGTACCCGGCCCTTTGTTAGGAATGGAGTAGAAGAACTGGTAAGCCAGCGGAGCTTCTGAAATTAGAATATTCAGAGTCTAGTTGGGAAGAAAGCCTTGCAAAAATAATTGAAATGCAATTCATTCAACGAATCTGTAGGTACTATTATTTTTCAGGCAGTCTTGCAGGTGTGATACACATAGATTGAAAGTGACTGATGATTTCTCTGCCCTCATGGAACTAACATCTTGGAGGAAGGGGCTGTAAAGTAAAAGAATAGGCAAATTAAAGATAAAAATCATGTCAGGCAGTGATAAATCCTACAGGTAAATTAACACAGAGTCATATAGTGCCTAGGAGAGGGCTCCATTCTGTTACTTAGAGTGGAACTATCCCTAACCAATATAGACTCCTGCATCCATCACCTGAAAATACAAAGGTATTTGAGCACCATCACCTCTTCCCATAAGAACAGGCACTGCCAATGTTTGGCACTAGGATTCCTTTTATTTATTTACTCATTCAATCATTCATTCATTTAAAGGAGCAGGGAACATACAGAGGGAGAGAGAATCAAGCAGCCTCCATGCACAGCGCGGAGTCCAGTGCGGGGCTGAATCTCACAACCTTGAGATCATGACCTGAGCCAAAATCAAGATGTGGATGCTTAACTGGCTGAGGCACCCAGGCACCCTGGGATTCCTCTTATTTTTAAAAAAGATTTCTTTATGTGGATTGTGAATACAAATATATACATATATATATGACATATAATATGTATATTACATAATAATATGTATATTACATAATATATATATATATTACAATGACTGCTTACAGTTCCCTAATACTCATTCTCCCATTCCATTTCATAATAGAATTCTGATTTTGAGCTGCGTATGTGGTGCCCAAGAGGAAGATAATATTTACCAGTTTTCCTTTTAGTTAAGTGTGGACATGCATCTAAAATTCTGGCCAAGGGGTTTCAGGAATAACATCCTATAAGTTTCAAGAATAATATCCTGTAAGTCATAAAGTCATTCCACATGTAAAGGCATGTGCATTTCTGTACTCTTTCTTTACTTTCTGTTGGATAACATGCAGATGTAATGGCCGGATCTAGAGCAGCCATCCTGGGCCATGAGGTGACATTGCAAAAGGGGGATTGCACAGAGATGAATAAAGTGGAGAGGTTGAGTCATTGACACCAGGTGGTGCCATCCCAGCATTGGGTCACCTAACTCTGAAATTCTTTGTAAGAGAGAAATAAACTTCTATTCTTATATAAAGTACTTGTTTTATTTTTGTTTTCTTTTATTTGCAGCTAATCCTAAACCAAATAATGCATGATTTTTATCATCATTTCTTAAAGATAAAGTCTACAGCATATCTTCCCATTTATTTCATATACTGATGTTTTAATCCATTGTATGTAAATGGTATACATTAACTCTCTAAATTATATCATTATTAATTTATAGATAGATTCTTCTGGCCAAGGATTAATAAACCTTCTATAGAGAAGGCATTCTTCTAGACTCTACTGATAATTGGTAGATATAATGAAAGAGGTAGGGGTACCTGGGTGGCTCAGTTGGTTAAGCCTCTGCCTTCAGCTCAGCTCATGATCCCTGGGTTCTGGGATCCAGTCCTGAGTAGGGCTCCCTGCTCAGTGGGGAGTCTGCTTCTCCCTCTCCCACTGCCCTGCCTTCTGTCTCTCTTCCTCAAATAAATAAAATCTTAAAAAAAAAGAAAAAAGAAAGAAAGCAGTAGCTTATGCTCTGTACAATAGCTTTTATTGGGCTCTTTCTATATTCCTTATATTCCTTACACCTTACCTACATTATCCTTATAGAAAGAACAACTCTGTAAGATTTTATTTTCCCCATTTGTTCAACGAAAAAACTGGAAGCCTAAGATTCTAAGTAAATCAGCTAAGAATTTTAACTTATGTCTCTTTGAAATGGATATTGTATGCTATTAATTGCAAGTGTTCTTCTAAGAGACAAGACAGAAGAATAAATGACTCTAGTCTCTAGTCAAAGGGATAGATTAGTATGTGCTACAAAAAAAGCACCAAGTGCTATGGGAATTCAAAAATGTGAAAGATCTACCCCTAAGAAACAACAATTGACTTCTAACCATTCTCTAATTAATTAGTTTTTCTCCCTGAACTAGTTCAACTGATATCTTATACACAAAGCACTTTTAGATATTTTGGTCTTGCTGTATAATCAATTCTTCTACAAAAATTTCTCTTTTTTGACAGAATGTTTCCTGTTCTTAAAAAAAGACATTTTTAATGTTTGAATTGACTGATACATATTTTCATTCTTAATGCTTCGAATGTATCAGAGGTTGGTATCTAGAAATATGGATACAATATACATGATACATTCCTCAGCTTATTGTCAGTATATTGCTCAATCATACTGCTTCTTGCAAGGCTCTCTAAATTTCATTAAATCACGAAATTCTCTACATAATTAATAATATTAGATTGAATGGTTTGTAGTCAAGCAATTTCCTCTTCTTATTCTAGAGAAAGAACATTTATCATTGTTCCTTAAGAGTGGGACTGCTATTTGGGCAAGAGCGTAAGTGTCTTTCCTATTAGCAGTGGCATGTAATACATTTGCTTGACTATAGAAAACAAGAAACAGCAGTTTTAATTTATATCGTGCTTAACAGGCCTAAGCCTACCAAAAAAAAAAAAAAGTAAATCGTTTAATCTTTTGGAGGTTCATTAACTCTCTAATGACAATAACTTAGGATAGGAAAGATCTCTTCATATGTATGCTGGCCCCAAAACCATTTCTATTACTCTGGACACTTTGGAAACATTTCAACATGTGAATTGTGTTTATTCTTCAGTTCTCTCACTTCTTTTAGAAGAGATTCATGTTCTTTGGCTTGACTAGTTTTGTAAAATCAACTTAAATTTGCAGCCTGAACTACCAATTGAAAGAGAATTAGCTTACTCATAGTAGATACAGTAACTCTCTGATGATACTAAAATTAAAATTATTTACTTTGACATCCAGCATCAAAGAAAACTATCAGTAAAGACCGTCTCAGTAGGAGAGGCAATGAGCTCTGAAACAACAGAATTGGTGTAATGACCTTTTAAATTTACAAAGCTGTAGATTATTCGAGAACATGAATTCTACCCAGAAGCAAACACTATTAACGTTTTAATGCATGTTCTCACAAGCCAATTTCAATGTGCTTTTATAATGTTTACGTTATATTAATTGTTTAAAACTACTAGCTCAATTTGTGGCCCCTGCGGAGTCAATAATGAAAACATTGGTATTCCTTCTTGCCAAATGAGATTGGTAGAGGAAAATTGTTCATGTAACGCAGATATCAACTCTGCATTCACAGAACTGGATTCAATGGGTATGAAACCTAATTAGGTATCTTCGAACATTCCCAAATTTCCTCAAATGGCTATGAATTCCTGCAGAGCATTTCCATATGTCTTTCTGCTCCCATATGTCTGGATCCTTTTGTTATCTCTGTTTTGGAATCTTGTTCCCTTCGGGTCTTACTTTCTGTCCCCAAGGACTTACCAAGTTAGGTATCAAACAAATGTAAGCACAACAGAACTTCATCACTATTAACATCATAACATTTCCCAAATTGCTTCATTTAAGCTCTGCATCATATTTCATTAATCAATTAAGTTAGGTTTTACTGATCATGTGAAGTACTTTCTGGGATTACTGGTAAGGGTGTTACTAAGATATTTAAGTAATCATTTTATATTTTAAGATTTGGGGGGTTACTATTTGGAGGCAAATACCATCCATTGCTACCTAAAGACAAGTTCAAAATGAGAGGAAGCTACCAATAGAAACAACACAGTTCCCCCAGTCCAGCTTGTGGTCTGCCTCTGTTCTCCATTCCATCTTATAACAGTTGCACCAGTACTTGGTGATATCACCCCTTGGGTGGTGTTCTCAGTGTGGCAGTGCATTCATTCAGGCATAAAAGAATAACTTGAGATAGAAGTTTGGACTCAGTTGCTGTGTAACAACAAGCTCACTATCCCTCTGACTCTTCCCCATCCTTCCACTTCTGAGTGACCCCAATGTACCTCTGCTTCCTACGACTTTATCCCTCCAGTGCAAGGGTTCTCTATTAATGTATGGTCTCCTGCAGTGTCTTTGTGGCCATGATGGAAACTACCACTCTGAAGTCCTTCAGAAGAACCAGCTGCCAGGAGCACGGCTGACGGACAAACGCTGCCCCTTTGGACCCACCCCTGAATTTCCATGAAAGCCGCTCCTAGACGATATGGAAGCATGGAGAAGGTACTAGTGCAAGCTCATCCCTGTGCACTGGGGGCTTTTCAAATGTGCATCCATGGTTCAGGTCATTCCCATGAGTGTGATCAACACTTCTCAGAACTGCTACGTGATCTGCAGTTCTATGTACACAACCCCTTCTTTGTCCTCTCTGTTGTGCACTGCTGTCTGAAAATACTGCATGTCCAAACCTGTGCGATCCATCTACTCATGTCTTGGGATCTGCTTCTTAGACACAACTGTGTGTATCTCCTCCAGCAGAACCAACTCAGAGCATTTAATTTTGTACATGGCAGTGAGATTCCTCCAAGTGAGCCCCTGGATAAACAAGGTGAAAACTGCATTGTCCTTGATAAATTAGTCCCAGAAGTTTTGTGACATCATTTCTATCCTGACCCGTGGGTTGAATCAGTTACAAGCTCACCCAAATTCCCCTGAGAAGTCCCAAGGAATTTGTAGTTCCAAAAGATTAACTACTACAATTGTTTTCTTCTTTCTTTGAACAATTTTTACATGCTCTTTACTTTTGTCGCAAACCATAATTTATTTTTTTAATTACTATGTTCAATTAGGCAACATATAGTACATCATTAGTTTAAACCATAATTTAAATAATAGTCATTTAAAACATTTTACATTTTTATACTTTTGACATTAATTTTTACTTATTTCACATGTAGTCAGAAAACACAAGTTATAAAATAAGTTTAGTAAAAATTTAGAAGTAAATCTAGAGGTAAATACACCATCAATCTTCAAATGTTTTATGGGAATTTTAAGTTATATATTTTGTTTTCTTTAGCTCTCGTTGATTGGATAATGTAGTCTATAGCATTTTAATAATTTAAGCCTTTTTTTGCCAGGCTTGCATTTCTTTTATTTTATGTGATACTCATTGAGACATTGTATGTAAAATGTACATACTAGAATTACATTTCTAATATTACAAATTAATGCCATGGAATTTGGCCTATGAACATTCATATTTTAACATGTCTAAATACTTTACCTTTTATCAATATAATAATAATATGTTTAAATTATTATTTCTTAAATTCTATAGTTTGAAATTAATATTGCGATTTAAATTTTCCTTTGTTCTGAGTTTGCCAATCAGTTAACAAACTTGGGATATATCTGATGAGCAGAGAACAGCTTGACAAAGAAGAGATGGAATTTAGAGGGATGATCCCAGGCAGCTAACAGTTTTAGCGAACAAGAGAATTTGGGCAGGCGAGTGAGGAACTTAAAAGACTATAGATTTAACAGGGTCCTGCTGGGTGCAGTGGTAAAATAATGTGCAAACCAGAGAGGGCCAGGATGTAGGTGGTCAGACAGAACACAGAAGGTGGAAACACAGGGAAAATAGGGCTGGAAGACGCCGACTATTAGAATTGGAAATCCTAGGACCAGGGAAGGATATTCTGTTCCTGTTGACAACTGAGGATGTGCCTATCCACGAACTTCGACAAGAGCCGACGACCAGTGTCGGCATGACCCGGTTGCTTGTGACAAGAAAGTGTTACCTGGGAAAGATAAGACCAGAAGCCCATACATAACTTTTGTTTGCCTCAGGAAATTCCTACTTATCCATTTGTCAAAGATGATGTAGTCCGCTGACTTGGCCAAACAATTTTCTTTCCAAGACCATTTTCAGGACCCTCCCTTGGCAGTTTCCACAAATGCTCAATTGTATATTATAAATTCTAATTAGTTCCCTGCCTGGAAAGAAATGCCTTAAGCCACTCTTTCTTCCCACCTGCAGCACTGCTAAACCTGTCAAGTTGGTATTCTCACTAATAGCAAACATGTTCTAAGACATTCAGCTTTGATGTATTAACAGTTTTCCAAGTCATGTCTTGGTGAATTCAACAATCTAGTGATGTCACCAAAGTCTAGTAAAGATCCCTGACTACCAGGATCCAAGATTGGAAACTGGTAAAGTGTGCATTCCACCCAGACCCCTATAGCTTCTGTGAGGGAGCTCTCTGAGGGCGAGGTGAGCTGGTCATCGGATCTGAGCATCAACCTCTCTTCATTGATCTGTGAATTACTAAATTTAGTTTGTCTCCAGGAAAAGCTCTTTGGGGAATCCTTTCATTATCAGATCAGATTTGAAAGCTTTATCCTCAGGGGAAATCTCTTTGCGTCTATTATTTATTTATTTATTTATTTATAGCCAGGGAGGAGCAGAGGGAGAGAGAGAGAATCTTAAGCAATCTCCATGCCCAGCACAGAGCCTGAGGCAGGGTTCGATCACACGACCCTGAGATCAGGACCTGAGCCGAAATCAAGAGTTTGTTGCTGAACCGAGTGAGCCACCCAGGCGCCCCTATTTGCATCGATTGATGCTTATTATGATTTGGAAACCTATGAAAGGATTTTCATTTAGAAGAGGATGGGGACATACGAATTGATCATTCTGTTTTGCCTTGATTTTGCCCCAGGAAGCTCAGAGAATTTCTCCTCTGACTGGCATCCTTTTCCCAAATTGTACTTCAGGCCAATCATCAAATTGCATGCAAGTTTTTTTAGTATTGTTGTATTTTGTTCAAAAGAGTCTGGGAGAGCTCTCCTTCTCAACCTTCCTTGTTTTCTGACAAACACAGACATTAAACTAAGGACCTAAGACACAAGGTGGAGAAGGAAAACTCCACCGAAGGCACACTGAGCTTTTTTGTCTGAACCAAAGTTCACGCTTTCTCTGCCGAACCCTTGCTCCTTCCATATATTTGTGACAGTCTGCCACTTTGGATCACTTTCAACGCCACCAAAATTGTTCATTTCAGAGGATCTGTAGAATAGAAAGTAAAATTTCAAATACTGAGTGGTCTGCAAAGCCAAAATCCTCTAATTCTAGATTCTCCCTTAAAATCAAATTCCCTTAAGAATCAGACAAGACCTAATGTGGATTATAAGCTCTGTCCCATTCTGAGCTGAGAAACATTGTCAAATACCTTATGAATTCTGTACAAGATAGACTAAAACTTACATCATAATTTAAAATAACTCTAGGGATGCTTGGGTGGCTTAGTCAGTTAAGCGGCAGACTCTTGTTTTTGGCTCAGGTCATGATCTCAGGGTTGTGAGATTGAACCCCACATTGCCTCCTCGTCGGGCGTGGAGACTGCTTAAGATTCTCTCTCCCTCTCCCTCTGCACCCCCACCTCTCCCTCTCTCAAAAAATATGATAGATGATAGATAGATAGATAGATAGATAGATAGATAGATAGATAGATGATAGACAGATAGATAGATGATAGATAAAATAAGTCTAGCGACATATATACTTCAGGGCTTACACATCCATACCAGTTTGTTCATACGTCGGTAGAAACCTCTAATGCAACAAACAGAAAAATTGAATGAAACACGCAGAGAAGGAACTTCCATGAGAAGGTGATGATTAGTTTTTAAGAGAAGAGAATTGCTAATGCTATTAATTCATTTGTTTATATGTCTTTTAAACATTATATTTGTTGCCTTGGGAATGTTACTTAAATTTTCTGGTAATCAGTTTCCTCAACTGTAAAATGTGTATACCTCATTATGGTGTGGTGAGCATTAGATATTGATGAATGTAAATTCCCTACAAGCAGTGCCCCAGGAGTAGTAAAATCCTCGATAAATACTCACCATGCCTTCTACTACTACTATCTCCTCTATGAAATCTTCATTAAAGATGAATTTTTCCATGATGATTTTAGGGAGCAGATTATTTTTGCTTAACTCCAAAGAAGGTGCATGTTTTCTTCTTTGTGGATGGAGGGTAAAAATAGTGACAACTTGCATTATTTCCTCCTATGCACAGCTGCCATATTTGCCTACTGGTAGTAGTTTTCTGATGATAAAAACAGTCCCTGCTCAACCCTTGCAAGAACTCTTTATTGCCTACAGAATAAAGTTCATGCAACTGAGCCTAGAATTTAAGTTAATCCAGGACCTGAGTTCGACCATCCTTATACTATAACACTCGACCTTGTGCATCACGAATCAAGTGATGATGAACCATTCACTTTCCTATGGTGTCTGACTCCTCTGTTTGTGGACATGATAATTCAGTAGGCTTTATTGCCTATCTTCTTAAATTTAGAAACTCCACAAAACCTATCAGTGATTTAAATATAAAAAGCAGATAATCAATTTGTATTGGATCTTTAAGTACATCTACCAACAAAGATGCAGTATAATCAGAAAGATTAAATTAGGGGTAGATTGACTTGCTCAGAGCAACCCTAACGAAGGGGGTAGAATAGAACTTGAAAACTAAAAACAACCAGTGAAGAAACAACCAAGGAATCTTTTCAGGCTAAATGTGAATGGATAATTTATATATTTAATCATATCAAAATAAAAACATTCCCCTACCCACAAGGTTAGCCAGAAGTTAAAAGTATACAAAAGTCACCAATATCGTACCCCAGCATCTTCTTATAGAAAAATCATAAAAAGGCTAAGGTGAGAGTCAGAAAGAGTATATGCCAGGATTTATTCCATTTATTTTAGGTTGATTTCTTTCTATCTTCAGACTATATTGTATGTATACCAGGGTTAAGTAAACAGATATGAGTGGGACAATTGAGTAGAATAATTAAAATATAGGCAAAAACTAAAGAAGAAGAGAATAAGGTCAGAAAATTGTTATATGATCAGATTCTAGAAATGAAATCTGTGGGGCATATTGGTTCTTTATTAAGTCCTTAAAGCTACTAGGGATTTATAAATAGTTTCTGTCTATACAGTTTGCACAGAATTTCCTGTTCTTTTTAAACCAACACTTGCACTCAAACCACAGAATGCAATTTCAGTAAGTGCTGAACTTCATTATGTCGAGATCACTTGAGAGCCTTTATGATTTCCTGGAACGGTCCCGTCATGCAATGCCTCACTATCTGCTGTTCTTAGAAAGTATACTTTTCACAAATTCACACTTGATTTTTAGGTTCAATCACTGAACAAGCTACCCACCTACTTTTATACCTTCCATTTCCCTCTCCTGAAAAAAATCTGTTTACTGCATTAGCAAAATCTGCAGAAAGGAATGTGCTACTAGAGCCTGCTTCACGCTAACCTACACCCACTGGGGGTTTGCCTCCGTGAGCAAAAGCTGAAGACAGTGGGGTCTCTAAGTACTTCAAATTTCACATGTATGCTAATAATGCAGGTTAACCAAGCCCCCCTGAATAAAATATATCTGCCTAACAAGTAAAGTCTCAAAACTGCTTAGGTGTATGTGGCAAAGTGGTCATTAAAACTAAAGCATTATTTCCAACAACAATTAAAAAGATTGATTCACATAAAGATTCACATTCGAAAATGTGGAGCAACTTTACAAAGTTTGATAAGGTTTCTTCAATAAAATGGGCATCTCTTGATCTGCTGATTTGTATTCAGTTCTCCTAATGAACGATAATTACATGGAGAATTACACTGACAATCTCTTTTTATCAGCTTCCTGGTCTCCATCTTGGTTTTTGTTTACTATCCAATATTTCTGATATCTTTAAAAATGTGTCTCTGACTGAGTAATCATTTACATATGTTCTTGCTCCAAACAAAAGGCACTTTAGTTAATCTATTCATTCATTAATCAATTCAGTAGATATTGAATGCCTACTATGTGCTGACACTCAGCCAGATGCTGATAATCACAGAGAAAAAATGAAGTGAAGTCTTGCCTTTTTGTTGCACATATTCTAATGGAAAACCAGAGTACAATTATGGAGAATTACAATGTAGTACATGAAGTAGTATGAGAACTGGAACCAAAGGAGTTTCAATTTATTCTTACCAAGTTCCTCCTGTGTAGGTACATCATAGGGTTCTTTAAAAGTCCAACGTTTTGATAGTGAGTATGGAAATTGTTAACATCCCTTTTAAAATGTGAGAAGGTAATATCATTTTGAGTTTCCTCCAGCATAAAATAAGGGGGCGATTAGGACCAAAAAATGTCAAAATAACTATATCAAGGAACGCTCACAGTGACTTTTTAAAATGCTTAAATACAAATAGAAGAAATATACTTAGATAGTGTAATTTCTTTATATGCCTAATGAAATGTTTTACCCTTTTTTCATTTATGTAAGCAGTCCTTTATCTTTGAGTAAGTTGACTTGCATTATTCAGTTGTTAACCACAGACTGTTAACCTTTGGTTACCAGAAAAGAAATATGACTTTGATTTTTTAAAGTTAATTTCAAGTCATTCTATTTGACAAGAAATGAGAAATAATGGTAGGGGTCTGTTAGCTACTTACCCACATACAGGAGGTTTGCCTTTCTTGTTCTATAAATTTGTGTTGTTGGTGGTGCTGTTTTGTGGGGAAGGGAGTATAACTCCAAGTTAAAAAGAGAGCATATGTGGTACCTTTAATTTAATCAGATTGATTTTTATTATCTGTTCAGAAATTCTTGCCACAGAACTTAACTTAAAAGAATTTATTAATAGATAATACTAGTAGCATGAATGACAGAAATTCTATATATTATATAAAGTTTAATCAATATCAGATTTTGATCCATTGAAGCAACAACTAAGAACATTTGCAGACCACCTTATGTTTCTCTGAATATACTTCTTGTTTTTTTTTAAATATATTTCTTAATAAAGTAATTAGTGATATAGTTGCATTAAGTCACATCCAAGCCTTACCTAAAATGTCTTCTTTCTATAGACGATTGTTCTGAGAAGCTTGAACTTATAAGATTTCAAAAGAAAATTGGCATAAATTTAAATGGCATACCTAATAAGGTAAAGCATGAAATCATGTCTAGAATGTCAATAAATGTAAGCCTTTTGAAGGTGGACGAGTAGGAAGTTCAGGAAAGTTTTTTCATTCTATCTGGGCATTTAATCACTATATGTTATCAAGGTGTGTCATCAAGAACACTTCAGATTTAGGCTAGGCACTATCAAAATTGAGCTGATTGTGGTTGCCAAGATAGAATCTGGCTGGCAATCAGAACGTGAGCTTTCATGGACTAACTTAGCAACTTTATGTCTTGAAACAACTGTAGTGGGAAATGTGACTTATTGTTTGACCTAATAGCAAACAGTGGTCTTCTTATATAACATCACCAGCAGCAATAATGCCTAGCAATGGAGAGCTTAGACAGATCAGGAATGTTCTCTACATTATGCATTTAATTCATTTAACCCTCACGGAGAGTCTGGGATAAATGTCTTTTTTTTTTTTTTTTTTTCATTTCACAAATGATGAAACAGAATAAAATAGGGGTAATTTGGCCAACACAGTAAGTTGTGGAGCTGGAATTCAGACCTTAGCAGCCAGGCTTCAAGCCTTGCTCTCCACTACTGTGCAACTTTAAATTAAATTTATTGTATATGGGTTCTCTCTCCATCCTTTCCCCCACCCTCTCTGAAGTATATATATATTTCCATTTATCATTCTCTCTTAATCCAGACACTATGCAACTACGCAGGTTGGTCACAGGTATTCTAAAACACAGTATATAAAAATGCATTAAAAAATACGTGTTGGAAGTAAGCTGGGGGAATATTGTAATTTTCTACTTTAAAACATAAAGTCAGAATGTGGAAATATATTTTGACATTTAAAAATCTATTTTAAAATATCAGAATCAGAAAAATAAACCCCTAAGAAAATGCATCAGAAGAGATAAAGCGAGTTTCTTTATTATAAAAACATGAGCCAGTTCCAGTCTCAAACTCTAGGCCTATAGTGAGAACAACATAGAATTTGGGGGGAAAATAATGTCATTTCTATTTTCTGGTTCACAGACTGGTTCTTCAGCTAAGTGTAAACAGTTGTTAGGTATTTCTGTGGACTTTTATTTCAGTTATTACATTTAAAATGTATTTGACAATTGTATTTGGTTGGTTTCTAAACTTCCTGCTTCTCTCTTGATTACATATTTAAATTATGGACACAGCTTTTAAAAGTGTACAAAGTGTACAAATTCACAGAAAAGGGAAATTTACTGAGAGTTCAGCCCGGATTTCTATTTAAAATAAAAGAGATCAAAATACATATGTTAGTTGTCAGGGGACTCTTTGGCTTATTAGATACTTCTACTTCATCAGCCTTTTACTGTTCTATTATGATATCCATCTTACATATTATTCTATTTCATAAAAATATAGAAATAATCAAAACTATGTAATTATGACCTATCATGATCTTTTCCCAACCTCCCAGTTTTTCATTCCTAGTAATGGACCCTTGGTATTTTTCCTATCTAGCCTGTGTGTTAAGTTCCCACTGGGTGGCAAGAGTCAGTATTACTGGAATCGTCTCAGGATGTTACTAATCTAGTCTAATGTCCCAGCTTTGAACATAACAGTCTTGAGGTTCAGCATAACTTAACCCTGGGACATTTATGGGTGCATTTAACTGCATGTAACAGAAGCTTGACCCACTGAGCTTGACTAAACATCGGTTTTCCAAAACAAAGAAGCAAACAAAAAACAGTGGTTTTCCAAAATAAAGAACTTAGAAGTTGATTTTTCAGGGATGATAAACTGCCACCTCCTCCATGTCATTACTGACTTGGGCTCCTTCTGTCATTTTATTTTGCTGTTCTTAGTATATGGGTTTCCTCACCATGTTTACCCTGCAAGGTATTTGCAATGTCCCCAGCTCCCTGTGCATGCCACAGGCAGACAGAGATATGGGAGAAAGAGGAGGCAGTAGGAAAAGAAAATATAAAGGAAAATTTGTCTGATATTACTTTCTTTTTTATGCAAAAATCTCTATATAAAGATTGATTCCTTTTGTTGCCATGTTAATCAGCACTAGGACTTCATTTACGTATGCATGTTGCAGAAAGAGAAACATGCATTTAACCACCTCTCTAAAAAATTTAGAAGGTGAGAGTTAATTCCTAAACAAAGTGATGTAAGTGTATTTTATTCCATTTTTTCCTCTTTGTAGAAGCCATATGAAGTGATGTCTAAATTCTGTTGAGTACATTCTTTTGAGTATGTAAAAGGATTTGGTAATGTCTGAAAAAATGATGAAAAAGTAATTTATTGTGTTAATGCAATAGTCATCCTGCTCAGGAAAATACTTATGAATACTTTTATCAAGTCTTTCAAGTACTTCTTATTAATATTAAAACTATTTTCAGTATGCTGAAACCAGTTGTCCAGAATACCACAACTCACCATTATTAACTCTATTCTCATAACTCCAGGTTCTCGATCATTATCTACACGGTCTTGTGAAGGGAATGAGGATGGAAGCTTGTTTTTCAAGGATAGATCTAAGCTGCTGAAATGAGCAAATGCAACTGTGAACGATGAACATTGGCAGAGCCTGTGTCAATCATGAACTGGATGTCAGCGATAGGACAGTCAGGCCAGAGGCACGTGCAGTCCCTATAATACCCAAATAAGCACACTTCTGAATGCGAGACCGGTACCTAGTCACTTTGTAGTCATTTCAAGCTCTTTGAAATCAGGGAAAACGAAATTTGATATTTAATGGTCTGTCTTTAATATGATTTTCCTATTTTAAGCTCACCAAGTATAGCAGTATTGCCTTAAATGATAACACACATGGCAGTTGCTTTGTACTTTCTTATGTGCCCATCAAAGAATATCTCCCTAAGGATGGAACAAGTCCTCTTATTATAGCAATCATGACTTTAGCTAACCCAAGGGTCCCCCAGCAGATACTCCAAGCTGAGGGCATTGTCGGTCAAATATATCGATCTACACTAGCAATTGACATATTCTGTACTATCTGTGTTTTTAAACATATGGAGTCAAAATGCTTTTGGTTTTTGAAGTTTTAAAAATGTTTCTTTGGCACAACACCTACTATTCATGTTATCTGAAACTAAATACCAAGAAGGTTGCTTATTTGAGCCCTGGCTTAAAAATATTTCCAAAATTATTGGTTGGTGAAGCATAAAAAAACCCATATACATTAATATTAAAATTTACAATGTATTTAAATTAAGTTATATTAAAATATAAATGCTGCTGTATATCCCTCTCGTCTCGCATACCACACCAGGGGAAGTATGCCATGCATCACCAACACTGTCTTACAAACTCAAGAATCTCAGCAAAATTATCCCTCCTTCTGTAAACTAGCCAATCCATTTGTGCTTTTCCTTGAAATGTGGCTGGTCATCCTAATTTACTCAGAGCTTCTTTCACATAATTAAATCTATTAATTTTAACAATTTTTCAGATTGTGCAAGAAATCTTTGTACACACGGGTGATGTAAAAGTTGCTATGATCGTACATATCTGAATGAGCCTTCAGCTGGCAAAATATTTGTATGACTCATTATTGTAAGTTTCTATTCTGGACCTGTGTGCCTTGAAGGAAACCGTCAAGCAGGTGCAACGAGCAGCGAGTGGTGAAGTCACCAGGCTGGAAGCAAGCGGCAGATTCACGAGCTGTGGTGTCCCCTCCTTACCCTCTGCACATGCAATCTGGAGCCAGGTTAGAAAGCTAATTAAAACTTATCCCAGGGCAATCACCATCCTGAAAGAGAAGGCAGAATTAGAGATGAGTAAAAATGCAAAAAAAAAAAAAAATAACAGTATGATAAAATCTCCCTCCCCATTTACCATAGGCATGGTCAGAAGAAAATAAACGGGATGCACATAACCTAAATACATATAAAATTATAAAATTACATTGACAATTAAGAAGCAGTGAACACCAAACACAATCCCTAGAACAAAACGTGTCTGATGATTTTGCATTAGGCACATGGATATATTTGACTGAAATCTGTTAAGCGGTGGTGTGGAAACGGGTTGTGACCGTCCATACAAGAAAAGATACAACAGCAAACTGGGCCTCATTTCTCCATTTTGGGATATTTGGGGATATTTCAGCTGATTTTTTTTAGACCTGAATTAATTAGAGATCTATTCCAACTTTCAGCTTCAACTATGAATGCATGGAAGAAGTCAATGACATGCAGATGAACTAGGCTATACCTAACTATAAAGTTACATCAACAATAGAAGAAATCATTTTTTAAAGTCAAGATTTGAATATTATAGGATGCTTACCCAATTGTATATGATGTTATTCTTTGGAATTTAATCAATCATTTTTTAGGAAAGACATGGAAAACCCTTATATTTGTCCTTGTCATTTTCACTCAGAATCAAGCCCATATCTTCTGTCGTGAATCATAATCAGCAGAAAGGAGAAACACGCAGGTAGCATCTCACTCAAGCTGAAAGATCCTTCTGCCTAATGCTTGAAACCAACACTAATCTGAAGTGAAGGGGAAAAATAAAATGCATTTGTAATCATACATGCATTTTGATAAGTTTTGGGGAATTATGAAAATATGATTTCATTTTCCAAATATTTTTATGTGCCAAAAATACAGCACATTTTGCAGGAAAATTAAGACTAGTCATTCTTTTTAGTCCTTCAGTCAGTCAGCTTTAAAGTTTGTAACGCTTCCTGATCATGGTCTTTAAAACTGAATGCCTATTTTTATAAACTCTTAATGTCTCATAAGTATATTCTGGAAGCTTTTGGAAAAATAAACTTTTCTCTTTCATGAAACTGAGATTCAAGTGCTCTGATCTTAGTGTCACGTAATTAGCAAAAATAGCATCTCCCTCACATCACAGAGTTTTTCTTTAGAGTATTTACTTTTCCACTGTTATTTTTTGGGTTTTTTTTCCACTGTTATTTTTTTCAAATTGTAATTCTAAGAAAAAAGTCATGATAAGTATTACATTCCAAGATGCAATTATATCTGTTTAATAATTATTCAACGTTTCTAGCATGTAATTTAAGTTTAGAGATAGAAATTTTATGTATATACTTAGAATAATTCCTGACTATGCAAATATTTCTGTTTTTAAACCACATTTCTCGAATGATTACATTTATTCCAAATAATCATAAGACTTTCACAGCATTGTCTGGACTACTGTTATTGTATTCATTCCTCTTGTATTACTTCCTCATTCCTGGGTTTGCTTGACATAAAACTTAGTGTGTTGGAGTGTTTAGGTGGGGACAGGTGCACCCCATGCAGACAGTGGGGTGTATCAAACATCTCAACACAGGGAACACTGCATTCTACAGGTGCACAAAGCCTGCCACGTAAAACTGGATGACCATTCATGGAGTTCGTTTCTCTTCTTGCAGAGCTCACAACTTGACTCAACACTCCCAACCTCTCCTGCACAGAGCACAGCCAAGAAATGGGAGCTATGGCAAAGGGCAAGCTTTCCATGTGCAGCCCATTGAGTCTGTTCACTCTTCTTCCTCACTGGCTGGGATGAAAATGACTGGCAAGTGATGTCATGAGTCATTATTGTAGGTAGATGGAATCTCTGGCTCACTATGTGGGCTGCCTGCCCAAAAAAATGTTCATTGCCTTGCAATGTGAATCAAAAATAAATCTTTTATGTGTTAAACCACTGAGATTTTCTGGATTGGTCTCTTACAGAAGAAGTATTAACTGAACCAATTAAGCACCTTTAAAAAAAAAAAAACACCCTTTCCAATCTCCAATAATGACCAATAATGACTTGCCTTACTCTCCAGAGCTGCTATGCTGATGAATTTAGTAGTATATGTGTTTTCATATAAATGTATATGTTTGAAGACTATTTTAACTTCCTTCCATGCATTATACATACAAAATTTTGCCTCTAGTTCTCACTCAGCACTTTTTTTTTTTAAAGGCTTTTTACTTTTTTATCTGACAGAGAGAGACACAGCAAGAGAGGGAACACAGGCAGGGGGAGTGGGAGAGGGAGAAGCAGGCTTCCCGCGGAGCAGGGAGTCCGATGCGGGGCTCAATCCCAGGACCCTGGGATCATGACCTGAGCCGAAGGCAGATGCTTAACGACTGAGCCACCCAGGCACCCCTCACTCAACATTTTAAAAACTAGAGGTTATCATGCTAAGTGAAATAAGTCAATCTGAGAGAGATAATTATCCGTATGATCTCACTCATGTGGAATTTAAGAAACAAAACAGGATCATAGGGGAAAGGAGAGAAAAATAAGACGAAATCAGAGAGGGAGACAAACCATAAGAGATATCTTAACTCTAGGAAACAAACTGAGGGTTGCTGAGGGGTGGTGGGTGGGATGGGGTAATTGGGTGATGGGTATTAAGGTGGGCACATGATGGAATAAAGCACTGGGTGTTATACACAAATGATGAATCACTGAAAGCTACCTCTGCAACTAATAATACACTATGTGCTAATTAATTGAATTTAAATATTTAAAAAAAAAACGATGTAGTGGAGGGCAAAGGTTAAGACTGTGTGCTCTAGTGCTGAACTACCTGGGTTCAGATCCTGGTTCTACTCCTCACCAGTTGTATGATCCCAGAGTCTCCATTCCCTCATCTGTAAATTGGGAATAATAATAGTACCTACTTCGTAAGATGAAATAAATTCATGTATGTAAAGCTGAAAAAAAAAATCCATCCATGTCGCTATTGCCGGGCGAAAGCATCTCTTACTTGCGTTGCTTAGCACTCCACAAAATGCACCTTCTGCCTTTGCCCATCCACTCCTCAGCCAGACTGCCAGATGGGCTCCAGTCCCCAGCCCCGCAAACAATGCTGGAGCAAGTTATCTCCAGTTGCTCCCACCCCTGCCCCTCCCTGTGTTAGAGTCCACCGGGGGTATGCACCCAGGAGCTGGATCCTTGATCCTGGGTTCATGAATACTTCATTTTACTGTGTGGGGCGAGACTTCTCTTCAGAAGCCGCAGCTGGAACTTTCTCAACAACACTGCAAATGGGTCTCTGTGCTCCCCGCATCTCCTAGTTCATAATGTATTTGACAGTGTGATAAGTGTGAACTGATATTACATTGTTCTTTTAATTTGCATTTTTCTAAATACTAATGAGCTCGAGCATTTTTGCATATGCTTGCTATTCTGCTGGGGTTTCCCTTGTACAGATTGCCTGTTCCCATCTTTTGACAATTTTCCAGAGAAGTTCCCGTCTTTTTATCCTAACGCTTTCTGTGATTCTCTTATGCTAGATATTTGTTCTTCTCTAATTTTGGACAATGCAAATATCTTTCTCCAATTTATCCTATGGTGATAAACAGACTCAAAGCATAATTTGAGAATATTACCAACATCAAAAATTCTCCTGCCTCAGAACAAACTAATGTGATTATAATTATGAACAGAAGCATTGCTGTTCAAACTCACTCCCTTACAGGGTGCTTGTGTTTAATTGAATAGAGATACTTTTTGTTAAGCAAATGTTCTTGTTACCTCATGTAACAAAATAACATCTTATAGTATCAACTTGCCAAAACAAAAGGTACAAAAAACTTATGTCAGAAAGATGATTTATATTTAGTAATATTTTATGCATAAGGTGTATGATATGTGGATAATTCTGCTTATGATGTTTTCTGTCACAGTAGATATTAAAATTAAGAGTAACTTGCTTTGGGGCACCTGGGTGGCTCAGATGGTTAAGCGTCTGCCTTCGGCTCAGGTCATGATCCCAGGGTCCTGGGATCGAGTCCCGCATCGGGCTCCCTGCTCCTTGGGACCCTGCTTCTCCCTCTGCTTCTCTCTCTCTCTCTGTCTGTCATGAATAAATAAATAAAAGAAAAAAAGAAAAAGAAAAGAAAAAGTTTCTTCTAAAAAAATAATTAAGAGTAACTTGCTTTATAAAGGTTATTCTAGTAAGACTAGAATAACTGTATAATTTTAGGAAAGTTGTTTCTTGTAAATCCAGAGTTTTCAAACATTTACATTTGATTTGTGCTTTATAGTTTAGTTGGTTAACCAGCTTCATTTTACTTTCTAAACTGTCAGGTGGTTTTGGACCAATGATTATTCCATTTCGGGACTGAAATTTACCATCTCCAAACTGTTGTTTGAAGTTGTATATTGAGACAAGGCAGGTGGGTCAGTCCAATAGTAACTATTTCTAAGAAATAGTTCAAAGTATAAGCCAATGGTTTATTGGCAGCAGGCTATTGCACACGTATTCATGTCCACATGCACATGCTTCTCTTTTTTGAGACTCCGGCAGCTTGAGGTAGGAGCCCTGGACACAAACACAGAAGGATCTTACCAGCCGTGGGAAACGTGGCCTCTCTGTTCTTCATTTCTTTCGTTGGCTTCACATAACGTTTGTAAGAAACCAATTATTGAATGGATGTAATTTACTTACAACAGTGTCTGGCACTTGTTAACTGTTCATAAAATGGCAATTAGTAACATTTTCCAGAAATTTCTCCCATTTCAAGGCCCCAAAATTTCCCAACCCCTCCTAAGGAATTCCTCCTTGATGATTTTAGTTTATAAGAATCTCTCCTTCCTCAAAACTTCTGTGCATAGATGTGATTCACAAAGATTTTGGCATTTGACTATACTCTATATTGTACTCTTTAAGAAATATTTTGGGGGGCCATTAATTCTGTCTTGTGAAACACACAACAAGTTGCTAAAGACAGAGACCATTTATTGGTACTTTTCTTACTTGTATTAGCCACGTGCAGGCGCAGGTAGTAACGATTTTTGACAAACTAATTGTTCTTTACAGAGAGCGGCAATTAAGAAATAATTTAAGGGAGTATGTAGGTGTTCTGCAATGATTATTATTTCATAGAATGTTTTAAGAGATAGTTTGAGTTCTTTTATATGTGTCTATAATACGTCTTGTGCCAGTGATCAAGTAAATATCCCTCAGGTAGCACAGGAAATTTTTACCATGACTTAAAGATATAGCTAAAAGTGAGAAACTGGTGGACTCTGACCCTCTCCTTAGTTTGTATGACAATCTCCTATGATGAAGGCATATATTTATGTGCAAATCAAAGGTTCACTAGGGCACTCAAGACTGATTTTGATTCAGAATGTATTTAAACAAATGTCCCCTTGATTTTATTCAATGTAAGCTCAGGTGTATATTACTGTCTCAGAACCGGCCCGTGTGTATGGCTAATGTTGCTTACGCTAAAAATCATCCATGTTCCTTATCCAAATCTCTCCTGGGAAGAGACATTTCTTTCCTCAGAATCCTCAGGATCCGAGGGAGAGGGACACGGAGAGATATGAAAAGGGGAAAGCATTAAATTGGAAAGCAGGGTTTGATCTTGAAATGACTCAACAATTTCCTATAATTGTGTTTCCTGCCTCATGGCCCATCCCATTCCGACAGGGGTTTTCGAATTTTCTCTCTAACAAGCGGAACAGACAATTACTTATTTGTTTAAGATCATTCGAAAGTACCGGGGGCCTGACCTTCATGCGCGGAGTACAAGGTCCTTAGTGAGCACCCCTGCCCACATGACCAGTGTCACCTTTTGCTTCTGTCCTACACCAGGCTGCTCAGCCTGCAGTCCTCAGAACGTGACTGTCTCTCTGTTTGCTACACTCTATGTGTATTTGCTCCTCTGCCTGGGACCTCCTTCCCCCTTTTTGGAAAGATTTATTTTCAGGGGCGCCTGGATGGCTCAGTCAGTTAAGCATCTGACTCTTGATTTTAGCTCAGGTCCGGATCTCAGGGTCGTGAGATCGAGCCCTGCCTCAGGCAATGGGGAGTCTGCTTGTGAGCCTCTCCCTCTGCCCCTCCCCCTGCTTGCATGTTCTCTCTCTCTCAAATAAATAATCTTTTTTTAAAAAAAAAGAAGGATTTATTTCCAGTTGGTTTTAAGGATCGGGCCATCAGTTCTAGTTAGAATGTTTCTCTGTAACTATAACCACCTCTTCCCAAAGACAAACCTCTGCCCCCTCCATGCACATTTTGTGGGTACCTTCACCAATACCCCTGTTCCATCACAGCGTCTTTCTAACCCTCTTGTAGCTGTTTTGACGTCCCTCTTTTACAGTGGGACTCTCGTTTCTTATCTCAGTTTACAAATCTGACTTGCCTGATCATAATGACTGTTCAAAAGTAGCTTGTTGAATAAATGACTCAATTAAATAGCTTTGCCTAAATCTGTTGATTTGTATGGAGACTAAGGGGATGAATAATAATGCAGTACTTTTATCCCTTTGCTTTCTCTTAAACTATTTAAACCATGCTGCAGCAGTAAAAATAGCACCTAGACTTTATATTTTGAACAAAAACAAAGAAATATGCACCCAAGATTATATCTGTGCAGGAGAGGAAAAATAATTTAATCTCCACCCTTTTAGATGCTTGGCTGAGATCTGCCCCAATACTCACCCCTCGATAATAAAAGACAGATTGACAGAAGAACCTGGTGAGAAAGACTCATAATAAGCTGGTAAGCAAGCATAGTTAAAATGTGTTAAAAGCTATAAAAAAAATAAGAAAGATATAGACAAAAAACAAATCTTCTTTTAGATAGAACCTGCAGAAAAGTACTTACGGTCCTTAGCTGATATGGACTCCTCTGTCTGGGATACTCTCACCAGCAGCCCCACCCGTTTTTCATCTGGCTGCTATTTGCTTCCCATTATAATGAATCTCAAGGTGGGCCTCTTTCATTCTTTTTTTTTAAGATCGATTTATTTATTTTAGGAGAAGTGTGGCTGGGGAGAGAGACAGGAGAGGCAGTGAGAATCCCAAGCCAGCTCCGCAGGGGGTGCAGAGCCTGACCTGGGGCTTGATTCCCTGACTCAGAAATCACAACTTGAGCTGAAACCAAGAACCAGATGCTCAACCGACTGCACCCCCAGGCGCCCCTCACTCATTTACATAACGAAAAATATTAAGTTGTTACCGTGTTTCAGAAATTTTGCTGCAATTAGAAAATAAAAGAGCCATTGACCCTGCTCCCATGGAACTTACCGTAGAGCAAGAAATGTATGTATGGATGCAACACGCGCTACAAGGATGCTGAGCACAATGAAAGGGGAAGCTAGGAGATGAGGTGGGTTAGGCAAACTCTCCATGAGGAGGTGATATTTAAGCTGAGATTCAAGAATGCACCAGGCACGAGATGTTCCAGTTGGAAGGAGTAGTGGAATTGAAATCTTAGAGCCAGAAAGAAGCATGGTAAAAATGAGAAAGTTCAGAATATTTTGTTTCTACGAGTGGGTGTCTAAGAGGGAGCTTCTTGATATGAGGAGCACTGAGATTCACCTCTTCAGCAAATTCTCATGTCTGTGCTCCCGGGATGCCATTTTTCCCAGACCACCTCTTCGAGGATCCTTGTATGCCAAGGGCCTGGGAAGATAGAGGTAGTGCCTCCCATTGGAGCAAAACGTAGCCATGCTTCCTCTTCAGTATAAAAGACAAGGGTTCTTGACAAGAAGAGACAGATGGAACCAACTTACAAGGCACTTGAAAAATGTGTTAAAGATGTTGGAATTTATTTTAGGACCATGAGAAACATTAATATGTTTCAAACGAGGCATCATAATAAGATTTGTGTTTTTTAAAGATCATTCCGGCTGATGAGTAAGCTTTGAAAAGGAGTTGGGGAAGAGGGAAACTTTGAGCTACTTGTGATATCCACCTGGAAACATTGTGTGGGCAGATAGATAAAGACTCTCAGGCTGAAGGCGGAGATTTAAGAAGGAGATACAGATTTATGAATCAGTATGAATAAAGCTACGGAAGTAGATGCAGTTACCTAGAGAGAGTGAAGCAAGAGCAGATTTGTGAATACTTCTGATATTCTATTGAAAGGTCTTATAAAGGTCATTCGGCTTTGAAATTTCATAGCAACTGTGACTATTCTTCCCCTGGGTTTAGAACATTACAGTATTTAAAGTATGTGTTAGTGTATCTCTTTCTCTATGAATGGACTTCCAACTTTTCCATCATAATTCATTTAACTTTGTATTTTGCACAGTATCTCACACCTAGTAGGTATTCATTAAATTCTTACTGAAATTTGCTGAAATAACATCCATGTTTTTTCTACAGACAAGGTCTGGAGATAATTCTTTTCCCAAAATGTATGCTAAATTGGTGGAGGATCTTTTAGCATGTGTGCTTTGAATTATGTAGTCCTAAATACAGACGTAGTAACCCATTGTACCCACATTCGGGACTATCCTCTTTTAGGTTCCTAAACTACTTTTGCTTTTACGGTTCCCAATTAGCTAAATAATTCCCTGTTATGGATTTAGACACAGCCTATAGTCCTAGGCGGAGATAAAATGTGTCCCTATGGACCCAGTTAAAAGAAAAGTTTTATATATGACAATTAATTAACAAAACATCCTTATTCTTAATTTTATAATTTATTCACAAATTATTTTTTTGTATAATTGTACAATTATGATGTGAGTGAACTTTCGGTATGATATACAGCATTTTATTTATTGGTTTTAGTAAGTCTTTAGTTATGTCATTTAAATTGACTTTTAAATTGACTTTAAATTATAATTTAATATTCAAACTGATTTTCTGAGCTTCATATTTTTATTAAGTCTGAAAGGGGGTCTTTGTATACTGTTTTTTATCCAGGTACTAGGTTGGGAATTCCAAGTTTTATATGTCAGGAGAACTATAGAAAGTGACATTTTTTCTGTGGCAAAATACATGGCAATTTGAAGACTAATATATGAGGGAAAGGAAGAAGGGATGGGAAAGGGAGAATTATGTCACGAAAGTGGCTTTAATTTATCAATGGTAATTTTATCTCTAATAATCTTTATTTTGACCATGATGATCTATTTGACTTCTCGGTGGTTTAACAAACTATGTTTTCTACAGTTTGACGGATTTTTGTAACTGGTCACATCAAGGATGTTACCAGAACCTCAGAAGCTCTGCCATTCTCCCGCTAAATCAGTGACGCTGCCTTTAAAATGCATAACATGGTTTTGTCTCCCGTCGTAGTTCACACTTTTAATGTGTAACTATATAATCTTTTATTATAATTTATTATTATTTTTATTTAGAACCTCAAAACAAATTTTCTTGAATAAGTGTGTGTAGATGAGCTATATTCGCTCTGAATTCCATATCAGGATATGCATCCTTATTATAACAAGGGGTTGTTGATTCTGATAGAGTTGAGGACCACTGTCCTGGGTCAGGGTTTTAAGCTGATCCAGACTCTTCCTTCACTCATGGTGTCTACTTAACGGTATCCCTTATGATTGGACTTTACAAGATATCAAAGATGGATCTCAAACACTTCTTCCTAGGAAGGTTCTGTGTTCCAATGCAAGTTTGGCAGTCTTTCCCTAGGGGCAGTCTTTGTAACCTGAAGGTTACAAAGGGCAATATTTGTAAAGCTACACAGAGAGGTTCCTTTAAACTCTTTTCTCCAGGGAATTTATTTACATTTAATAATGAAGATGGCCACTCAAGTGGCATGTCTTCTTCTATCTTATTCTATTTACAAAAATTTTTATGCCAGACTATAGATATATTTTAGTTATCCAAAACAGACACAGTACCTACCCTTATAGAAAGCATGATTTAAAATAAGAGTCTGACATCAATCAGGTAATTATATATAACTACAAATTGCTTTGTAGTGAGAGCTCAAAAGGAAAGATTCAAATAAAAGCAGGGGACATAAACTGTTGTAGGCAGGGTAATGAAAGCTTCCCAGAGAAACTGACATTTGAGTTGATGAATGAAAGATGAGGTGAAGTTATGATGTTGAAATGGATGACAGGGTTGGGATAAGGCAGAAGTACATTCCAGAGAGAGGAAAGCGTATGTAAAGGTTCTGCAGCATAATGGAAGCACAAATACTCTTATCCTGAATTATTCTACCTTGACAGTTTACTTCAAATTTATATCCATTTTTGTAGAACAAAATATATTTGTTTTAAATTGTTACATTGATCTTTTATATGATTGTTCCCTTAGGTAAAGTCTTGTCTAACCAGACATCTGGCTGAAATAATGATCCCCGTTTACCACATTTCTCAAACAGTTAAAAGTTCTCTGTCCCCTGTATCAAAAAATTTTAAAGGAGAAATGCAACCTATTAGAGATAATTGTATTTATCAGGTAACTACAATCTTTATAATTATGTGTCCCAATGTCAAGGTCTGAATATTCCTAAGCCCCAACTCTGTACCATATCAGCAGCAGCAGAAATGGCATCAAGAGAAGCTTGTTGTAGGGTAGATACAGACATTACATCAGAAGTAGTTAGCAGCTATTTGGAATTCTTCAATTGGCGACTAGCATTTAATCCTTAATAGCAAAATAAGGCAAAAGATGCAATAGATTAGCCTTAATATAAATAACAATTATGAATTAAATTATTGAATTTTATGATGTAGAAGGGCCTTCATCATATTTTTATGGATGCTGTAACAATTATCTTTTTAATGAGACCAGATGTTCTGAACTTTCTTGGATTACGAAATTATTGAGTAAGAGTCAAAAATCAAGAATATTTGTTTTTACAAGACCAGTGCTCTAACCACTGAGCTATGGAGCCTTCCCAAGAATATTTGTTTTTAGAACAAAATATCATGATCTGTACTAAGGAAAGTAGGATTTTTTTTTCCTGTCATCTTGTCCTCTTGTAACTCTGCATACAGGAGATATGTGGTTATGATCACATTACATTTACACTGAATATCAACCCCTCTTTCTCTCCACTGACTTCTAATATGTTGACTACAGCATATTTTGAAAGGATATAAGGCTACACAACCACCATCTGGCTATTTGAATTTTTCAGCAAAGATATTTTGGGCAATGAATTATTTTACTGTTGAGATTGTCCCGGTTCATGAATAAATATCATCAAGGATTTTTGTCTGCAGAGAAGAGTGACCTCTATCTATTATATAAACTCAATGAGAGTGTTTGACCTTCCTAAATCCTTGACACAAAATACAATATGGATGCAAATGAGTTCTGGATTTCCAAAGTAAGTTCCCTCCATGGCACCCTCTATTACATTTTAAAAACCCAGCCAAAGATAAACAATTCAAAGCACTCCATATAGTGAATTGAATTCCATTCTGTTTTCAGCTGCTCACAAATGCAGAGGCTAAATAGAATCTTTTCAAAAGCACAGGTCAAAGAGAAAGAGAGTGAGAAGCTATAATGTAATTGAGGAATGAACATGTAGAATTGGACAAAATATGAACTAAGGTAGTTACTGCCATGCACAAAAATATTTTTTCTTGTGCCTGCAGAAATACAAATTCCATTAAATGCACTCAGCCCTTGTTTTCTGGGGCACTACGTTCCAGCCAAAATACTGGGTCTAGGATACTTGGACAAATGAAAATTATGAATAAAGCCTGGGCTCAACAATGATGTGGATAAACATTAGATTAGCAGGATGAATAAGTACATGGATTTGTACAAATTATGGGAACAGCAGGGGAAAGTTTAAAACTGTGCCATGCTTAGACAAGAGATCAAGGCAAATATATCTCCAACTAGGAACTGTGTCAGGGGAGGCATGCCACTGTTAAAATAACTAGCTCAATATCAAGGGAAAATACTGTGTTTAAATGGAATAATCAGATGAAATGATACTCTGATATTAGGCAAAATTTGCAGAGATTTGCAATGATGCTACACTAGAAATCTGGAACAAGGAGAGAAAGGATGATTTGGAAGCAAAATGTGACAGAGCTCAATGGGATAAATGCATATAAAGAAGATAAAGCATGTTTAAGTTTCTAACAGTTCTTCCCTATGTTGTCCTTTTATTCTATTCATTTTTTAAAGATTTATTTATTTTTGGCGCCTGGGTGGCTCAGATGGTTAAGCGTCTGCCTTCGGCTCAGGTCATGATGGGATCGAGTCCCGCATCGGGATCCCTGCTCCTTGGGAGCCTGCTTCTCCCTCTGCTTCTCTCTCTCTCTATCCCCCTCTGAGTCTCATGAATAAATAAATAAAATCTTTTAAAAAAAATAAAGATTTATTTATTTTAGAGAAAGCATGCCAGCATGAGTGGGGCAAGGGGCAGAGGGAGAGAATCTTCAAGCAGACTCCCTGTTCAGTGCAGTGACCCATGTGGGGCTCAGTCTTACAACCCATGAGATCATGACCTGAGCCGAAACCAAGAATTGGATGCTTAACTGACTGAGCCATCCAGGTTTCCCCTATGTTACTCTTTGAAAAAATAACTCCCTGGGGGTGCCTGGGTGACTCAGTCAGTTAAGCATTCAACCCTTGATTTCAGCTCAGGTCATGATCTCAGGGTCATGAGATAGAGCCCCATGTCAGGCTCTGCACTCAGTGGGGAGTTTACTTGCAGATACTCTCTCTCCATCTCCCTCTCCCTCTCCCCCACTCACGCTCTCTCTCAAATAAATAAATAAATAAATAATTTTTTTTAAAAAAAGCTCCCTTAAAATGTCTTGATTTAGGTGATCAACACGATTTTCCCATCCATGACTACATTATATTTGTGTAATATCATGCTGCTCAAAACACAACTTCATCACAGCCAAATGGTATTAACAGTCAACCAGAACACAGAAGCATGGTTTTTTTATTTACACATATTTTTTAAATAAATGTTTTTTTCAGCATGAATTTCTACATCATTTTCAAGACCCAGAATTTTATCATTTCATTTTTTTCTATTCCTCTTTACAATTCAGTTTTAATACCTTGAAGACCTTTTACTTTCTACTTTATACATAAAGTGCAATCAAACATCTTGGCATTAACACAAAGGCACATAAGGACATTTTTTTCTATTGGAAGCAAAGAGAAAAGATACCTATTATAGTTGGTTATATTTGTCTGTGAAGTAATCAGAATACAGCAAAGAATATAAGCACATGAGACAGCACATCCTCAACACCATCCTTCAAAAATCTGCAGGCTAGTTTTCTTAAATTAACTAAACAGCAGCCCCCAAATAATTTGTATTTGACCCTGAAAATTTAGACATATTGCAGTATGCTTATATCTCATGATTTATGAAGACCAAGTTGTAAAGCAAAATGGTATATCTATATTATCAAATATAACTCAAGAGGATCTGGAAAATCACTTATTTTCATTACATTACCCTGCACATTTAAATTAATTCATATTAGTTTCATTTCAACAAACATTGACACAACGTCTATCATAATCTGGATTCCTCTGTGCCCTATACTGGAGACACAAAATTTTAAAAGGTATTGTGATAAATGAGATTGTAGTGAGTTATACAGGACCCTATACTTGCTCTCCCATCCCTAATTTTTGGTCTATCCCCCCTCCATTTCAAGATTCAGCAATAAAGTGCAAAAGACAAATCTTGGCTTAGCAGAATATCATCTTATGCTGTCCATTTGCATCTGTTTGTAAGAGAGAGCAGTGTAGGGTTTCTCATTTATCTTAAAGAAGTTAATCTTGATAAAGATGTTGTAGATCCCCAAATATTATCATGTTAGCCAATTTCATTTCTGCTCATTTTGCTCATTAACATTATAACCTATTAAATTATTAACATAAGTGGTGGTCAGAGAAAAAGCCTCTCATCATTGCCTTGTCCAGAGTCTTATTCTTTAATTTAACGCATGTTTATTGAGTGTACTTTATATGCTGAGATGCTCTTGGAATTCAGAGATGAACAAAATAGACCAGGCTCCTCCTCATTTGTAGTATACATTCTAGCCGGGACAGAAATAAATAGAAACCAACACATATGATGAAATAAAATCTCAACAGAGGATGGAAAGTCATATTAGGAAGACATGATATAAAGTCAGATCACCAGAGTACACTATTTTAGTGAGAGAACTGAAATCTTAAGGATGAGAAGAGGGAGGAAGCGCAGGTGGTCAGGCATGTGAGCCAGGCTCCGCTGAAGAGGATGCGGCCTCCTCACCCCATGTCAATGGCATCGTCAGGAGACTGAATTTACCCATGGTGGAAATATTTCTGCAACAGAAATCAGCCAACACCAGGTGTCAGAGATTTTCTTCCTTTCTTTCTTTTTCTTCCTTTCTTCCTCCTCCTCCTCCTCCTCCTCCTCCTCCTCCTTCTTCTTCTTCCTCTTCTTTGTTCTCCAGAGAATCAATTATTAAATATTTACCACCACACTAATGAAGAGAAGCAAAGGGAAGGATACAAAGATGCTAATATAAGAGGTGCATTTTGAGAGAAAATTTCATGTACAAGCCCTTAATTCAAACCTGAAGAGATAAATGTAAATTCATTATTAATAATGCATTTTTACACTGTGGGGGACTCATTCATTCATGTAAATTCCTTTAAATTGTAAGATTCAGCAAGGAGTGTGTCTCTGAGTTTCGCTGGGGGGAAGAACCAAAAATTGAGCAGACTAGAATGGATTACAAACCTAACAACAACAAAGAGCCATTGCCTAAGGGCAGGTAGAGGAGTAAGTAAAAATCTGGTTTTAAGATGGGATGCTTGAGAAAACGAATTGTCCTGAAGGAAGGATTTGTGAAGAAGCAGAGATTGCTTAGAGAGGGAAGAAGAAGTATTCGATAAATCATCTTGGAAGCTTCCGGAAACAATTAAAAGGTGATATATTTTATAAGACAGAGACCTATGGCTAAAGATGCAGACTTATTTCAGAAAAGAGATTTTAAAAGAAAACTCTTATACAATGAATTTGAAATTAAGTGGGAAGTAAAAAGCTACTAGCTAAAGATGATAGTGAAAATGTGATCAGAAATTTGAGTAAATGGTAAAGTAGGATTCAACTAATGTGAGGATATAAGGAAGATGTAAATAGAGATGCATAAAAACTACTTTAACAACCCTGACACTTCTGTTGTGATTATCATATATTTCAATGTAGCTAGTCTGCATCAATTCTGTCATTTTTAGAATAGATTTCTGAACACAACTGTATTTGTTTTCTGTTACTGCACATCAGATTACTACAAGTTTCCTGGCTTAGAGCTCAAATCCTGCAGACCTGTGATCACCATCCCCAGTCGGCCCTATGACTCCTGATAAATCACATCCACCTCAGACATCTGCCCCTTCCCAAGCTCCCCAGAGTCTCAATGCATCACGCATCAGCTCGAAGTCCAGTCTTTCCAGCTAAACCGACTCTAATCATCCCATCAACCTCAAGTCCAGCATCTCTTGTAAATCTCATGAGCTAGAAGTCCAAAATCTAAATAAGGCCTAGGTGAGTATGCATATCTGTTAAGTGCATATCCATTAAGTGCAGCTTCTGGAGCACATTTCCTGCTCAGCTGTGCACCTGCAAAGTAAGAAGACCAAGGTCACCTGATGCCCACATTCCCAGGTACCACTCAGGGGTAGCCCGGGGAGGACCAGGGCCAGCATGTGGTCCCAACTGGGCACACTGCAGGCAATGGCCTCTCCCCTCTGCCCCCTCCCTCGGAGGAACAGGAATGCCTTTGAAAGAGAAAAACAAACAAACAAACAAACAAACAAAACTCGTTCTTAATCTATCATCTATTTCCTATATCTATTACTTGTGGCAAAAATGTTATGCACTAAACCCTTCAAAGTTCAAACACCACAATCATTTTTAATCAAAATCTAGTTTGTTCCATGAGTTAGATAACCTATATTGAATCCTTAAATTACTGAATTGACTTTTCAGTTTTATCCTTATCATTCCTTCCCAGATGTATGAAGTCCAGAAATCCAGGACTACTGTTTGAATGCATGTGAAGGGATAAAAAAGAATTAACCAAGAGTCAAAAACACTTCAATGTTGATCAAACAATGTTTGATCAAACATTTTATGTTCCTTCATCTCCACTTCTTACTTTCTGTTAGATTGATTTTCCTAATTATCATTTCATTTTTCCCTTCTATTGGGATCCTTCTTATTTTCAGTTTGCTTTAGGGTTTTATGAACTTGTTACATTGTCTGGTATGGCAAAATATGAGATTCATGGTAATACAGTTATCAGAGACTAAAATGTTACTTAATGTCTATTACAATTGTATTGCTTTCCAAATTTTCTTGCTTTACCTATCTCTGGTGGTGTACAGGAACACTCTAAATACTTTTTCTTTGCATTTTTGATATGTATACATCAACTTTATTATTTTATTAATTTATTAATGTTCTCTGTTGCATGTTATATGTATAAATGTATGCACATATGCATACCTTATTCTGTCATTCATTAAATTTAAACTATATTTTGTATCTTATTTTCAATCAGCATTGTTGTATTCTTGATTTACTACAAAATGTTTCCCTGAATTAATCAGGTCTAATGTAAATTTTTACTTAATCATTTTTAGTAATCCTAGGACTTTAGAACATTTTATTTTCAATTACTCTCTCTTATTGGTGTTATTATTTTAAACATGTCTATGTTACAATCCCAAAGATATTATTTCCGTGTTTAGATGATTTTAAATTTTAAATGTTTGAAGACCAAATAATTAGAAAATTCTTACACATGACACTTAATATGTTGAACTATAAATCATTATCTAAAGTGTTAAAAGCCTTTTCTGAAATCATTTTATATATAAAATTACATTTGACATTAATCATGCAAATATTGTAATTTTGCAATTTTATAAAGAAAATGCATTTGTTTTCTCATTTTTAGGGAAGACGTATGCATCTAAACACAGAATATCCATCCTAGAAAATCCAGTCATAATTTATTTTATTTTATTTTTATTCCAGTACACTTAACATACAGTGTTATATTAGTTTCAGGTGTACAATATAGTGATTCAACACTTCCATACATCACCTGTGCTCATTGTGGCAAACGCCCCCTCCTTGATCCCCATCACCTATTTCACCCATTCCCCCCTGTCCCTGCCCACCTTCCCTCAGGTAGCCATCAGTTCGTTCTTTATAGTTAAGAGTCTGTTTCTTGGTTTGTCTACAGTCATGATTTTTAACAGCACCAACAAAAACAAAAGTCTAAAGATTAAATTTAACTGGAATAAAATGAGATTTCCCTTCATTTCTTTTAGAGATCCTACGGATTTTTACTATATTCATTACTTTATTTCACTTAAATCCATAATGATTTCTTTCAGATTTCATAAAACAACTCAATCTCAAAACTATATTTCATAAAATTTGAAGTACTCAAAAACATCTACATGAAAGTTTATTTTACTTTCAGCAATACACTACAGATTTTTTTTTTTTTAATTTTCTTTATTTTTAAGTATCTCTACACCCAGTGTGGGGCTCAAACTCACAACCCTGAGATCAAGAGTCATACACTGACGGACTGAGTCAGCCAGGTGCCCCATACACTCTGGATTTTATTTCCAGAGTTCTTTTCAAATATTCTTGATAGAACAAAAGGGTTCTTGTTCAAATCAAACAATTTGATTGTTTGGTGATCATGGGTAGGTATATCCATCCTCCCAATCTTTGACATCTTTAGGTAATTCAAATAAAGGGGGGCAGGATATAAACCACTCTCCAGTATATTCTTCTGACCTCTATTTTCACCTGCTTTCTCTGTTCCTGCACGAATAAAGTTGCATTAATGAGGTTTTTTTCTTTTTATAAGTAGCTTTAATATATATCTCAAAATCTACACAACACTTGAAAACAATAATCAAGAACATAGTTTGAATGCTGATACATTATTCTTTAAAAAGGTATTTATTCTTTAGACTGTCTCCTGAAAGATTGTCTCATTTTTCCAATCATTGTGTCTTCCTGTTAATATCTTAGCCTGAATAGATAGATCATAAAAAAGAAAAGAAAAGAAACAGATAGGTCATATGTGTATAGGGAGAGATAACCATAAACCTCTGAGTAGAGTTTTATATAAGAAATTAGCTGAAGAACTATAATTCAAGTAAATAATATTTTTGATATTCCTTAGATCCTCCTTTTTACTCTCTGAAACCAGTATACCAAACGATAGAATTCATTCATATATTTTTTCTTTCACTTTATATTAAGTTTGTAATCAATGCTTATTTGAAATTCTGTTTGTTTCTTCAATGTATAGATTTTATTCATAGTGCTGGAGCTGTTTAGACCAGCGCTGTAAGTATTGCACATATGCACATATGATATATTCACACTTACATATATGCACAAAATATTAGTTATGTCATCCACTAAGAAAACTTTTAGAGTACTGTATAGAATTGTTGAGTCACTATATTGTACACCTGAAACTAACATAACACTATATGTTAATTATACTGGAGTTAAATATAAAATATACTGGAGTTAAAAATAAAAGTAAAAATATTTTATTGGTACATTGCTATCAATCAGGCATTTTATTAAACATGGGGATTATAATAGTAGACAAAAAAAAAACTGTCTTGAGGTAAAGTCATGTCTTTCCAAGTCATGTATGAAGCTAGGAATATTGATGTTTTCTTATGGACGTACCACTTGATGGGGATGGGGGGAGGCAATGGAAAATGTGGTCTATGAAGGAGAAGTCTCAGGTGTATTGATGGTGTTGAGGTAGATGGCCCTGGGGGAGGTGGGTTGAGTGCATTATTAAGTGATGATAATTTCACAGAGGAGCAAAGAAGCGCCTTCAAGGCCACAAAAGGTTACTATGTGGTTCAAGCTCAACAGTTTCTAATTTCTATTTCTTACTAGACTGTGCGCTATATGGAAACACAGTCACAGAAAAACCTTTCCAAGGAATGTTCCTTCCAGAGATTTAAGAACACACAGCCACATCAGAAACAGTTTTTCTTACAGCTGCTACTGTGGAATGGAGCGATAGGAAATGGTGACAAATGGTCTGAAAATGTGTTGTTCCTGCAGAGATGCAATTCGAGTAAGTGTCAGCTTTTTCAGCAACAGCAATTACTCTGCTCTAGGAGACATAAGGTAGAATTTAAACATTTATTTATATTAAGAGATTTCAAAACTGCCCTTTAAATTGTGTGAGCTACTGATATATTCAAATTGCTTGGTGAAGGTTCATTCAGATTCTCTGGTCTATTATTCAAAAATGTGTGTATAAAGTGATTCAAATTCTATTTTCATTTACCTTAGTATCCTGGTTTTACCCTATAACAACAATAAGAGTTAAATGAACAATTTAAGAAACATCAGGTATCAGTTGGAAAAAAATCCAATACTTTGAGATATATAGATATTTGAGATATATAAAGAATAATAATAATTGAAATAGTCAAATCTTACAAGTAAAAAGTAGATAGTACATAAAAAAAAATTAAACTAGAAATGTGAGTACAGAGATGATAAAAGTGAGTATCCCTGACCCTGGAGAAACAGATTAAGTTTACTGCTACATAATTAGAGTAGTTAGAAAGACAGTGATACTTACAATAGTAAAAGACAGTTTAGTATGAAATAAATAAAGAAAAAATAAGGACATACTCCCTAAGTCTGAGCCTAAACTGTTATTATTTATTATGTTGAATTGACAAAACTGCTGTCCAATGAGCAAGTAATCATTGATTTGTTCCGCCACTATTCAACCCTAAATTAGTCAGGGCACACTAGTTATTTCCAAGTAATCATAAACTGAAAAAAAACCCAGACCCAATATTAAAAACAGAATGCTCCAAGGCCCTGGAGGGCTAAGATAGCATGAGAACTAGCAAGCAGGGACCCACAAGGGGCAGGAGCCTGGCCTGATATTACTTTAAACTGGGGGATTTCTCAATATGGAAAGGGGATTGAGAAACCATGACAGGCTTTTCACTTCTTTCAAGGCTAGGAAGTTAAAGAGACTAAGTCCTGCTGTATCACCTCTATGCTCTCTTAAATGTAGATAGGAAGCAAAAGGAGACAAATACCACATTCCCTGCCTGTCTTTATAGTCCAAGACCTTTCCTTTTCCTTTTTTTTAAGATTTTATTTATTTATTTGAGAGAGAGAGCAAAAGTGAGAGAGAGCATGAGCAGGGTGAAGGGCAGAGGAAGAAGCAGACTCCCTGCTGAGCAGGGAGCCTGATGTGGGACTTGATCCTGGGACTCTGGGATCATGACCTGAGCTGAAGGCAGACGGTTAACCTACTGAGCCACCCAGACACCCAGCCCAAGATCTTTTCATCCACCTGCAAATTTTCTCAGGATGGTCCTGCTTCCACTCATTTTAGTTCTTTGTCTATAAATTGCCTCTTGGATGCAATTACTGATGCCCCCAGAGACCTCAGATGTGATGTTCGCACCAGGAAGTGTTCCCTCGCTAGGGATGGATACCCCAGCGGTACCTCCTTGGATTGAGTTTCCCTTTGGAGAGCGTGTTGACCGGTATTTTGCCTCAGCCCACACTCTTGCATCCTTGGTCTTCCATCCCCAGGTTTAGCACTGCCTGCACTGGGCCAGGTTGTGCCACAACTGCCTTGTTTATGGATCTTGAGGTTCTTGAGGAAATGGCTTGTGAACATTTCTCAGAAGGAGTGAACCTTGCTGAATTCTGATCTAAAAAACCTCCACAGAGGTGTGATACTCAAAAATCCCAGGAGGCTGGCCCCAATAAATGGTGAGATTCAGTTTAAAACCACTGAGTCTGTTGCTCAGCAGTATATTCATGGAGAATAAATTCCAATAAACAGAAAGTAGGAAAAACCACAAGGAATGTTTCCTAGCCCTCCATTTAAGAGAAACTTGGAATGCTATGGCATTGAAATTCCTCACAAGAACAAGGAGAGGCATTTGAGAAGTCACTTGATGGATAGTCTTAAATGAAAGTAAAAAGGCTAATCAATGTAAGGCAACCTTAGGCCAGATTTCAAATCCATGATGCTGAAAAGAAGTCCCACTGGGATGAAACCTTATGAGGATAGTATGAAATGCCCTTAGGGATCCTTCATCCCACAGAGTCATGCAGATCCACCTGGGCACAACTCCTATTAGTATGAAGAATGCGGACAAGCCTTCAAGTGTCCCTCCTTGGGAGGGACTCCTGGGAGAACCCTGGATGAGAGTAACAGTAAGTGTCAGCATTGCAGGAACACCTTTGGTTGCCCTTTATCCTTTTGGGCACAAGACAGAGGTCACATGGAAAAGTTCAATATATATGTAAAGAAGGTGGGGAAACCCTTGTTTGTTCTGCATTTCTCACAAAACATATGACAACTCACAGTGGAGAGAAGCCCTGGGATTGTAGGAAGTGTGGGAAATCTCTCACTGAGGTTCCAAAACTTGCTTTCTGTATAAGACACACAGGAGAGAGGCACCATAGGAATGTAAGGGATGTGAAGAAGTCTTTCTGGTTTGTTTTTTTTTTAAGAATTTATTTATTTATTTGAGAGAGAGAGAGACAGACAGAGTATGAGCAGGGGCAGAGGCAAAGGGGGAAACAGTCTCCCCACTGAGCCAGGAGCCCAACGTGGGGCTCAATCCCAGGACCCTGAGATCATGACCTAATCTGAAGGCAGACGCTAACTGACTGAGCCACCCAGGTGCCCCCTAAGGAAGTCTATGCTTTGCCCACTTACCTTTTGAAGATAGGTGAAAAATTCATCACTAGAGAAAACATAAAAATAAGTCATATGGAAAAGCCTTTGCTAATTACTCGTTTCATTGTGTATGCATCTCACATTGAAAAAAATATGTGAGTATCAATGTGGGGAAGTCTACATGTCTAATTGTCCTTTAAAATTCAACTAAGGTGGTGTGAGCGCCTACCCAATATAATATGGGAATCCAAGGATCATCTTTCCACGTATTATCATGCAGATTCCCAAGGATTTTATGTTTTCCTTGGATTCCACTGGTTCTTATTTCTTGCTTCCAGTGAACCACTGCTTCCTTCTTATTTTTGAATTCTATGGACACCATTTTCTTGCTGTATTGTTTTGAGTCATGCAAATCACTGCCTCTCTTCTGGCATTCCGCAATACCAATCAATACTAACACGAGCCATAATAAAGACTGGATGTTTACTGATGGTTAAATTAATAGGGATGTTTTACAGTACAAGCCAGTAGAGGAAAGAAAGTTAAAATTGAAGCTACATTGTGGTGGTATGCAAAATAGAACCACTTCAGAAGCTACTTTGGAAGATAGTTTGGCAGTTCCTTGCAAAACTAAACATATTCTTACCATATGATCCTAAAATTATGTTCCTTGGAATTTAATGTAAAGGAGTGGGAAACATGTCCCTACGAAAAAACTGTGCATGAATGTTTATAGCAGCTTTATTCATAATTGTCAAACTTGGATGCAACCAAGATGTCCTTTGGTAGGCGAATGGATAAACTGCGGTCCATCCAGACAAGGGAATATTATTCAGTACTAAAAGGAAATGAGCTATCCAACCAAGAAAAGACATGGGAGAAACTTAAATGCATATCACAAGTGAAAGAAGCCAGTCTGAAAAAGCTACATAGCCAGTCTGAAAATGAACTGTGGTACATGCAGACATGAAAAGACAAGGAGGAATCTTCATTACATAGTACTAAGTGAAGGAAGCCAATCTGGAAAGGTGTATACTGTGGGATTCCAACTACATGACATTCTGGAAAAGGCAAAACTATGGAGATGGTAAAAAGACCAGTGGTTTCTAAGGACTGGAGGGAGGGAGGATGAATGTGTGGGGGACATGGAAACTTGAGGACTGTATGATACTATGATGACGGATACACATCGTTCAGCCGCCCAAGCCCCTAGAATGCACAACACCAAGGGTGAAACAATGTAAACTGTGTATTCTAAGTGATAATGATGTGTCAATGTAGGATCACCAATTATAACAAATGTACCACTGGGGGGAGGGGTGTTGATAGTGGGGGAGGCTGTGCATGCGGAGTGGGGTAGAGTGTCTATAGGAAATCTCTGTACTTCCCTCTTCATTTTGCCATAAACCTAAAACTGCCCTAAAAAAGAAAAGTCATGCAGTAAGTTGAACGCTACAAACAGTTGCTTGGTTATGCCTGCTATGTGAAATTTTTTTGCCTAGATTGTCTTCAGAACATCCTGCTGCCACAACTTAATGAGGTTGCTCTTTCTCCACCACATCTTTATTGATTTCAGTCTCTCATCTTCCACTTGTAGAATAATGCCTTAAAATCCAGGCATATGGATATACAACATATGGTCCTATGTTGTATAGCAGTAAATATAACATTAAAAAGAAAAAACTAAACCATACCCAAGAAGGGCTTCATCTTCTCAAATTCTCAAATAAAAAGACTTAGTAAGGCATTTTCTTTAGATAAATTACCCAACCCTATAACAAATACGCTCTTCTCCTTAGAAGTCATCTTTTCTCTTTTTCTTCAAAATAGCATTCTTTCTTCCAATTATCTCAGCATTTGTATAGAACCACAATAAACCTCACTAGCAACTTTTTTCACATGTTTTTTATACCTACTATGTACTCAGTACACTAAGAACAAGAACTCAAAACCCAATTTTGTAAGACTCTAAATTTCACATGCTCTGTACCACAAAAAATGTCAGTCCCTCCAAACCAGTACCTATAGGATCTGCGAGCATTTTCTTATGAATCTTAAGGAGCCATAACTTTTTCCCATTCAAGGTAGACTTGAATTTTGGATTATCATTACATGAAGTTTAAAATAATTAAAAAGAATATCACTTAAAATGGCTTAATCTATAAGCATATCCATGTTAGCAAACCATGTAAATACTATGATACTCAGTTTTTGTGAAAAGCATTATAGAAATGTTTACGATTATGGGGTATAAACAAAGGTAGGTTTCCAACTGTCCCAGTTGATGTGACTATTTCTGAAATATCTTCTCCTCTATGCTAAAAACCAGAACAATAAAGTTAAGGGCAAGAAACCCTACTGAAGCAGCTCAATCTCTTCAAATTTTAAGTCAAGTAGAACTGGTTTAACAAAACACCGTTGTGCATAATAGTTAGAGTCACTTAAAATATCCACTGGAAATGCCCCGTACTTATTTCAACACAAAGCATTTTAGGTAATAGAAGGCTGCTGCTTTCTTCCTACTTCATGTGTTTTTAACCTTTTGCCAAAGTGCCATGTGGCTTAGGCTCTATGATGCTGAGAAACCATTCCTGCTGTCCTACAGGATGAGCTATCATCACCATCGTTTGGCATGGAAAATTCCTTCCCACACCCTGGACCACACGCCCTCCATGACTCACAGAGATAAATGATCCCTACAGAGTAAATTACCAGTTGGCCCCTTGCTTCTCCCCCAAGTACCTGTCAGTTTGAAAATGCACACCTACCTACACACATAATATGTATATTTAAGATGATGATATTTTTCATTTTACAGGGAACAGTGCCAAATTTCGGTCTTAATTTGTGAATCATTTATACCCAACAATGTATTAGATCAAACCAATAGAAGGACATAAAGATATGAAAGCCACATGCTTATATGACAATTTTCTTTGATTTGAAGAAGAGTTACTTTTGCTTAAAGTCTTTTTTTTTTTGCTTCAAGTCTTAAATTAAGATTATTTGAAGCTGAACTTGAGAAAAACAAAGGAAGTTCTCCATATTCTTAATAAAATTCTAAATTGCATACAACTATTTCAACATAAAAAAGTAGACATTTATTTAAATAAATATACCATAGATGTGAAAAAATACAATGTACTCATCTTGAGAAATTATCAACATATTTTGAGGAAATATATGCATATATATATACACACACAGACACATATATACACACACGCATGCATATCCATATGTACATATATTTTTCTCATACACCTGCGTAATGATGTAGTTATATATATATATATATTTTTTTTTCCAAATACTTTTAAATTTCTGCACCCAGTAAGAACAATGGCCACAATACTTTAAAGCCACTGAATTGTTTAACTTGAAAACAGGCTGTATTTGTCAGATATCCTTGGGGAAATGTCTGTAGGCAGTTTTCAGAAGTTTTTTGTTTTGATTCTTTTTCCACTCTAAAGCACACAAAACTTATTTGTATATGTAAGTTCTAAAAGAAAAGAAGTATATAAAAAACCTTTACCCTGAATTACCCTGCAGATTTGATTACAATGCCAACTTCTAAGCATCTCCTCTGACCACCTACCCTCCAAATATCCACTCAGCCGCTGGCTAAGCACAGCACTTCTGTTATTTCCACATAACATCTAACACTATAGGGTATCTTTCTTGTTTATTATCAATTTTTTATAGAATGTAAGCTTTCTGACATGGGGATTATTTCCACTCTGATCTCTTCTGTATCTCCAATACCCATAATAAACAAACATATAAAGTAAGTCTACCTCATTCCCTTCTTCCTATTTTACATAAAGCCTAGAATAAAAGAGAGAAGAGCCTTAAGTCTTCTCTTCAGTTATTTTTGTTATAATTAGCATAATATAGGTTATTCAGAATTAAGTTATGTCTTCATGCACTGGCTTTGAGGAATACATCATTTTACTCTGAACTGATTCACCGAAAAGGTTAAAAAAAAGGATGTGTATTTAAAAATACATAACTGTAGAGCAAAGTTACTTGCAGTAGGTGATGCGGGGCCAGGAAAGAGTTCTTGAGATGGTTTTGGTGCAAAAAGTGTTTTTATTAAATGACAGGAACAGGACCCAGGGGCAGAAAAAGCTGCACTGGGGTTGTGAGGAGCAGTTCATTATATACCTTTAGGTTGGGGGTAGGGGTAAAGATAAAGGAAATCTCTAAAGGGATTTCCATATGTTTAAGAAGATTTACAGGATCCTGGAGATCTGGCTCTGGTCAAACTTAGGTTGCTTTTAGTCTCTAGGAAAGCATCAACATTATGGCAGCTCTGAGTTTGTTGAGGAACGTCCCACTCGGCATGTCTCAGGGCTTTATCAGTGGGCTGCAAGTTGGAAGGACATTTCATTTTATCTACATTTCCCTTGCCTTTGTTCTCAACAGCAGGTGCTCAATAAAATGCCATCATGGTTTTCTATGTTTTCACGGTTATATTATTAAAATATTCTTATCCATGAACATGAATGTGTTTGAGTAAACCAATGCGCAAACCTGATTCATTTCATTTTCTCCTTATTTGAGATTATTTTGTTTTCTGCTGCATATAAACTGGCAGATGACTTCTTAATTGGACTACTGTGACTTATTCTACGCTAGTGATTCACAAACCTAGAGGCTGCTAGAATATCTATATTCTATGTTTCTCAGGGATTTCAGTGTGGAGGCCAAGGGCCTGTACCTTTTCTTAGGCCCTTAAGGTGATTCTGATGTTTTAGAACTAAGGCTCACACAGGCATGTTAAAACTCTATGCTATCAAACTCAATCCTGATGCTTTCTCCTTCCACAGGGGGGAAAAAGGCATCTAATTAATCAAAATGTTACTGAGGCGGGAGAGCTAGGTTCTTGTCTCACAGAGTTGAAGAATGAATCTCGTGGACAAAGGAGAGTGAGTAAAGCCATAGAAGTTTATTAAGTGAGGATACAGAAAAAGCTCTCAAGAGTGAGAGGGGTCCCAACAGGGTTGCCAATGAGGGCCTTTAGGGTTGGTCTTTTATAGAAAGCTAACCATGGAACTTAAATCCTTTTAACATCTCTACTGAAATCACCATTGACCTAGGACTAGTGATAACACCTGGCTTATTTCCTTCTTAGGGTCTGGTTATTCCTTTTTGGTCACAGGTAATTATCATGAAAAAAGACACCCACCCCACACACCTAGGGAGGGTATTCCAGTTTGTTCCCTTATCTCTTGTTTCCCCACACCTCCACATTTTTGGGAATCCTGTGAGCCTGATCACAGAGCCCCCATATCTCTCCCTACCTAGCCCCGCCTGCTCCTTACTCGTTACAAATGAGATTGATTTGGGTTTGTATCTTCAAAGATTTCAAAGAGAATATCTGTTTCTTGTGATTAAATCCACAAGCATCCTTTGAGAAGAAAATGAATATTTTTGCATTTTCCTTCCTTCATTGCGTAAACTCACAATTATTAGAAACACATGAGAGGGTAATCTCCTGAAAGAGTAAGTTATGAATATAACACAACTGAAAACAAAGAGCATCTAGGCCATTATAAAAACCCTTAGAACTTGACAAAATAGCACGTTGATGAATGAGTTATTTTAGTATTCAGCATCCAAATTATTTTTGTCACCAGCTCAAGGAGAAATATGTAAAGTCTAAATTTCAAACTTCGGGGCATTTTAAAACCATATTTATTTTCTCTCTTATTGTTAGGTGTATCAAGATATACAAAAATTCAAAATTCAGGAGTCTTTCCTGAGTTATTTTCTGCAAGTCTGATTGATTGGATCTGAGCACAGAAAATGATCCAAATGGAGACACTGTGTCTGTCTTGGCTCATTTCCTTATGCTGATAGAGTCATGTCCTTGCCTGATGGTGCTTCAGGGATGCTCTGTAAGCTTGAGTCTCTCCGAGGCACGGCAGCCGCGAAGCAGCAGGTGGGTGCCCCGTGGTTCTGTCTGAGGAAGGTGACAACTGGTGAGAAGGGCACAAGTGCAGGGGGAGGGGCATTCTGGAAGGTTCCCAACAGCTTATTGGAAAGGTTTAAGCATCTCTCACATGTCACCCCTGGAATATCTGGGCACTTTAATAAAACTCAGGTACTGGCCATTCACACAGGAATGAAAGTGGCCCGAGGTCCATGTCCTGCACAGCTTGGGCTGTTCAGACCATGGCTGCCAGAAGATCCTCAGTTACGCGAGTGCCCCATCACACCCACCAAACCCCTGGCTCCCGCTGAAATCCCCTCCGCAGCTGTGGCCTCCCCTGGGCCCACCGTGTAAATTGAGGAGATGGAGAATAATCCACAATGGAGAAACTTCATCTGTATGGAGGTTATTGCAGAGGGAAGTGCTGTATTGTTGGTTTAATTGATACCTCACTCATAATATATAAAGGAATATTACATTTTCCCCAAAGGTGAAGGGACTTTTCATACACTGTGGCATTTTCTCCTGTCCCAAACCTTTATCCATTTTAGCCCCACCCCCTACCCCATATGACACATCCTCAAATAAACAGACCAGACCACTGAGTAGCGAGCAAAGGGGAGAAAGAGACAGAAGGGTCATTGCTTGTGTTTGGAAGTGCTGTCTTCCAGACCATTTACCAACAGGGCCTTATTACACACTGTTGTAATATTATTCAATACTTGCAGGAAAACCCAGAACAAACTTCAATTTGATATCTGTTAGCCCTGTTATTTTTCCTGATTCTTTTGATTTTTTTCAAGCAAATATTTTCCATACATTGTGGGGAGAAGCCCCCTGATTTATTAAGGTGCCTGATTTATAAACACTTCTTTAGCTTTTTACATTTTAAAAGGAGAAACAAATCTCTTAACCACTGTTGGCTGATTGGTCTCCTTTCTTATGCTATACAAATATGTAATTAGGGCGCATGTCATATGTTACGTTCATAACATAAATGTTTTGGAAAGATCCTTGTTAGTGATTGGGGTATGGTTTCGCCAGTGTATTATATGGGAGAATGGCCCTTGTCCTACTCTGACAGACACCGTCTTCCAGTACTGCTCCCAAGGTAAGGACAGGAGCTACTAATGATCCCACTCTGGAAAAACTGATCTGAACTTGTGGCTTAGGTTGGAACTCTTAGTAGGGCTTCCATCTTCCCCTACATCTACATGTTGATGCTGTTTCTGTACAGTATTCAAGAAAGGCACAGGGAATGACTCTAGTGGCCCTATGTTTAGTTCCACATACAAAGGGAAAGATCAGTGGGCAGGACTATTATGGTGTTAAGGTTTGGGGCCCTCTGAGTAGTAAATATGATCTGTTTGATGATCTGAATGCTGACTTGTCAGATAAGGAACTGGCCCTCGGTGTGTCAGGGGAGGGTAGGTACTGGGGAAGGTCATCAAGAGCATGTGATCTCTGCTTGACCCACGAGCTTGACTTGGGCAATTGGAGGCTCTTCACCTGCTTCCTTGGCCTTGGAATATGTGTTCCACTTGTCTTCCCTGTTTCCAGAAGCTTTGCTAAAAATACAGCCTTGAGATAGTGATGTGGTATCGAGACCATATGGACAGTATAGATGACTGAATCCAGCGAAGGCCGTATAAACTTTCAAGATGTGATGGGCAATGAGAGATCCCCTCATCTTGCAGGCACCAGAGACATGTCTTGTATGTAAGTTCCTATGCTCATTAAACCTGCCATCTACTGACCTGGGATGGCCTGCTTCTTTCTTTGGTCTCTCCCTGTCCTCCAAGTATGGGGGTCAATTTCAGATTAAACCTGGGAAGCTCCTGAGGAGCTTGGAGACCGACAGTAGGTTGGGTAGACATGGAATTAGCAATGATGTGCTTACCATGGAGAGAGGATGAACAGAATTCCCTCCTAACAAATCCCTTTTGCTTTATACACTAAAGCAAACACCAAGAGAGAATTAAATAGTGGGAAGTCAAGAGCTACTATGCTTAAATAAAGAGCATATACATTTTTAACTCTTCCTCATGGTCCCATCTAACCCAACATTTATAGAGACCCCTGGGTGGCTCAGTAAGTTAAGTGCCTGCCTTTGGCTCAGGTCATGATCCCAGGGTCCTGGGATCGAGTCCTACATCAGGCTCCTCACTCAAATGGGAGTCTGCTGCTCCTTCTGCCTGCCTCTCTCCCTGCTTGTGTGCTTGCTCGCTCTCTCTCTGGCAAACAAACAAATAAATAAATAAATAAAGTCTTTAAAACAAACAAACATAAGCCAACAATCAATTGGCTCATTCATTCTTTCTTTAATTCTTTCCACAAATCTTTATTGAGTACCTATTAAATGCCAGGGACTGTACTAGGTGTTAGAGATATAGTAGTGAGCAAAACAGATAAAAATCCCTGTTTCTTATGATATAGAAAGTTAACTAGGGAGGAAGTCTATTAATGCAGTATATAATGATGAAAAGTGCTAAGCCTGAAATTAGGGCAGGGGAAAGGGCAGAGAGTGTCAGAGAGGGGAAAACAGCATGTCCTTGGGAGATCCTGAGAAGTAGACCTTGCCAAGCCATAAACTGAGATAATAATTGGATGTTGTTTTAAGAAGCTAAGTTTGTGGATATTTGTTATGCAGCAATAGAAAACTAATACATGTGTTCATATGCAAATTCCTATTGAAAATTTATATTTTCCAATTCTATTTCCCACTTGAAATTCAACTTGGCTTCCATTTTTAATTCACCTGTTTCTCCAAATACTGTGTTTCAGTAATATGAAAGTGCAAGCAACAACAGATTCTTCTAAATGCATAGTTTCATCTATGTAAGTGTACTCTTTTATATGTATATACTCAGGTTTTTTCTTCTAAATTAACAATATATGAATCTAATTTGGGATCCTTTCAATAGCCTTGTTTATTTCTCCCCAAAGTTGATCCATTTGAATTTTACAGCATCATCTCTCCTCCGTGCACAATTCCAAATGGAGTGGCGTACTCTGTGCATCAGGCAGAAAATACACTCTTTCCTTGTAGTGGCAGACAGCACTTAGTACCTCATTGAAATTCAAATCTGCTGACGTGTTTTCATTTCTTTGGGGATGATTTGAACATCATTTCATTTGGTACTTTATAATATTACATCTTATCTTCACCGTCCTTATTTCTTTTACTTTCTTAAATTTTACACATTTTTAAATGTCATTGCTTTGGTGACTGCCATCATAATGGACACTTCACTTTTTTTTTGGTGATGATATAATACATGCCAGTTGTCTTCCATTTCCCAGACAGTTAGTTCTGCAATCCTTGATCATGAACCCTGAAATACACTGTTTCCTTTTCTAATGTTGCAAGTAACACAAAATGTCATGAATGCCTGAGGCCAAAAGGCAGGTGTCTCTTGCTAGTTCTTCTTTACTTTTCCCCTTTGGGACAGTGCACATTTTAAATCTCTCCTGTTTTGTGTAGAATAGATTGCACCAGAGGGAAATCTCTATAAATCTCTCTAATAACTGCATATCGAGGCTCACCATCAATGATACCAATCGCCTGCAGTGACTGCAGACCCTTCATCATCATTAACAGTAGTCTGCAACAGTGAGTTTCTTTTTCATTTGTGGTTGATGCTTCTAGATCAATGCTCCTGAATGCTTTCTATTTTATTCTCCTAAAAAGTGTTTTAAAAAGAAATCGAGATGATATTAATAACATAGATACAAAATATACAAAAATAATTTCTGGAATATGTGTGTGTGTATGTGTGTATTTTGCAGACCACTGAGTGACAAACACGAGAAAAACTCCCTTTGGAGTAGATGTACCTTTTGGTCTTTTGTAGCTTTCAATATGTCTTTCCTCCCTGAGTGCCTCTCTGAAAGCTAGAGCTTTTAGCACATGTCTTTAGCTTAAAAAAGTTGTCTAAGGAATACACATTTAAGATAGAGAAAGCCTCCAAAACCCAACTGGATATAGCAAACAAGTTGAGGCAATGACAGAGGCAGTAGGGAGATATTGAAAGCAGAGTGCTTAGGGATGCCTGAGTGGCTCAGTCGGTTAAGCTTCTGCCTTCGGCTCAGGTCATGATCCCAGAGTCCTGGGATCGAGTCCTGGGATTGAGCCCCACATTGGGCTCCTTGCTCAGTGGGGTGCCTGCTTCTCCCTCTGCCTGCCACTCCCCCTGCTTGTGCCCACACGTGTTCTCTCTCTCTCTGACAAACAAATAAAATCTTTAAAAAAAAAGATCTGGGTGCTTGATTTGCTTCTTTAAGTGTGGCATAAGACAAAGAATGCTAGATCTGCCCAGAGACATCAAAACTCTCCCAGTCCTTTGAGTGTGGGCAAGTTAATTAATGTCTTCGATGCTCAGCTTCTTCATCCACAAGTAAATCAGTAATGTGTATGTGTCACTGTTACAGATTCAAAATGAGCCTCTGAAAATTTATTGATTACTGGGAAACTTCCAAAATATTTACATTTGTTCATAGTCCATGTACATCAAGCTGAGCAAATAAAAGTAAAAACAATAAAATAGTATTAGGGAAAATGGTATTAGGAGCCAAAGGGAGAAAACAATTCGGTTGAATTTGGCTTTTCCAAGAAGATAAGGTAAAACCAAAATATGTCTTTGTGTGGTTTTCATTAAAAAAACAACCATGAAAACCAGACTCTGTTTGTGCCTGTGTGTATACAAGTTAAGTAGATACATATGGCATTAAATGTTACAGAATTTATTGTGCAAAATCTTAGAAAAGACATTAGTATAATGGGTAATGTCTGAATCTGCAATTTTGCTGAAGATGGGGAAATTTTCTTCATGTGGCTGTTTTGTATAATAACCTTTGATAAAAGACAAAGGCACAGCCTTCCACGGCAACTTAATTAAGGCACTTTTATGGAGGTACTAAAGCCTGAGTAGCCCAGACATGAGGGTTGTGTGTGTGTGTGTGTGTGTGTGTGTGTGTTTTAAAGATTTGATTTATTTGACAGAGAGAGAGACAGTGAGAGTGGGAACACAAGCAGGGTCAGAGGGAGAAGCAGGCTTCCCATCAAGCAGGGAGCCCGATGCGGGGCTCAATCTCAGGACCCTGGGATCATGACCTGAGCCGAAGGCAGACGCTTAACGACTGAGCCACCCAGGCGCCCCCAGACATGAGGTTTGAACTGTCTGTAGGGATGGAGTTTAGTGGACCTGTAGCTGTGGTGTCATATGTTCCAAGATCGTTTTGAGTCTCTGTTTCTACCTATGCTGCTTTACCTCTTATTCAATTTCTGTCTGAGTAAGTTGGGCAGGAAGTGTAGTATGCACCATATGTGCTTCCTTATCAGTAAATGATTTATCACTCACTCCCTTAGTTGCTATAAAAACTGTATTTCGGGGCGCCTGGGTGGCTCAGGTGGTTGAGCATCTGCCTTCGGCTCGGGTCATGATCTCCTGGTCCTGGGATCAAGCCCCACACTGGGCTTCTGGCTCAGCGGGGTGTCTCCTTCTGCCTCTCCCTCTGCCTCCTCCCCTCTGCTCGTGCTCTCTCTCTGTCTCTCTCTCTCAAATGAATACATAAAATCCTTAAAATAAACTGTATTTCTATCTTCATTTTCTTGTAAACATTTAAACAATCAACTCTAAGATTATTGAATCCCCTTTTTAAGACAATTGTTAAAATTTTGTGACCCTAAGTCTTGCAAATTTTGGAAATCAACAGTTCACGTTAACTTGCTTCTTAACACCAAAATGTGGACAGAGGTATGAAACTGACCTACAAGCCAACAGGTGGCTGACAGGTCTGTCAATGAGGGGAGACTGTCTGGGTAAGAACTTCCTGGATTAAGTGGTCTCAGGGTTACCACTGAAGAGATCTAGCAAGTCAACACCATACCAGAGGCCCTTCACCCCTAAAGCCCTATGCCAAATTATGAACCCGCTGGAAATCATAATACCATAGGCAATTTCTTGATCCACATCCCAGAAGTCTGGAGGAGTAGGAGAAAAACATAAACCCTTTCTTCCCAGGGGAGCTGGAGAACAATGTCTTTCTTCAATCCTGATAGGCTTAATGCAGTCACATTTAACTTATATCCTCTCACTTAAGTAACTTATTTTATGTATGTAGAAGTCATCTAGACATGTTTCCTTGGAGGTTACTTGACAACTTGTTTCAAGGATGACGTTTTTCTGACCTTGGCTTATATTTTTTTCCATTTCAGAATCACTTGGGAGACTACCATGAGACATTTTAATTTGGGCTATATCTGTTCTCATTCTGTCACACCCCCGGCATATGGCAGATGCGCCGCTGAATGACCTCGCTTTCGGTTCAATCTTTTTAAGAAGAAAAAGTAAAAAATTTTACATTCACAGCTAATCTGTCCATCAGTAACAAAGAAGTCACATTATATTTTTAAAAATATATCTTCAAGCAGAACTCTACCCTTTATTTTTTCTCATATTATTGAAGTATTGTCTCAATTAGAGATAGTTCTCTAAACTATTTTAATGTATGGCATATTAGACATATCTTAAAGATATTATTGAGGTTAAAATTTGGTGAAGCTCAAATTTCAAAATACTATTATCTTTTGGAGAATTCTTGTTACTATTTCCCATAAAGTTATCCATTTGTAGGTATCATTTAAATTGTCTTTGCTTTGGTTATTATCAATACTACTACCTTTTGAATTCACAAAAGAATACCAGATGAAATTGTTCAGGAAATGAAACTGTTTATTAGACTTACTATAATATGGGAGAGTGCACCTGAATAATCTTAGCAGTTTCTCAATGCAAGAAAATTTGGAGAAAGTATTTGTGTGGTTGGGAGGCTGGGCTGGGTGGTCTTGAGGTGGAGCTTGCTGGGTGAGGTGTTGTGTGGAATCAGGCAGAGTTCAGGGCATGAAACCAGGACACAGAACAGCATCTTGAGTGGAATTTTGGTCCCACACTCTTCGCTTACTTGACAGTTGTTTTAATTGATTCACCATCTTATCTTCCAGAAACAAGTAAATATTTCTTGAGGCGAACACTCAGTTCTTTTAATTTGATTTTAATATACTTTATATGTATGTGCTTAGACATACACAAGTATAATATAAATCAGATAGATGAGAATTTAACTTTGAACTTCAGCCTAAAATACTAACTTTCTTAGCATATTAAATAAATATAAATGAGTCTCATTGAATTTACTACTTTAATAAACTGTAACAATTTCCTTAAGAAGCCAACCATATTATTTCGTATACATGATCATGATTCTTTAAACATCTTATCTAATATTGTTTTAACTATTTATATTTTTTCCAACTTTAACCAAAGTACACAACACAAAAGAAAACTAGAAGATAGGAAACAGGAATTATCTAACTGTCTTTCCATAAGCATACATTTTATATCACTTTAACAAATTTAAGGCTACAAATGAACAACTGGACATGTGGGGGGGTAGTGTTATTATTTAAAGACACTTCACATCATGTTAACTTGTAACCATTCTATGTCTAAAAATAAGCAAAGGGTTAAAAATTGTTCAATCACCAGTGTTTATGTATTTTCCCTTGTTAGAGTTTGTCTAGGGATACAAAGCTTTGTTTTATTAATTATTATAATTTAATGCTATTTTACAGTCTTGAAGTTGAATAGAGATCTAAAAATTATAATTTAATCTAATGCATTTGTCCTTTGTACAGGAAGGGTTATAAACATTTATAAGATCAACTCCTTTGAGATACTTAGTTTTACAGTTTGATTCAGAGAAGCACATTTTTTTAAGTCTTGTAATCCTGAACAATTTGTGAAAATAATGATAAGTTACTAGACCCATAGAAATAAAGTCTGAATTGTAAAAGCTTAACTCATGAGAAATTAAACCAAGTTCTTTTATATTAGACTGACATTATTTTTATATGGGGATAAAATGAGAGAATGAAACATCAAGTTTTTGTGCCAAAAATCAAGTCACTTTTATCTGCCCAAATATTTTCTTATTTTTACAGATCCATACAAACTGTTTAAATATGAATAAATGTATGTGTCCACATATCAAAATATTTTCGAGGGCTCTTGAATTAAAGCTCTAAGTTACAGAGGCCAAAGTCATTACCCCAAATTACAATCCATCTCTATCCTGTTCCCTAAGATTAAAAAAATAAATAAATAAATAAAGGAAAAGGGGGTAAGAATTGAAGAGCGAGATCTCTTATGTTGAGTATGTGACTTCTCTTTTACGTGCTTCTCAAATGAACTGTGCTATTTATGTTAAGGTTTCCCCAAGTGGCCAGTGAGATTTCTTATTGTCCTGGCTGGCATGATCCCTGTTGGGTCATACACACATAGGTTAAGACATGAAGGGGCTGGTGTTTGGACTACGGGGGCCAAAGAGTGAACACCCATGGAAACAGCCATCACTCGTAACAAAAACCCTTGTGCAAAGGATATATCTCCAGGACATGAACAAAGACTAGCCCTGTCTGTTGAAGACACGTTCTTGTATCAAGATGGTAGATAAAATTAAATGAAGCTGTTCGTGGTGACACCTCAGGCTGGAGAAAGCTATTTTGTTATATTGAAAAGGTGACTCAAACTAAGTTTGTCCTCAAAAGAGGCCAACTGAATGGGACCTGAAGTCACCAGCTCTTTGGACATGCTGGAGACAAGGATCTACTCTTTCTGCTGAACTTTCTCTTAGAGGCTCATCGAAGGAAGCACCAAAGACAGTGATGCATAAGAAGGAACAAAACCCACAAATAAAACTTGGACAGATTTCTGTAGAGAGGTGGGTTACAAAACAAGTTTTCCCCAAAGAAAAGAGTTTTCACTCCACTTCAGTTAATTAAAAGAAATCCTCATTTGAGAGCCTGAAGAAAGGAAATTTGAGGTCAGAGAAAATGCAAGGCACACCTGACCACGTGGTCACAGGGATGCCATGGCAGTTCCATGCACCTCAGGGAATGGAGTGGAGTCTGAGGAAAGGGTCGGAACTGCACATTAAGGGTGTCTGTCTCTGATCATAGTGTCTGTCTCTGATCTCTGTAATAATCAACCATCAATTTCCCAAAAGATCACCAGAGAAACGTGTCGATCCAGAAAATGTTGTTAGATATATTGTAGTAAGGAAGAACACCACTTTGCTAAAGTCTTTGTATGATCTCAGAACAGGAGAATTCAGGGAGGGTATTCACAGGGTTTTAGGCCTCACCTTGGATGATTTTAAAGCAGTTTGGGATGTGACAGAGTTTGGGATATAATAGATTTGGATTGGTGGGCCCAGGAATGCAAACTTCTTGAAGGGCCCTCGAGAGCAAGCTGTGTTGTTTCTTTCACATCTTATCTTCTAGCATTTCCCAGAGCAGGTGGCTGGTGTTTCACCCAGGCTGGTACTGTTTGGCAGAAGGACAGGAAAATATGCCTGAACCGAGAATCCTTTGCTCGTACCTCTAAGTATCTACCGTGCACCTACTACATATTAGGCACGGTGGTATACAAAGCTAAGCATAATGCAATTTAGTGACCAAGTGACCATCTAGGGAATGTGATATGTGAATAAAAATAATGATAGTTCTGGAAAATGTATGGTAGATACCAAACATGCTATATAAACTAAATACTAAGGTGTTTTATTTCCCCTTATAAAATTTCTGTTACATTAGAGCAACCGCTATTTGTAAATTTATTTGGGGAGAGTAACAAAACATTGATGAGATTTGATGATGTTTAATTCAAAAATAATGTCTGTAATACTTAGGGAAAAAGTATTGGGAAAGATTTCTTAGAGATCACAGTTTTTTCATAAATATATTTGTGTGAGGTGGGGCTTTACAATACCTTTGTATCAAAAGGTATATCACTTTTGCTTCTAATCTTATAGAAATATAATACATAAAATTTTAATTTATTAAATATTTTATTAATTTAGCTTAGGTGAACCAATATAAAAGTAATAATTTCATGTGACTTAAAACAAATTATCCCTGGGGCACCTGGGTGGCTCAGTCGGTTAATCAGCTGCCTTTAGCTCAGGTTATGATCCCAGGCTCCTGAGATCAAGTCCTGTGTCAGGCTCCCTGCTCAGCATGGAGTCTGCTTCTCCCTCTGCCCCTCACCCTACTCGTGCTTGCTCGCTCTCACTCTCTTTCAAATAAATAAATAAAATCTTAAAAAAAATATATATCACCTACAAAAAAAAAATAGTGCCTTATCTTTTTTTTTTAATCACATTTTATGGTTCAGAAGATCCTAACAGCTTTTGAAGAATGGTAATGAGGCACTATCCTCTTGGGAAATATACCTTTGAGAACATTTTACTTCCTCATGGACCCATGAGGGGAAAAACTGGTGCTCTGAAGCAATCTCAATAATTTCCATTTTATGCAAATGAATAACGGAAAATCTTACAAGAAAGATTGCTCTACCAGTTGCAATGCCAGACTATGCTATAATTTAAGTTGAAAATTAAGATACAAAGTGTGTGTGCGTGGGGGACACATTTGAAGAACACCAGAAATAGTGTATTTCTAGAATATTAAAATGCAAAGAGATCTCAGACATTATCTCTTCTAATCCTTATCTCACAAACTGTATTCAATAGCCTACTGGTGGCTCAGTTTAACTGACTCATCAAAAGTCTAGCATCAGCTCTTCCCAACCCTGAAGGGGCACCAAGACCCCCTAACCAGCAAGTCGCCTGTTCTTTTTCAAAACAAAGTGCGTTTTGGGGTGCCTGGGTGACATAGTCAGTAAAGTACATGACTCTTAGTTTTGGCTCAGGTCATGATCTCAGGGTCGTGTAATCAAGCCCCTTCACAGGGTCCGTGTTGAGCACAGAGTCTGCTAAACTTTCTCTCTCCCTCACCCTCTGCCCCTCCCCCTGTGCTCTCTCTCTCTCTTTCTCTAAAATAAATAAATAAATATTTAAGAAAAAGGTAGTTTTCGCTTTTATTCCTAAACAGACGTTTATGCTTCTAATTCTGCTCTATACTTCTCCAGTCTCTATGCCATGGGATAAGTCTAACCGAAAAACATTCTCCTATGCATCTCCGTGTGCATTGTTCCCATATTTGCACAAGTGACCCAAGAACACAGACCTCTAGAGAGAGGAAGATCATGACCATGTGCATGTGGATAGAATGGCTCTCCTTCTACAAACTCCATTGGCATTTAAAATAAACAGACCTATAAACACGTGCATATGAGATATGTCTACTTTACAAACAACCTAGGCATGGCCTTCGAGTTCCAAACTCACATGTCTAAGCTCCTACTTAAAGTCGCTCCCCCTGGAACATCCCCAGCTGTGATCTTCACGCCCTCCAGCCAAAGCTGGCTCTCCTCCCATCCTCTTTACCGGTCATGGGTGCCAAACACCTTTCATTCCCTAAGACCGAATACAGGGCCATCCCTCATCATTTCTAATGCACCAAAGCAGTGCCCATTTCATCAAAAATAAATAAATGAATAAAAAAGATCTTCAGGTGTCCTTCACAACATTTCCTTCACCGAGACTCTATGGCAAGCTCTCCCCTCTCTCCGGACAACAGCAGTAATGACCAAACTACCCTCTCCTCACCCAACCTTTTCCTTGGTTCTTTACAAAGGAGCCAAAATGATTGTTTCAATATTTAAATATGTGGCTATAGCTGACTCTCTTCACCTGAACTCATCGCATGTAACAGCTTCCTTTTCTTGAAGAAAGACTGCAACAACGTACACGCAGATCTGCCCGGTCTGGCTGCTGCCGCCTTACCACGCATCTCAGGCCACACTCTCTGGGCCTTCTGGCCTCCTTTGTCTTCCTAGTTCCATTTGCCTTCACGTTGACCAGAGCTCTCTCCCTTGCTTCCGGCCCCCATTTTATCTCCTACTCCTCCGCCACCTCTTAGTTCAAAGATCACGTCCTCTTGAAAGTCACAATGTTATCCTTATTTGATCAATATAGACCTCACTTTCTAGAAAGGAGACTTTCTGACTTTCCTTTTCTACTTTTATGCATCATTTATTGTCCACACATAGTGTTTAGTGTAGGGTCTGCGACCAAGTAGGTGCACACACATGCACACACATAGGTAGGGGTGAATGTGTGTGAGAACAAACGTACCAACCCAAGCTTCCTTTACCAAGATGAGGACATACTGAAATCAATACCAACTTACGTAGAGTTTTTCCTCATAATCAGGTTATTTGGCAGTAGAAGTTAATTACTCTCATTCAGTATTAAGAAAAACTAGTGAATGAACCCTAATTACTAACTTTTTCATAATTAACAACTATTACATGTTCTTAGAGATCTAATCTACAAATTGATAACATCTTAGTTTCTGTTTGTCATCCTGATCCTATAATCAAAACTCTTTATTTTACTCTATTTTTAAGTGAGTATAAATTTTACCTTTCCAAAATGGAAGATATGTCTCAAGATCAGTAAGAAGTCAGATCTCAAAAGGTGATTTATACGTTCAATGAGATCCCAGAAAAAATACTAGTAATTTGATTGAGCAACACAAGTTGATACTAAAGTTCATATGGAAAAATAAATACATAGGAATATCAAGGAAAGCCCTGAAAAGGAAGAGCTTGAAAACTGATTAACCCAGCAGATATTAATAGACACAGAAATAAAGTATATTATGTAGGTGATAACCCAAAATACTGAGGTAAATATGAACTTCTTACCAATGATCCTGGATGAACCAGATAGCCATTTGGGAAAAAATATAATAAAATTCACTCCTCACCCAATACACACAAATGAACTTGAAATTCATTGATAATATAAATGTGAAACATGACACAAGAACTAACAGAAAAAGATAAATTCTTTGTAGAAAGGTCAAAATGAAAAAAGACATTCTAACCATGATATAAAACCATAACAAAAATTGATACATCTTACATTAAAAGCAATTGCTGAGGGAAAAATATCATAAAGAGTCAAAAGACAAATGACAAACTCAGAGGAAAAAAATATGTGTAAAGAGAGCAAATGATAAAACACTAGGACAAAATGCTAACAATTAATGTATTTGGGTAAAAAAAATGTTCAGACATTCTTGGTACTATTATTATACTTTCTGTAAGCTACAGATTATTTCCAAGATATGACTTAAACATTTAAGATAAACAAAAATTTCTCGTTATGAAAATGTTCAGTTCATATCAAAACAACTGCACATATGGGGTAAACCCACATGAAAACCCTATTGATGTATGTAGTGACAAGTCTCAAAGAAAGTCTATACATCTTTAAAATTAACATGCTCCTAAAGAAAGTTAGATTTATTTTCTCATTTCTTTTTTTTTTAAATTTTTTTTAAAGATTTTTTTTATTTATTTTTTGACAGAGAGAGACACAGCGAGAGAGGGAACACAAGCAGGGGGAGTGGGAGAGGGAGAAGCAGGCTTCCTGCCGAGCAGGGAGCCCGATGCGGGGCTCGATCCCAGGACCCTGGGATCATGACCTGAGCCGAAGGCAGACGCTTAACGACTGAGCCACCCAGGCAACCCTATTTTCTCATTTCTGAAAAGACTGTGAAAACACTAATAAGAAAATCTAGGCAGATTCTATTTGGACATGTAATAAATGGCTTGTGGGGATGGCAACAGAGACAGGAAAAAAGAGGAAAAAAGACAGGGAATGTGGTCAAAGCAAAAGTTGTACCAAGCAAATTTAAAGGGCAAGGAAGACTTTACACAAGGCCATTGTAATAGGGGAGACTAGAACTCAGTCTGGCTCAAATTCCTTGAAAAAAAAAAAAAAGGCTGGGTAGTTTCTAAGAGCCAGGGTAGGGGAATCTTAGGCCATCTGAGTTTTCTACTCGAAGGAAAAGTAAACTTTCTCATATTCCATCACAGAAGGTGGTTTTACAAGTCAGAGCATGGGGTGTTCATCAAACTGGCACCTACCTTACCACACAGAATAAAATGAGTGTGCCATCTTCCTTCTTGATGATGACATTTCAAAGGGCATCCCCCTGGTCACTGAGAAAGACATTCCCTGGGTCTTAAGGCTGGCAGAAGATTTTTTTAAAAAAAAAAGATTGATTTATTTATTTTATAGACAGAGAGTGCATGAGCAGGGGGAGGGGCAGAGGGAGAGAGAGGGGAAGCAGACTCCCAGCTGAGGGGAGAGCCCAACGTGGGGCTTGATCTCAAGACCCTGAGATCACAACCTGAGCCAGAACCAAGAGTCAGATGCTTAAACGACTGAGCCACACAGGCACCCCGGCAAAAGGATTTTTAAAAGATTTTCATTGCAATGGCACAGAGGAAGAATTTACAAGTTCTCTAAAGTAAATGCTCCCAGAAAAGGGGTGTCAGGGCCTGGAGTCAGGGAGAAACTGGTCTAAAGTTTAGTCAAGCCGAAGGGGACCAAGAGGGTTCGGTGTTGCTGGAAAGTCAGGAAGCTAAATATTCATTTATTTATTTATACTTGTTCCAAGGAACACTGAGGATCACACGGATCTATTTCTCCAGTTCTGTCTGTGGTGCAGATGGCAGTGGGAATACTCCACGGTATTATGAGAATAACTGTGTTGTGACATTCATGACAGGGTTTCCCCTCTTTTCATATTTTATCTTAATTGGTAGTCATGCTCCTTGAATTTGCCTTCTTCAAGGACTATTCTGTAACACTGTGTCCAGAGGTAATGTAGTTAAAGATTTTATTTCTTGGCATTAATGGACAAAGTTGCACAAAATTTAGGAGGTAGTATGTTAGAAACATCTTTAAAAAGCATTTGTAGAAAAAAAACATAAATTACGTAACAAATATATACAAAACAAGTCATTTAAGTGGAAAATAAGATACTATTTGGTTTTAAATATGATCTCACTGGTTCTAACATCCTGAATGGTATGAGGTTTATCCAATATCTCTATAGTAAATTTCCAAAGAAAACCCTGAAAGTCAAGATTCAGATGGGTCATTAGTTTATAGGTCAAATACATACAAAAAAATTTTTTGACTTGATTCCATTACCTGAAAATATAAGACCTTATACAATTACTCATAGTCCAATTATAATCCCTATCAAATAAGTATGTGAAAATACACAATGTAATTGCTATATGTACTACTAAAAATTGTAAAAATAACATCTAAACATATAGAGTATATGCATGCACCATGCATTTTCCTCAGGGTATTGATATATAATTTCATTTACTCTCATGCAAAAAATATGATAGGTGTCTTTATTAATCCCATTTCATAGGTGATAAATATTGGTCAGTGAGAGGTTATAAAACCTATAAAAATCATACCTAATAAGTGATGAGACAAGTAGGGTAATAACAATCACTTCTCTTTTAAGAAAATGAGTGGTTTAGACACATTTCTACAAATTACATTTGTCTTATGAGCACATATACTATATACTTTCTTTATGCTGTTTTCAAAGAGAAAAGTATGATTGATTAACAGAACAATTAAGATATTAAGAAACTAATGATGTACTATATGTACTATATGTTGGCTAATTGAATTTAAATAAATTAAAAAAAAAGATACTAAGGTCCTCCATACAGAACAAGAATACCCATCCCTTATATAATAAGTAATTTGATACGGTTTTTATTGATTTGTTTCTTTTACATGAAATTGATACAAACCAAGTTATTTAATTGAAAAATTATGAAATTAAAAGCATTAATAAGTGATTATGTTACTGAATTTTTTAAGGATATACAGAGCATTTCTAACAGTAAATTGATCAGTGAAACAACTGTATTTTACTTGATAGATTTTATGGCAAGATCTTTATAAAGATCTTTATAACCTTTATAAAGGTTATAAAAACAAGCAATTTCTATTTCTCCTGTAAGTTTTTAAGTGATACATTAGTTTGCAAAATCCCACTTGACTATAGAAAAACTATAAGAAATTCTCTTTGAAATATGCTACTACTACTTTTGCAAAATAATTAAAAGCATGAAACAGAATGAAAATAAAACCAAAAAATTAGCAATTCACTATTTGTCCAATGTCAGTTAGGAAATGAAAGATAATTTTTCAAAATCAAGGTTTAAAGAGCAATCTATATTTTTTCCTTTTTTTTGGATTTTGAAGATTGAGCAGCTTCTGTATGATAGCTAAAATATGGACTTGTTTTATAAAATAGATATAAAAATGTTTTAATTATTAAAATTATACAATAAAAGAAAAATTCTAAAAAAAGAAAATTTCTATCAATAGCATATTAGAATCAGTAATCTCATGAAAACATTATTATCAATTTTTACATCTTTACTTAATAACTGTTTCTTATTGATGAAATAATTCAATGAATTAGTATAAACAAATGGCTGAAAATAACACCTCTCATAGTAAACATTCAGTCTTAGCCTAATTATTAGCTATTAGCTATTATCACCACCATCGTTTTTACTAACAGTTATAACCAAAACTGACTATAGGTCATAGAGTTGAATACATTTTAAAATATTATATTTATTTAATTCTGTATTGGTCCAAAATATAGGTAATAGTTTATTTAACTGCTCCTGTGTTTTTGCTCTTAAACCTGGGTCATCAGATCTGCTTTGTATGATTTGCAAAACCAACATGATCAGATCAGCTAAGCAAAACATAAAGTCAACCGGACTATTTCTCATTATCATCAAGGTAAATTTCTCTGTGGCAAGAAATTTTCCATTTTGATAAAAATGAGCAAAATTATGAACATTCTTCTGCTGCTTCCCATTATCTTCAAAGTGCAGACAAAATTGTAGACATTTTCCTCCTGCTTCCCCACTAACTTCTACATTATGTTCCATTAAGATTCTACCTCATGTGGACACCCCAGAAAACACTCTTTCATGATGATCTAAATTCCTGTAAATTCCATGGTCTCTATCTCCCTGATCACATGCCCAGGTGGATGTGAAGCATTGTTTGTTGACAATGCTATTTGACTATCCCCTCAGTTAAATCACATGTGCCTATGAAACAAAGATGACTAGGTATTTCTTTATATCCCCCACCGCACTTGTTTTCATATTATGTTTGAGTTTTTAATACATCTATAAATTAATTAACAAAAGTAAATCAATGATTAATGAAGTACAATAATTATTAATACATTACAATTTGTTCCAGTCTATGCTCTACTTTTAGAAGGGGTAGAAAATATGGCATTTGGATTTTATTTTATTTTATTTTTAAAGATTTTATTTATTTATTTGAGAGAGAGTGAAAGAGAGCGCAGGGAGGGAGGGGAGAAGCAGACTCCCCGCTGTGCAGAGAGCCCAATGTGGTGCGGGGCTTAATCCCAGGACTTGGAGCTCATGACCTGAGCCAAAGGCAGATGCTTAACCAACTGAGCCACCAGGCGCCCCCCACATTTGGATATTCGAGCTCATCAGTGGTTTCAGTGGATGTCGACTCTGGGTAAGAAAAGTTCGTGCAGGTACACCAGCACTTCAGGGAAATGTGCTAGAAAACAGGGGTCAATGTTATAAAGCAATTGTAGGCTTAATAGAAAACTACTCTCCAAATCCTGACCTTTGGATTCAGAGAATTTTAAGTAAAAAGTACAGCTGAATCTTTGTTCTGCTGCAAAGAGAGAAACAAAGATATTTTAAAATAAAAATATTCCAAAAGAGTGACAAAAGTAAAAAGAGTCATTCTGTCAAGCATTTTCCCCACTGAGCATATGAAAGGCACGTCGTTGGGCCACACTTTAGGACCTAGAGTGAAAGGACTCAGAGCAGAAGTGCACCCACCTCTCACCAGCTTTACTGTATCTATGGCAGCGACATAAGTCGGCTTCCTTAGCAACCACTTTGGAAACCACTTGTCTCCCATTCTGAATCATTGTTTAGATAGGGCCGTTCTCACTCCCATGGTCGCACCTGGGAGCCCAGTCACTTCAGCAGTTAGTATGTGGCACATCATCAGTTGAAGAGAATTTTACCAGAGGATTTTGCCACTGGTATTTAGAAAAAGATGCTTTATTCATCCTGCCTTGCTAAGTGGGAAGGAGGTAAGGTGGGAATTGCCAGTGGCCATTTTTTTACATCACTGTGAAGGGCCCTGCTTGAGAATAAAGCCAGTCCTTAGGACAGGGAAGTCTAAAGAGGGGGGAGAGAGAGGGGAGGGAGGAAAATAGAAAGTAGGGGAGGAGGGGCAGAGAGAGAGGAGGGAATAGATAGATGACAGAGAGACAGATGATGGGAAGGAAGGAAGGAAGGAAGGAAGGAAGGAAGGAAGGAAGGAAGGAAGGAAGGAAAAAGAAAGAAAGAAGAAAGAAAGAAAGAAAGAAAGAAAGAAAGAAAGAAAGAAAGAGAAGAAAAGAAGGAAGGAAGAAAGAAAGAGAGTCCTTTTTTATACGGAGGATTTTAGAAAAGTGTATTAATGAGAAAAAACAAAGATAATGATGGCCCATGATGAAGAAGATAAAGGAGAACCACAGCCAACCTACTATGGATTTGCAGTTTCAGCAAGAAATAAGCTCTTGTTGTAAGGGTTGAGATTTCAGACGTTTTTTAGCCATAATAAAGCCTAACCTATCATAGTATCATGTATCTATGGCTGAAATAATCCTAATTTGGAAAGAAAAAAGAATCCTGGTTTGGGTTTCAAGGGCCTGGGTAAGTTTGGAAGTTTAGGGGGTTAAAGATAATATAAATATATGAAACAAAGTCATTAAAAATCATCAGTGTTTTGAAGCATTAAACAGAGAGCACTGGAGAGAATGTGAAAGTTTGCAAAACACCGAAGATGCGCGGTTAAAAGGAACAGAGACCACATACAAAGCCTGTAAGGGATAGGAAATCTGAATAAAACCGATTTGGATTTTTATGTTTTTATTTTTTACTCTCTTCCCCTATGAACCTCTGTTTTGTTTCTTAAATTCCACATATGAGTGAGAGCATGTGATAATTGTCTTTCTCCAATTGACTTATTTTGCTTAGCATAAGAGACTCTTAATCATAGGAAACACACTGAGGGTTGCTGGAGAGGAGGTGGGTGGGAGAATGAGGTCACTGGGTGGTGGACATTAAGGAGGGCACGTGATGTGATGAGCACTGGGTGTTGTATGCAACTGATGAATCACTGAACTCTACCTCTGAAACTAATAATACACTACATGTCAATTAATTAAATTTAAATTAAAAAAAAAAGAAAAAACGATTTGGATTTTTATCCTACTAAGAATTATGTGTCAGAGAGACCCTGGGGTGATTTTTTTCTGTCAATGCAGAACTTGAGAAAAGGTAAGACATTAGTCTTATAACATGGATTTTCTAAACACCTGGGGAGAGGTCATCATTAAAGAAGGGGTGTAGGGAAGGATAACATTGAAAGGAGATGTTAACAAGAGTAGAGAACTCAGGAAGTGGCTGAAGAGTCATCAAGAATTAGGTGCGGCCTCGGTGCTTATTCCTTGTCAGAGTCAAGTTGTATATGGTGAGAATATTATTGAACTGGCAGGAGCAGGCCTGCACAGCTCCTGGGTGAATGAGACCTAACACTTAGACACCTCAGCACATCACCCATCCATCCATTGGTTTTAGGAAATGCACAGAATGAAGCCCATATTCTTCTGAGCAAGGAAAACAGCACTACAGATGAAGCACAAGGACAAAATGCTTCAGGGGGAGAAGGAAAATCAGGTAATCAATGTGCAATTTTCAAGGATGCAGCTACTGTATTTTAACATGGGAGGGAGTTGTAATTGGACATCGATACACTTTTCAGGGTACAAGCCGCAGACTATGGAGTAGGCAATAATCCTTGAAGAAATTGTTGGAATGACGGTTGTGGCATGTAAAGAACGACAGCCATGCCACCTTTTAAAAAGTTGTGTTCACCTGTGAGTCTAGATCCATCTCACAAGGCAATTGCCTGTCTGGAGATATTTCTTATACAGTAGCATTGTAATGCAGTAATCAATCAAAAATGTGTAACTGTTGACAGCCCAACACCTGTGTTTTTAATGTTTGCATTCAAAATCGGAGGCACAATGTCAGTAAGAATATCTTGAGTGGGTTACACTTAACCCTTGGGTTACTTTACATGCTGTCCCTGTGACTAGTCACAGAGTATGCAGTATGGAATTGCTTACAAGCTACAGAATGGCTGATAAAAATGGAGGTGATTAGAATAAACATTCAACTCTTCAACATTTTAAAACGTTTTGAATCTTATATGAATTAGGCATGAGGTTTCACTTGAAATTCACATCGGGCATTTGCAGAATCAAGTAACTGACTTTGCCTTGTGACGGGGAAATATTTTAATATATACAAGACGGCTATTAAAAGAAAGTTTTTGGAACTATCTTAGCATCATTCTAACAGTTAAAAATTAAGTTCAAAGGAATTCAGACTGCCAAAATATAGAAGCAATCCTAGAATGAAATAAAACAACCTAAATGCTTCACCATTCACTAGCCATAATCAGAAACAAAATGACACAAAATATCACAAATGAGATAATTAAGACATGACTTTCTATGGATGATAAAATTTCTAAATTGCAACCAAATCTAATTTTGTTCATTTTCTAATCTCTGCTCTAGATGTCTGCATGAAGCAGAGAGAAAATTGGTGATTTATTAGAATTAAATAGGAAATAACTCAATTTCTGATGGTATCAGAATTTACACAGATGCTCCAGGAAATAACAAATACCTCTGAACATCAGCAATGTTGACTTAGATCTTCTCATTACAGTGAGCCATCACTGGGTAAGTAGACCATTCTTCTAAACATCCTTCTCTCCCGCAGTAAGCAGGGAGCCTTACACCTTACACTGAGAGACAAAGATACAGAGACAGAGAGAAGAAGAGAGATGAGCAAAATCCAAGAAGGACCTCAAGTCCACAGATCCACCCAGCTACAGAGAACCTATCAGAAGTATGGTTCACATATTTGGTCTTCCCCAAGGTTCTAGACTCTGCCTGGGTCTGACTACTCTTAAAATAGAGAAAGAGTAAGGAACATGAGTTTGGGTTTTTTAAGACAGAATGACTATAATTGCCACCAAAATACTGGTTGAGCAGTAAATAATCAAGTTAGATTTTATCTTACTCTCTATAAGAAGGAAACCAGGATAAAGTAATAAAGGATCTATTAGTAAAATGGGTAGAAATGTCCCTTCTCCCTATACTAAGCATTATTATTCCATTTAGTAGATGCAGAACCAGAGGCTCAAACTGTTAATGCAAATTTCAGAAGACCAGAGTAAGCAGCGGAATTACTTCCAAACAAATGCCTTCCTACCTCCTGATCTTTCTATCATGCCAGAGAAAGATCTGTGAGAAGAACAGAAAGATCTCTCCTACCAGGTCTCTAAGTTGATTATACCATTGCTAAAATCAAAACACCAATTTGGGAAATAACCTAACACATGGAAGTAGAGGGAACACACATAAAATGATGAATATCAAGCATGCTGAAGAATCAAAAAACTTCGTCACACGAAAATAAGTGAAGATTCACTAAAATCAGTAAAACATTCCCTAAATAAATTCTTTTGAAATAGTATGAAAATGGGCTTTCACTTTTTTTAATAATATGATATAATAACAAAATGTTAAAATGGGAACATGGAGTAGACATGCCTCTCCCTATTCCTCCCACTATGTCAACTAAAATGCCTGAACGTCAACTGTAAAAGAAACATAAGAAGACTCTGAAAGATGGAGGAAAAGCAAAAACACAATTCATAAAATGAATAATTGATAAGCCGTATTTTAGCAAAGTTAATCACCACTATTCTGTGGGAGCTCATGTTAAGAGGATAAAATGACAACCTACAGACTAGGAAAAATGATTTGCAAACCACATATGTGACAAAGTGCTAGTATCTGGAATATAGGAGGAAAAACACTTCCAAATTCAACAGTAAAAAAAAAAAAAAATCCAATTAGAATATGGGCCAAAGTCATAAATAGGCATTTCATAGAAGATACAGATGGCAGAGATACACATGAAAAATGCTAAAAATCATTACCTGGTAAGAAAACACAAATTAAGACTACAATGACATATCACTACACATCTACCAGAATGGCTAACATGAAAAATATTGTTAATACCAAATACTGATGTGGGGCATCTAGCTCACTCCTATATCGCTTTCTCGAGTGTAAAATGGTATAGCCATGGTGGGAAATGCCTCAGCAGCTTTTCTTTCTTTCTTTTTCTTTCTTTCTTTCTTTCTTTCTTTCTTTCTTTCTTTCTTTCTTTCTTTCTTTCTTTCTTTCTTTCTTTCTTTCTTTCTTTCTTTCTTCTTTCAGGTTTTATTTATTTATTTGACAAAGAGAGACACAGCAAGAAAGGGAACACAACCAGGGGGAGTGGGAGAGGGAGAAGCAGACTGCCCGCTGAGCAGGGAGCCTGATGCGGGCCTCGATGCCAGGACCCTGGGATCATGACCTGAGCCAAAGGCAAACACTTAATAACTGAGCCACCCAGGTGCCCCCAGCCTTGGTAGTTTCTAATAACAAACAAAAAACATGCAACTATCATACAACCCAGGAACTATACTCCTTGGCATTTATCCTAGAAACATGAAAACTCATGATATGCAAAATTCAAAGAGAAATTGTTCTACAAAAAATATTATTGGCTAATATTTTAAAAATATATATCTGGACTTCATAGAATTTATTAAGTATTTTATTCCCTCATATGAAAAGATCCACAAATCATTTCAAAGAAGTAATACAAATTTGAAATAACACATCCTTTTATAAACGATCCATAAGAAATAATCTTTTTCAAAAAAAAAACAATTTTTTTTTCTACCTTATTAGGTAGGAATTATCTGCAGTGTGTCAAGTTTGAAATCATCTAGGAAGTACAAATCTTTTAAAAACTGATTTTGAATGCAGCCTCACCTGTAACAAAGATTCTAATTATCTAAGTAATGCACTTTGTATTTAGTTCACCACAATTAAGGGATAAATCACAAAACAAAACAAAGACAAAAACAAAAACCAAAGGAAGACACTTTTGTGGATATCAGTCTTTTTCCAAAATACTAAAATTTGTGTACTTAAAATTGTATTATAGCTAATATTTACTCACTGTTTATTATATGTCAGGCACTGTGCTAAGTACTAATCTCCCCACAATATGGGCATGAGTGTGGGAAAGTAGGTATTTAAAAATCACAGCAAAGTAACCCCTGCTCCCACCACCAACACACACATACACACAAACACACACACACACACACACAAAAGCATGACTCCATGTACTGAAAACTATCGAGGACTTCCCTATTCTAAATCCCAACAATCATTATTGCTAGAGGTAGCATAAACAGCATGAGCATATATACAAAACATTGCCCTAAGGTGGTCTTGCATCCAGTTAGACACAGTCTTACGGTAGAAAGAATTCAGATACTTTTTTAAGAGTGAGGATATGAGGGGGAATAAAGACTTGTTTTTGCCAACCCAGAAAAATTCAAGTACTTATGCTTGATAAAGAAGGCACAAAAATAATTCTCCAGACCAATCACAATTATAAATAGTAATGCAAAACAATATAAATAAAATATTATAAAGAGAATTCAGCCTTATATTAAAAGCTGACAAATTATAGCTCATCTCTGGAATACAGAGATTCTTCAGCATAAGCATCCATATGTATTTATCATTGGAGGTTAAAATTTAAAAGGATCATTCAATAAATTTCTAAGATGCAATTGACAAAATTCATCTCCTACTACACCCCACAAGGAATCTCCAGAGGCGAGAGAGTTTGGAGAGTGTGTGTTTGTTTCTTCTTATGTCACTCTGCCTGATGGGGACTACAGGCTTCCCCATTAGCCTGGTATAGGTTACTTAATCTCTCCATTCTTCACTTTCCTCATCTGGAAAATGCATTTAATAATAGTATCTACCTCTTGATTGTTGTATGAATCAAATTAAATCATGCTCTTAAAGTGGTTCCCCCAGTAAATACTTAATAAGTTGAGGATATTATTAAAAAAAGACATTTAGTGTAAGAACATAAAAATATTAAGTGAGAAATTACAATATGAAGGTATATTCACAATTCTATAAGCAACACCTTTGATTCACACTTTGTAGAGAAAGAAGATAATAAAATAAAGATATGTGCTTGAACAGTAAGGAAGAAAGTCTTGAAGAAAACCTGACATCTGGAGAAAGACAGCCCACTATGTCAGCACACCTGAGACCATAAGATGAAATGCTGTGGTCAGAGGTCAGCCAGACTGCACAGGCACCGGATGTAGAGGGACTGCAGGGGCACAGCTCCCAGTCTGTGGTTCTTCCCCATTCTCAGCTCTGTAATGAGAAGAGCCTCACACAAATGATTGCTGTTTTGATGCAAGATGCATTCTGTGTAACTCTGCCTTGTAGGAAGACCAGAGAACTTTGTGAGTGGCTCTTTCAGTGGATCAGGGAGAGCTCTGCAGGCAGTTGATCTCGTGGTGCAGGGGTGCACGGAGCATGCATTTGGGGATCATCTCAGGTCTCTGCAGGCTCCTCCTTCCTCCTGCCACATCTTCAGAACCAATGAAAGCATCATGGTGTGCATAACACACTGCCTCAGCCTTTAACACCACTGGCATCACTAGTAAAGAGACCTTGGCTAGAAAATAACGATTTCAAGAGGTTTGTGGAAGCCCATATTCTGCTGATTTTAGCATGACCTGCTGCATAGAATACTTCTCTGCCCTTGTTACTGCCAAGAAGCAGGGTACAATAATGAGAATGAATACATTGTTACAGAACAGCAATGGATATATACATTTTTTGAAAGAAAAGAATGCTTTATGGTTTTATATGTCTTGATTTTATAAATAGAAACATAGATAAAATCATCTAAAATCTTATAAATGGAAAGACAATGTAATGACTTGTCTAGTTATAAAATTAAAATGTGAGAGGAACAAGATGGTGAAGGAGTAGACCTAAATTTCATCTGGTCCCAGAAATTCAGCTAGATAGTTACCAAGCCGTTCTGAACACCTACAAACTCAACAGGAGATCAAAGAAAAGAATAGCAGCAGCTCTATGAACAGAAAAGCAACCACTTTCTGGAGGATAGGATGTGCAGAGAAGTGAATCCAAGGCGATATTTCAGAAGATAGACCACGGGGGAAGGAGCCTCCGTCAGCCAGCTACCAGCAAGTGATAGAGCCGCGGAGCACAAAATCGGAACTTTTAGAAGATGGCTCTGCTGAGGGATGTCACTCCAGTGGCTAAGCAGGAGGTGGAACCCTTGCTGGGACAGTGTGGTCTCAGGACCCTCGGGGTCACAGAAAGACCGGGGGTGCCTGAGTGCGGCAGAGCTCCCAGGTATCGGAGCGGGGAAGCCTGCTGCAGAGACAGAGCCAAGGAGTGGGCTCTCAGCTCAGGGTTGCCATAAACCATGATCCGTGGCACAGTCGGCCCACTGCTCTTCCAACAGGGACCCAACAAGCAGCAGATCTGGGGAGACTCCCCTTCCTCCCCCGGGAGGAGCAGCATGGGAACGCACCGCAGGAGTCTGCTGGGTTTGGAGACTCCAAACTGGGTTGTGTGCCAGAGACAGAAATGCTCAGTCACAGGCCAGGGGAGCATGGTGTAGGGCCAGAGACCGGGGAGACAGGAGTGTTTGACTGTTTTTCTCTGAGGGCTCACTGAGGAGTGGGGCCCCGAGATGGGGCTCCTATGGGGCCAGAGATTGGGAGGCCACCATTTTCACTCTTGGCCTCCAAAGCTGTACAGAAAGCTTTCAGGGAACAAAAGCTACCAAGAGTAAACCCGGGCAGATGAATTAGCCTGGCCCCTGGCAAGGGCAATGCAATTCTACCTCTGGCAAAGACATTTGAGAATCACTGCAACAGGCCTCTCCCCCAGAAGATCAGCAAGAAAACCCAGCCAAGATCAAGTTTACCAATCAATGAGAACTGCAAAACTCCAACACTATGGGAATACAGCACATAGAATTCATAGCTTTTTTCCCATGATTCTTAGTCTTTCAAAGTTAATTTTTTAAATTTTCTTTATTTTTTCCTTTTCTATTTTTTTAAAATTTTTCTTCCTTTTTCAACCAACATCTTATCAATTCCTTTTTTAAAATCTTTTTTAATTCTCATTTTTACCATCATATTTGATCCTTTCATTGTATTTAACCTTTTCTTTTTTTGTATATATTTTTCCTTCCTCAAAATTTTGGGATACAGTTTCTTCTAACAGACCAAAACATACCCTAAATCTAGTGTATGGCTTTGTTCTAGTCTCCTGCCTGATCACATTCTCTCCTTTTTAACTTTTTTATTTTTTTTCAATTTTTCTTCTTTTTTTTAGCCAAATTCTTATCTGTATCAATTCCTTTTTTAAAATCTTTTTACATTTTCATCTTTACAGTCATATTCCATCCCTTTATCGTATTTACTCTTATTTTTGTATACATATAAGTTTTTCTTTCTTTAAAATTTTGGGGGGCACTTTCTTCTAAAAGACCGAAATACACCCAAAATCTAGTGTATGGCTCTGTTCTCTTCACCAGCCTGATCATATACCTTTTTTTTTTCTTTCTACCCCTCTCCCCCATTTCGGGTCTCTTCTGATTTGTTTAGTGTATATTTTTCTGTGGTTATTGTTACTCTTTGAGCATTTTGTTTTCTCATTCATCTATTCTTCTCTGGACAAAATGACAAAACAGAAAAACTCACCTCAAAAAAAAGAACAAGAGGCAATACTGACTGCCAGGGACCTAATCAATACAGACATTAGTAAGATGTTGGAACCAGAGTTCAGAATGACAATTATAAAGATACTAGCTGGGCTTGAAAAAAGCATAGAAGATACTAGGGAATCCCTTTCTGGAGAAATAAAAGAACTAAAATCTAACCAAGTTGAAATCAAAAAGGCTATTAATGAGGTGCAATCAAAAATGGGGGCGCTAACTGCTAGGATAAATAAGGCAGAAGAGAGAATCAGTGATATAGAAGACCAAATGATGGAAAATAAAGAAGCTGAGAAAAAGAGAGATAAACAACTACTGGATCACGAGGCAGAATTTGAGAGATAAGCAATACCATAGGACGGAACAACATTAGAATAATTGGGATCCCAGAAGAAGAAGAAAGAGAGAGAGGGGCAGAAGGTATACTGGAGCAAATTATAGCAGAGAACTTCCCTAATGTGGGGAAGGAAACAGGCATCAAAATCCAGGAGGCACAGAGAACCCCTCTCAAGATCAATAAAAATAGGTCAACATCCCGACAGCTAATAGTAAAACTTACGAGTCTCAAAGACAAAGAGAAAATCCTAAAAGCAGCTCGGGAGAAGAGATCTATAACCTACAATGGTAGAAATATTAGACTGGCAACAGACCTATCCACAGAGAACAGGCAGGGCAGAAAGGACTGGCATGATATACTCAGAGCAGTAAATGAGAAAAATATGCAGCCAAGAATACTATATCCATCTAGGCTGTCATTGAAAATAGAAGGAGAGATAAAAAGCTTCCAGGACAAAGAAAAACTAAAGGAATTTGCAAACATGAAACCAGCCCTATAAGAAATATTGAAAGGGGTCCTCTAAGCAAAGAGAGAGCCTAAAAGCAGCATAGATCAGAAAGGAACACAGACAATATACAGTAACAGTCACCTTACAGGCAATATAATGGCACTAAATTCATATGTTTCAATAGTTGCCCTGAATGTGAGTGGGCTAAATGCCCCAATCAAAAGACACAGGCTATCAGATTGGATTAAAAAACAAGACCATTGATATGCTGTCTGCAAGAGATTCATTTTAGACACAAAGATACCTCCAGATTGAAAGTGAGGGGGTGGAAAAACATTTACCATGCTAATGGAGATCAAAAAAAAGCTGGGGTGGCAATCCTTATATCAGACAAATTAGATTTTAATCCAAAGACTATAATAAGAGATAATGAAGGACACTATATCATACTTAAAGTGTCTATCCAACAAGAAGATCTAACAATTGTCAATATCTATGCCCCAAACATAGGAGCAGCCAATTATATAAGCCAATTAATAACAAAATCAAAGAAACACACTGACAATAATACAATAATAGTAGGGGACTTTAACATCTCCCTTACTGAAATGGACAGATCATCTAAGCAAAAGATCGACAAGGAAATAAAGGCTTTAAATGGCACACACTGGACCACATGGACTTCACAGATATATTCAGAACATTCCATCCCAAAGCAAGAGAATACACCTTCTTCTCTAGTGTACACAGAACATTCTCCAGAATAGATCACATCCTAGGTCACAAATCAGGGTCTCAACCAGTACCAAAAGACTAAGACCACTCCCTGCATATTTTCAAACCACAATGCTTTGAAACTAGAACTCAATCACAAGAGGAAAGTCGGAAAGAACTCAAATACATGGAGGCTAAAGAGCATCTTACTAAAGAATGAATGGGTCAACCAGGAAATTAAAGAATTTAAAAAATTCATGGAAACCAATGAAAATGAAAACACCACTGTTCAAAATCTTTGGGATGCAGCAAAGGTGGACCTAAGAGGAAAGTATACAGCAATATAAGCCTTTCACAAGAAACAAGAAAGGTTTCAAATACACAGCCTAACCCTACACCTAAAGGAGCTGGAGAAAGAACAGCAAATAAAGCCTAAACCCAGCAGGAGAAGAGAAATAATAAAGATCAGAGCAGAAATCAATGAAATAGAAACCAAAAGCACAGTTGAACAGATCAATGAAACTAGGAGCTGGTTCTTTGAAAGCATTAATAAGATTGATAAACCCATGGCCAGACTTATCAAAAAGAAAAGAGAAATTACCCAAATAAATAAAATCATGAATGAAAGAGGAGAGATCACAACCAACACCAAAGACATACAAACAATTATAAGAACATATTATGAAGAACTATATACCAGCAAATTAGACAAGCTGGAAGAAAAGGATGCATTCCTAGAGACATATAAACTACCAGAACTGAACCAGGAAAAAATAGAAAACCTGAACAGACCTATAACCAGTAAGGAAACTGATGCAGTAATCAAAAATCTCCCAACAAATAAGAGTCCAGGGCCAGATGGCATCCCAGGGGAAATCTACCAAACATTTAAAGAAGAATTAATACCTATTCTTCTGAAACTGTTCCAAAAAATAGAAATGGAAGGAAAACTTCCAAACTCATTTTATGAGGCCAGCATTACTTTGATCCCAAACCAAACAAAGACCTCATCAAAAAGGAGAATTACAGACCAATATCCCTTATGAATATTGATATAAAAATTCTCACCAAAATATTAGCCAATAGGATCCATCAGTATATTAAAAAGATTATTCACCACGACCAAGTGGGATTTATTCCTGGGCTGCAAGTTTGGTTCAACATCTGCAAATCAATCAATGTGATACAATACATTAATAAAAGAAGGAACAAGAACCATATGATCCTCTCAATAGATGCAGAAAAAGCATTTGACAAATACAGTATCCTTTCTTTTTTTTATTTTTTAATTTTTATTTATTTATTTTTTAAAGATTTTATTTATTTATTTGAGAGAGAGAGAGTGAGAGAGAGAGAGCACACGAAAGGGGGGAGGGTCAGAGGGAGAAGCAGACTCCCCGCTGAGCAGGGAGCCTGACGTGGGACTCGATCCAGGGACTCCAGGATCATGACCTGAGCCGAAGGCAGTCACTCAACCAACTGAGCCACCTAGGCGCCCAGTACATTATCCTTTCTTGATTAAAACTCTTTGCAGTGTAAGGATAGAGGGTACATACCTCAATATCATAAAAACTATCTATTAAAAACCCACAGCAAATATCATTCTCAGTGGGGAAAAACTGAGAGCTTTTCCCCTAAGGTCAGGAACACAGCAGGGATGTCCAGTATCACCACTGCTATTCAATATAGTACTAGAAGTCCTAGCCACAGCAATCAGACAACAAAAAGAAATCAAAGGCATCCAAATCATCAAAAAAGAAGTCAAATTCTCAGTCTTTGCAGATGATATGATACTTTATGTGGAAAACCCAAAAGACTTCACCCTAAAACTGCTAGAACTCATACAGGAATTCAGTAAAGTGGCAGGATATAAAATCAATGCACAGAAATCAGTAGCATTTCTATACACCAACAACAAGGCAGAAGAAAGAGAAATTAAAAAGTCAATCCCATTTACAATTGCACCCAAAACCATAAGATACCTAGGAATAAATCTAATCAAAGAGGCAAAACATCTGTACTCAGAAAACTATAGAATACTCATGAAAGAAGTTGAGGAAGAAATGGTAAATCATTCCATGCTCATGGATTGTAAGAACAAAAATTGTGAAAATGTCTATGCTACCTAGAGCAATCTACACATTTAATGCAATCCTTATCAAAATACCATCAACTTTTTTCAAAGAAATGGAACAAACAACCCCCTAAAATTTGTATGGAACCAGATAAGACCCCGAATAGCCAGAGGAATGTTGAAAAAGAAAAGCAAAGCTGGCGGCATCACAATTCCAAACTTCCAGCTCTATTACAAAGCTGTCATCATCAAGACTGTATGGTACTGGCACAAAAACAGACACATAGATCAATGGAACAGAATAGAGAGCCCAGAAATGGACCCTCAACTCTATGGTCAACTAATCTTCGACAAAGCAGGAAAGAACGTCCAATGGAAAAAAGACAGTCTCTTCAACAAATGGTGCTAGGAAAATTGGACAGCCACATGCAGAAGAATGAAACTGGACCATTTCCTTACACCACACACAAAAAATAGACTCAAAATGGATAAGAGACCTAAATGTGAGACAGGAATCCATCAAAATCCTTGAGAAAACACAGGCAGCTGCCTCTTTGACCTCAGGCGCAGCAATTTCTTCCTAGAAAGAATGCCAAAGGCATGGGAAGCAAGGGCAAAAATGAACTATTGGGACTTCATCAAGATAAAAATCTTTTGCAGAGCAAAGAAAACAATCAGATATTGGCGAGGATGCAGAGATGGTGGGAAGGAGGATGTTGGTGGGAATGCAAGCTGGTAGAGCCACTCTGGAAAACAGTATGGAGGTTCCTTTAACAAGTTGAAGATAGAGCTACCCTATGACCCAGCAATTGCACTACTGGGTATTTACCCAGTAAATACTACATTGAGATACAAATGTAGTCATCTAAAGGGCACATGCACCCCAATGCTTATAGCAACAATGTCCACAAAAGCCAAACTATGGAAAGAGCCTAGATGTCCATCAACAGATAAATGGATAAAGAAGATGTGGTATACACACACACACACACACACACACACACATACATACTATGGAGTATTACGCAGCCATCAAAAAAGTGAAATCTTGACTTTTGCAATGATGGATGGAACTAGAGGGTATTATGCTAAGCTAAATAAGTCAATCAGAGAAAGATAATTATATGATATCACTGATATGTGGAATTTGAGAAACAAGGCAGAGGATCATAGGGGAAGGGAGGGAAAAATGAAACAAGATGAAACCAGAGAGGGAGACAAACCATAAGAGACTCTCCATCTCAGGAAACAAACGGAGGGTTGCTGGAGGGGAGGGGAGTGGGAGGGATGGGCTGGCTGGGTGATGGACCCTGGGGAGGCTATGTGCTATGGTGAGTGCTGTGAATTGTGTAAGACTGATGAATCACACACCTGTACCCCTGAAACAAATAATACTTTATATGTTAATTAAAAAATAAATAAAATTAAATTATATTAAAATGCAAAAATTAATAGTAAAATAACTGTTTAAAAAATTGAATTAAAAATCCTACTTACACAGTAAAAGAACACATTGAAAATAAAGTTGTCTTACAAAATTAAAAAAAAAGCCACAAGCCTATAATAATAGCTAAATTATTAAGATCTCTTATTGCCAGGACATAGTCTATATTGAAACAACTTACATAAAGAAAATTTTTAAAAATGTTATTTGAATCAAAAAATAAGATGTAAATAAACTCTAGAGCATAACTTGCTCATAGAGCTGATGAAATGCAGCTAACAGTTATCTTTTAATTATTCTCAACACTCAGTAGGGTAACAATTAACTAAACAAGGTTTGCTTGTTTTGTTTTGTTGTGGTGGGTTTTGCTTTTTTGCTTGAGGATAATAACTAATTCACTTTTCTGGAAGAAACAACAAGCAAACAAAAGACAGAACAAATCCAAGATATTTTGAGTAATACGGAGAATTTTTTTCTATCACATTTTATTTTTCAAGGTAATTTTTAAAAGATGTTACCTATGGAGGAAATAAAAATGTAGATCAATGAATTATAGCAGAATAAAGGAAATGAAAGCTATATGGGAATCATTCCAGTTAGTTACTGCTGTAAAACACACCATCTCAAAATTTCCAAAAACACAACTGCGGTTTGGGCAGGGCTTAGAAGGGGCAGCTCCTCCCACATCCTTTTTTTTTTAAATTCAGTTAGCCAACTTATGGTACATCATTAGTTTCAGACGGAGTATTCAATAAATTATCAGTTGCATATAACACCCAGTGCTCATCAGATCCTCTTGGTGTCATCTGGGTGTCTGTAAGCCTGGGGCTGGAGTCATCTGACAGAGCTCTTACCCACCGGTCTGGTTCCCGCACTACAAAGTTTCAAACTGTTGGGGGCTGGAACACTTAGTCCCCTTGGGTATCTTTCTCTTTATTTATGATCTCTCTTGTCTTCTCCATGGGTGGTTGTAGGATAGGTGGACTGAACTTATAAGTTCAGGACTCCCAAGGCCCATTAGCCAAAGGGGAAGCTTTAGCACCTTTTACAACCTACATAAAAGAACTTTGGTTATAAAGTTTTGCCTGGGTTGAAGGGAACGGGATAGATACCCCCTCTCTCCATGGAGGAATGTCAGTATCACATAAAAGAACAGAGAGAGAGAGACAGATTTGTGTGGTTATTACTGGAAATAAAATCTGGGACTCATGGGTGGCTCAGTCAGTTAAGCATCTGCCTTTGGCTCAGGTCATGATTTCAGGGTCCTGGGATCGAGCCCCATGTTGGGCTCCTGGCTCAGCAGGGAGCCTGCTTCTCCCTCTCCCTCTGCTGCTCCCCCTGCTTGTGTGCTGTCTCTCTTTCTCTGTTAAGTAAATAAAATCTTAGAAAAAAAGAAGAGAGAATCTGTCATAGCACTGTATTCTAGATTATAGGTAGTATTTCAAATCAGTGCAGAAAGGGGACATTCAATAACCCATGTTTCTAGTTACAGAAAAAACAACTATGAAACTCTTTATAAACAAGATGGGCTCACTTGGCCGCAAAATAATATGCATATCAATCAAGTAGCTAAAATTAAATAAAATGAAACCTTCAAAATCCTGGAAGTAACTTGAATAAATGTATTTCAGTTCTGGAATGTCAATGGCTTTCCCAGGAAGAAATGAAATCAACAAAAAAAAAAAATAAAACTGTCTCCATGGAAATTAAATTTCATATAGAGAAAATTACAATATCTAAAACAAAATAAAACAAGACACTGAGAGAGGTTTGCAAAACATAAGACAAAGGGTCACATTCTTAATTTACAAAGAGCGCATAGAAAGTAATAAAAAAGAAAATATATCCTGTAGAGAAGTTAGGGGTATGAACAATCACTTCACAGAAATTAGGAAAAGAATTTGGAAATTTCTGAAAATATAGGGAGAGTACTTAAAACCATTCATATTTTCAGAAATGCAGTATCAAAATCAAAGGCCACACTTGGCTATGAAGATGTTTTTAAATGTATCCACGGACTGTTTGCAGAACTGAAAGAATTTCAGGGCTGTTTCGTAATATCTGTGCATCTGCCTAAGACCAAGACCTTTCTTTCACGCTTGTTTGCAGAAATGAAAAATTACACCACACCGAAGGACACTGAATATTGCCATACCACTGATGTGCAAATTTAAGGCTTATTTAAGTATCTGAGGAGGAGCTCATGACTCTTAAAGAATTTTACTAAACATAATCTGGGAATTATATTTGGGCACCCACAGGGAAAATCTTCAGACCAATAAAAAAATTCAACGAGTTCCAAACCTCAGGAGTCCAAAGGAGACCAGGTCAAGGTTTTGCTCCCTGCAACAACAAATGGAAAGCCCAGAGAAGAATAAAACTGAGTTTGCCCAAGAGAGTAAAATGCTGTGATTTTAATAGCAAATGTAGATTAACAATAAGAGCTGGTTCCTTGTCAACTGAGGTTAAAAACATCTGCTTTATTGTCACTCTGAGCATCTGGTACTGAAGAGTGTCTTTTGTTACTCATTTCTGCAGTGTATACATCCTTGGGTTTAAATAACAAAAAGGGATAAAAGATGATGATGAAAGTTAAATAGATAGATGATAGAATAGACTGATTAGATAGATGATAGATAGATAATTACAGATAAAAATGCCCTCCCCCCCACACACACACCCTGTGGATGATAGAATTAAACCTAGAATCTACCATAATTATACCGAATAGCCAATTTCTTTCCATTCTCTATGTCAGGAACATAGAATTCAGAGCTGGAATTGGGAAACTATCTAATGAAACTGGGGAAAAGTCTAATGATAAACAAGGTATCATAGAAGTTTTGTCAGTGTTTCCGTGTTTCATTTCAGTTACAGAAGGAGAAAAGTTGTAAAGAGGAGAAGCATATTCTTTCCCACCCACTTATTTCTACCAGTGGAGATTAACCACATTCTCTAAAAAGAGAAATTTAATTGTGCACCTTAAAAATTTCTTAGAGTGGCCTCTATCCAAGGAGGAATAAACTTACCTAAAAGGCCCAAACCAGGCTGACTGACTTCAGCCCCTTTTCATTTATATTTCTCATTTTTGACCGGGTTATCAATCTGTAAAAGCAAAATTGTCTACCTTGAAAAATGTTTAGTGCTTGCAGAGTGCCGGCTTTTAATTCTAATATATCTTTTGATTTTGAATTCACTTAGTTTACTTTTTACCATTTATTTCCTTTTGTCCAATGAGAATATGCTGTATTTTTTGCATCTTCCTCTAACTGCTTCATTTAGATATTTGCATCATTATGTTTAAGCTTGAATTATTTTTTATTTAAAGGTACCCACCTAAAGTTCTAATTTTCCATAATACGATCCTTAACTACATCACTGAAGTTTGATAGGTAGTGTTTTTATTTCCTTTTAGTTCTATTTCGTGGAAGAAAGACTTGAATTCCTTGTCTTGTCCATAAGTAAAAAAACAAAAAAACAAAAAACAGAAACAAAACAAAACAGAAAAACTCTTATTCATCCCAATTCAGTGAAAATGCAGAAATCAAGGTCCCAGCCCATGCTCATCTGCTTAAGTACCTTAATGCGATTCTAGATGAAATGCTTCCTGTCAAGTGTTGACTCCCTACATGCCTTCAGAAAAACATGTTAATCAAGAAACAAGAAATATATTAGATTTAGCAGTAAGAGAGGAACACTACTTTAACAGAATCTTAAAAGTCTCTTAAATTGGGGAAATTAAGGAAGAAAATTTATAAGGATTTAGGATCCAGGCTGCATAAATTTAAGACAATTTTTCAAGCCTGGTATCTGGTTGAGTTTGGGTGGAGCTAATGAGACACTGTTTTGTAATTCTGATATCATTTCTTATTAGATTCATGAAACACTTTAAAGTTTGGTTTTCTTTCCATGTTCAATTGTAACTTTATCTTCCAGTTATTGATTTCTGACTAATTGCATTCTGATCAAACGGATTTGCTTGTACAACCTTTATTTTTTAATCTATTTTTTTCTTTTTAACTTTTTTTAAGTAAGTTCTATACCCAATGTGGGGCTTGAACTCACAACCCAGGAATCAAGAGTCCCATGCTCTACCAACTGAGCCATCCAGGTGCCCCTGTTTCTCTTTCTCTTTTTTTTTTTAATTTGTTAAGACCTGTGTCCGCTCGTGTATGCAAGTTTTGGAAAAATTCATGTTCTCTACCTTGGCAGTATACAATTCTTTTTTTTTTTTTTTAAGATTTTATTTATTTATTTACTTAGGGAGAAAAAGAGCATGTGCAAACAGGGGAGGGGCAAAGGGAGAGGGAGAGAGAGCATCTCAAGCAGATTCTGTACTGAGTGCCAAGCCCTGGGGACTCACTCTCATGACCCTGAGGTCATGACCTGAGCTGAAATCAAGAGTTGAATCCTTAACCAACTGAGCCACCCAGGCGCCAGCACTATATATTTCTATATATGTTTGTTCAGATTCACTTTGTGTGTTGTTTAAATCTTCTATAACCTTAAGTACTTTTTGCCAACTTAAAAAAAAGTCATCTACTATAATGGTGAATTTGTCAATACCATCTTATGCAAATAATAATTCTATGTGTTTTTGTTACTGATATCTTTGTTTTTATTATATTGTTTATTTTCTCACTTTTTCCCCCCCTCTGGCCCCTTTTGATCAACTGAGTTTACAATGCTTTACATTCTTATTTCATGTTTCCCCACGGTGCTTGTAACATAAACTCTACCTCAATTCTTAAAGTAGTTACTCTTGAAATTTTACTATGCTTAAATCAGTGAAGGCTAAAAATCAATCTTTACTTCTACTCCCGTTTTAAATAATACAAGGTGGGGCACCTGGGTGGTTCAGTCGTTTAAGTGACCAATTTTTGATTTCAGCTCAGGTCGTGATCTCAGGGTCCTGAGATCCAGCCCCATGTGGGGCTCTGCACTGGGCGTGGAGCCTGCTTACGATTATCTCTCTTCCTCTCCCCCTCCAGTTTCTCTCTCTTAAAAGAATAATAATAATTCAAGACTATTAAAACTACCTAACCCTAATTTCCCCAAAGATATCATATACTGTTATTTTTGTTATAACTTCACAAGTTAGACAGGTATTCATGTTTTTGTAGAAAAGTATGTATTGCTGTCACTATGTCCTTTATCAATTTCTAAGTTCACCATCTCAAAAATGTTGTGAGCATTATAATGGCTTTTGCTGCAGGGCAGCGCTGGTCTCAACATTCCTTCTACTGTCTAGAGTGGAATATTTTTGTAATCTCTTATTTGAAATCTGAAGCATGGTGTATCTACTAAGTACAAGTTTTTGTCATTCCAGATATTTTAGTAGGTAATGTTTACATCATTATAGTCTCAGTAGTAGGGTCTTAGGAGAGTGATTTTTTTAATTTAAAGGTTTTTGATTTAAATATATGAATTTATATACATATGATTTTGTTATTTTCTAGTAGGCATATACATATATAATTTCAGCTTTTAGAAATTTACTTTTAAAATTTTTTTATTAATGATTTTTTCACATAATAAATGAATGATCCATGTTCACTAATCAAGGATACTTATTCTCAAAGCATTAAGTCTGTTTTCACATACATGAAAAAAATTTGATATTCATGCATAAGTTAAATAAAATTTATTGTGTGGTATTCATTGAAGGGATCCAAACATCTGCATTCTTTCCCCCATGTACCAATCTGTTACCAGTTGAAATCAAAAGCATTCTTTCATTTTGCTCTGCAATATTAAAGATCCATGCCTCAATTTGTTCATTTATAAAACTAAGGAACAATCAGACAAAATCAGGTGTTAATCATCAGAGCTGGGGGAAGGTTTTCCTGCATCTTGGTGGCTATACGTTTTGTGTTATTAGGCTACTCTGATCTGCCACTGAAGACAGGTCCCCTTAAGCAGATTTCCCTAACCGTTCCCAGACTAGCATGTTTTTCTCTAAGGTACCTCATTTATCTTTTGAGAGAACATTTTCCCTTAAATCTCCTCTTTTTATTTAGTGATACTGATAATTTCATTAAAAAGAATAAAACTCAGCTTGCAGCTGGTATTTTCCTCATTTTGCCCCACCTTTAACATTTTATTAGAACAGAAGAAAGCCTTATTAACAACCTCTCTTTTCATTTACAGTGATTTAGAATTTCAGCTTGAAAGCTTGAAATTTGACAAGTGGAATGGAGGTGAGACAGTGAGTAGCAAACACAGTGGCCACCCCTTTTCACAGGGCAGAATAGGGGAAGCTGACTATCCCCAGGTCCACAGAGCTTAACAGCCATGGCCAAGACCAGAGACCACGTGTGTCAACATGACTTCACTGGTTTCCAACAAGTACTTGTCAGGGAAGAAAGCCCTGGAAACCAATCATTAGCCTCACTGTTTCCTTCAGAAGTTTCTGCAAAACAATTTACCCAGATAAACACCTGCACAAACAGATTTTTATGAACGACTCTTTCCTTATCAAGACTTGCTTCTGGACTTTCATATTGCTGCGTCTAAACAGTCGCATAACATCTTTCCAAATGAACTCCCCTGATTTGAAAAAGCCACCTTCAACCCTTTGAATCCACACCCTGAAGCCCCAAAACCTTTGCCCTTCAGTTCCCCCTTTCTGCTATGTGTGTTCTCCCCTTCTCCTGAAGGCTGATAAACTCATCACTGCTTGATCAACACTCTTCCTGGAGGGTGTTAGGGAGATAAAGTCAAAAGAAGAAAGGTGGAAGGTGGAAGGGACAACTAATAAATCTTAGGTGAAGGGAAAGCTGGGAGAAAACATCTTTCTACTTATTTTCAATTACTACTTTATAAGGTTAAACCTTAGTTCAATGAGTGATGAAAACTTTCTAGATTTTCTTATTCTATTCCATCTACCTTAAAATTAAAATGAACTCCTTAGAAATTCTAACGTCTGATTATTAGTGTATTGTTTGGTATGACAACGTATTTTCTTCCTTTCAGTTTTCTTCACATGTATGAAAGCAATCAGCTGGGAAAGACTGCATTACTATGCTGAAATAAACGTCACTAATTTAAAATCTTTCTCTTCAGCTCTGAAAGCACAATATCATAAATGTCCATTTCCCTAGTGTATCATACTAAGAGCAGATAATAATGGGGTTCCTTGCAAGTGTTCAAATCAATATTGTCGCTTTCTACTTGAGCTTAAACTTTAAGAGAGTGTGAACTATGAGGCGTGAAAATTTGTGATTGGTACAATTCATATATAATATTTGACTAAATATTTGAATATTTTCAAACTTGAAATAGATTTTTCTACTTTAATTTTGAGTTGCTAGCCTCAAAACAAACATGTGACTCAGAACCTAAACATTACATTAGTGGCACAATCAATTAGATGCCAAACTTGTAACTTTGTTTTCCTCTTTTTTACAAAAGGGTTTTATTTATTTATTTGAGAGAGAGAAAGAGAGCAAGAGAGAGAGCACAAGCCAGGAGAGGCAGAGGGAGAAAGAGAAGCAGACTCCCCACTGAGCAGGGATCCCAATGTGGGACTTGATCCCAGGATTCTGGGATCATGACTTGAGCCAAAGGAAGACACACTTAACCAACTGAGCCACCCAAGTGCCCCCCAAACTTGTAACTTTGAAGATTTTTGGTTTCTTTAAGTAAAACTATTAATCACTTGACAAATATGTATGTAAACTAACATAATAGTTCACTGAAACCAAAAGATCAAAGTTCAAAATTTTGGGCAGACATAGAAACTATAGATTAAAGAGTCATGCTTTTTATCCTGCAGGAAATTGGAGGAACTTGCAGTTATTTCAACATATTTATGAAGCCAGCCATTAGCTCTTAATTATTGTGAATTCCCTAAAAATTTGAGGTGAGATGCCCTTGTCAACACAAAAAGTATTGATCTGGTGGAGCTCAACCAATAAATATATTAATTAATTAATAAGGCAAAAGTGGAAACAATTAAAACAATGCCTGTAGCTCTTTTGAAATATGTTACATGTTTTATAATTATTATGAAAAACAACTTTGTCATATTGGGTAGAACGTATTCAAAATAATCTGCTCTAAACATCAACAGGTTAAGTTTGCTTTGCTGGAATTCAAAATCAGGCATACTATAGTTTAGTGATTTGATTTTTCCCAAATATGATTAGCCTTAAAAATTTCACCAGTTAGAGAGTTATTTGATATTTAGATATAACCTCTTGGCATCCATCCTAGAAATTCATAAAATTTTTCACTTGGATTAAAATAAACATGTTGGAAACATGGTTGAAGGCCTGAAAGGTTTTAATATCAGCAGATGGATAGAGAAACATCTTTCAGTGATAGAAGTTGGTTTATTCATTGTGCATTGACCTTTTCATTAATTAGAAGTTTAATGGTTTCACTTCATATAGCAAGTGAACTCAGGGGTGTGTGTTATTTTGTAGGAAAAAAAAGTAAATTCTTTAAAATATATTCATTGTTTAAAACAGCATTTGAGCGTCATTATCCAAAATGTATTTGCACGGCAATCACGGTTTCATTTGATTATTTCAAATACAGATATCAGGATGCCTAATGAAGCACTTAAAATATTTTTCTCTTGAGTATCTCAATACTAATGAGTAATATTTTAGTGCATTTAGTGGGATTGTCTTATTTTTACAAGAATGCATGTTTGAATAAGTGCACATATACAGAACAGAGCCTCAGTGTTTTGTAAGGCAATATTCACTCTATGGTAATATAGACACGATATCATAAAATGTTTAAGGAAACATCCTAAATAGTTTTTTTTTTAAGATTTTATTTATTTTATTTGAGAGAGAGAGAGCATGACAGGGGAGAGGGTCAGAGGGAGAAGCAGACTCCTTGCTGAGCAGGAAGCCTGATGCAGGACTCGATCCCAGGACTCCAGGATCATGACCTGAGCTGAAGGCAATCGCTTAACCAACTGAGCCACCCAGGCGCCTCATCCTAAATAGTTTTAGTGAGGTGTAGGGGAAAAACTTTTTTTAAAAGATTTTATTTATTTATTTATTTTAGAGACAGAGAGAGAATGTGAGCAAGGGGAGGGGCAGAGAGAGAAGAAGAGAATCTCAAGCAGACCCCAAGCTGACTATGGAGCCCTAACTAGGGGCTCCATCTTACAACCCTGAGATCATGACCTGAGCTGAAGTGAAGAGTCCGACACTTAACCAACTGAGCCACCCAGGCAGCCCCAGAGGGAAACTTTTAATGAAGTTGCAATGTCACTACATCCATATGTTTCTTCTATGATGAAATTGATTTCACCTTGAATCCCATTCAGAAATTAACTTGGGGTGCTTGGGTGGCTCAGTCGTTAAGTGTCTGCCTTTAGCTCAGGTCTTGATCCCAGGGTCCTGGGATTGAGCCCCACATCGGGCTCCCTGCTCCACGGGAAGCCTGCTTCTCCCTCTCCCACTCCCCCTGCTTGTGTTCCCTCTCTCATTGTCTCTCTCTCCCTGTCAAATAAACAAAATCTAAAAAAAAAAAAAGAAATTAACTTGCCTAATAATGATAGTGAAACAAGTACAAGAAATGCTACTACTAGTAACAGCAATAACAACATTATTAAGTGATTTCTATTTTCCATTTGCCACTCTGTGCTCTTTGGAAGTATTTATTCATTCGATCTTTTCAACAAGACTCTGAGGTAAGTATCATTTCATTTCCCATATTATAGGTAAAGAAATGGCAGCACAGAGTATGTGAATGGTTCAAGTCCAAAAGCCAGTGGGACTCAAATCAGAGCCTGGGACATAATTATTCAGAATTGCACAATATTGTTTTCTCATTAACATCTCAATTACCATTCAGAGGTTAGAGATGGACAAATTTACAGCTGAAAGCAGCCTTTCCCAAGTGAAGTAGGTTTCTGACATTATGAAGGAGGATTTAAAAAAAAAGATTTTTATTTATTTGTTTGACACAGACAGAGAGACACAGCGAGAGAGGGAACCCAAGCAGGCGGAGTGGCAGAGGGAGAAGCAGGCTCCCCGTGGAGCAGGGAGCCCGATGCGGGGCTCGATCCCAGGACCCTGGGATCATGACCTGAGCCGAAGGCAGATGCTTAACGACTGAGCCACCAAGGTACCCCTATGAAGAAGATTTTAAAAGAAAATCTCCTTAGAATCCAATTTATGGTAACAATCTATAGAGAACCTTGAGCAAGTCTAAGCTGAGAGTTAGCCTTAGGATTCTTATATTTACAAAGACAGTCATTCTCAGCATAGAAGGAAATGGACAACAGTGACGGGGTATGAAGAGGGAGCTGCAGAATGTGCATAAAGTCAAGTGGGAGAGGAAATTAATTTGAAGCAGGTTAATATAGACACTCGGCCATACAGAATTAAGGTTCTGACTTAGTTCTGGTAAGGGGTAACTAGCACTGTATTTCTCACTCTATACAATGTATAAGAGACATTTTTATATCAGAGTTAATGTAAAGCAAAATGCATATGCTTTTTATTTCGTCATGGAAATTTACTCATTTTCAATGAACTCTTAGGTGGTCCTCAAATAATATGTAGCTACAGAACACCGTAGCTCTGATTGGTGAACCACAAGAGTATCCTATACTCACAGAACTCTTCCCCAGTGCTTGGCACATTATTATCTTCACAATAATGCCATTGCAATTATAAATATAGTCAAGACTCTGATGTCCAGAAAAGATTAAACAATTCTGCTTTATATTATAATACAAATCAACTTTTAAAGATTTCAATGCAAAGAATTCCAATGTTACAGTCTCCAGGGGTCAGCATTACTGGGCATAGAAGATTGGAGAATAAATGCAGGGTAGGGAAGGGGAAAAAGGAGAATATCTACCATATCGGTCATTTTCTCTACTCCAACTTTGCTATAAAAGTAGATGATGTTTAAATCCATAGGAGACCAGCCACAGAGTTTGTATATACACAGAGTTGTGGTTAGAAAAAATAAATCTTGGGATTTCTACAGCTATCATTGTAGCTATAACATAGATTTCGATCTAGAGTTAAATACGTAGATGTATATGTTTATCTGTGTATCTTTATATATAAAAAGAGAGATAGTGATCTGTATAGTTACACAGATATATGCTTATGCTCAAAATTTTTATCTTTATAAATAAAAACATAGAGAATCAAACAACATAGGCATATGCACACACCCACCTGTGTGTATGTATGCATGTGTATATGTTGTGTATATATGTGTGTGTGTGTATGTGTAACCCAACACCGGGTATAATTGTTTGAAAGTAAGTGGCAGACATACAAACTTCAGCATGCATCTCTTAAGCAAAAGGACCTTTACATAACTTCATACGTGACCATATCTGAGACAACTAACAATAACCTTAAACTATTAGCTACAGTCAATCCATGTTCAAGTTTTCTCTATGGCTCAGTATTTGCATGGCTGTTTTGATTTGATCTAAGATATAATTTAGGCTTGCGTGGTGTATTTGCTTGTTATGCCCATTTAGCAACTTTTCTTTTACTTATTTTCTTTAAATTCAATTCATTAACATATAGTGTATCATTAATTTCAGAGTTAGAGTTCAGTGATTCATCAGTTGCATATAACACCCAGTGCTCATTACATCATGTGCCCTCCTTAATGTGATCACCCAGCTACCCCATCCCCCCACCTCCCCTCCAGCAACCCCCCGTTTGTTTCCTGAAGTCAAGAGTCTCTCATTGTTTGTCTCCCTCTCTGATTTTGACTTATTTTATTTCTCCTTCCCTTCCCTTATGATCCTCTGTTTAGTTTCTTAAATTCCACATGAATGAAAACATATAATTTTCTTTCTCTGATTGATTTATTTTACTCAGCATGATACCCTTCAGTTCCATCCATGTTGATGTAAATGGTAAGATTTCCTCCTTTATTTTCCCCCCTTTATGATGACTAATATTCCATCATATATATATATATATATATATATATATATATATATATATATATATCTCACATCTTCTTTATCCAGTCATCTATTGATGGACATCTGGGCTCTTTCCATAGTTTGGCATTTAGCAGATTTCACTCTGTAAAAGTCACCCAATTTTTGTTTTTTGTGACATTAACTACTTTGAAAGTCAAGGCCATGCTATTTTATTGATTTTGTTCCCAGATTCTGGATATGTCTGTTTCCCTCGGGATTAGGTCTGATAAGCAAAGCTTCTTCAACAATACCAGGAGATAGTTCTTCTTATTGCAACCCATTTGGAAGAAGATTGTGCCTTGGTTAAGGTAGTGACCCCCAGTTCTTTCCACTGTGCAGGTGAATGTGGCCCTTTGTCATTACTGAGTAAGCCACGGGGGTGATAACTGCGCCCCACTTCAATAACTTCTTTAGACATCTTTCTTCCTGTTGTTAGTATCTGTTGATGATATTCACCTGAATCAATTATTATAGTAGTGGTTCCAAAGTGATTCTTCTAATTCTAGAATTACCTCTTTATTTAATAGCTGAAATTATATTGTATAAAGAATTGTTTTCTTTTTCTTCCTTTTCTATTTTTATGTTACATTAATTTCATGAACAACCTAAATTATATGCCACTTTAAATGAATAGGCTTTTTATTATTGCAGAATAAAGGGTGAAGTTTTCTAATAGTGTAATGATTTTCCTTGAAATGGCCTCACTGAAATTACCATGTGGCACTCAAGAGTATGACTCAAGAGAGTAAATATAAAAAAAATCACAAATTATTGGGTGGATATAGTAATTTAAGGGAAATTTTTAAACAAACTTACTTAGAGAGACAGATCTTTTAAATTGGTTGTGAATCATGAGCTGTTAAAATAAGAACAAACATTATTTAAACAATTCAAAATGTTAATCCAATTGCTAATTCTGTTTAGATATATTTATAGGGACATAAATACATTCACCCACTGAATTACTTCTGTTGTTTTCAACAAATGAACTGTGTAAATTTGAGTTTTCTAAATTAATGCTTCAAAGAAAAGATCCTGAAAGTTTCTGAAATGTCTTAGATGGAACAAATTATAAACAAAATAATTGCACAAATTATTTTATATATTTATATATATTTAACCACAAAACTTATACACTGATAAAATTAATGAAAAGCCATTGATCACAACTTTTTAGGTTTGTAGTTTTGCTTTTACAATAATTTTCAAATAAATTTTAATTATTTTTGATAAAGCAATACATTCCAATGGGGCAGAATTAAAAAGGAAATCTTCTCATCTCATTCTGCAACCATGTGCCGCTCAGTTATTTTTCCAGGGGCCACTTCTCTTGGGTATCTCAAGCTTTATATGTGAACACAAATCCAAATGCATTTATATGAATATGTATAAACTCACACAACTCTGTTATTTTTTTCACAAATGTGAGCAAAGTCTAGTTTTCTGTGTCTTACTTGTTCAGCTATCACTATATTTTAGAGATTCCATGAAAGTACAAGCATAGAACTGCCTTACAATTTCTAACAGCTGCACAGCATTTCAATATATCATCAAAGTATTATAGTTCAATTTAACTAACTACTTTTTATGACGCATTTAGATATTTATATGATTGTTAATCTTTTAATATTTTAAAGAGTACTGCTGTAAATATCCTACACATAAATTCTTAGAAATGGGATTCCGGGGGAAAGCATTTGCACTATAATCATGGACAACCTCTCCAAATAAACTTCTCATAGAAGCTCTTTGCTAATAGTTTTTTATGTATTATAACTTTCTCCTTTAAATAATTATTAAACTACCATATGTGTTTATTAGCTTACCCTGAAGCTTATTACATTTTTATCAGAATTACTTGACCATTTACTTGGTGCCCAGCATTGAGGTAGATACTGGAAACATGATTGATCCCTTTAGCTGACCGGACACACGCTGGTATTCCATGAACACAAAAGGTCATGTTCATATTATGATCAGCCTTGGTTGTATTCATTGTCAGAGTGATGCCAGTACATGTGGGTGGAGGTAAAAGCATCTCAAAAACAGTTCATAATATAAATGTTTGTGTCCAGGAGTAGAATGGATACAGCTCAAATTCCCCCATATTAATTTTCTTCCCTTCCAGCAAGAATAGAAGGGCCAGGTTTGTGTTCCCCATTCTTCTTTGACCCTTGGAGACATCTCTTGGGAAATCACACAAACTTCATGAAAGGTTTGAAATGAATCTCTGTCACTACCAGGCAATTTTCCCGTGCAAACAAAAACTCTTTGCTCCCTGGGGCCAACCTACCATTTAATAGTCAAGCTGTAATATCTCAGCTCTCATTTCCGTGGGAGAAAGGCTGCCAGCTGGCCTTACAACAAGGCTATGAGGCTTTAAGTCCTCAGTATATGCCATGTTCTATGATAGCTTGACAATAAGCAAACACTATTGGGGGGGTGGAATTACTGAATACCATTTCCAAAATAATGTGAAATACCAAATATTACTCTGTTTGCATATTATCTGCATTCACAGTTAATTAAAAAATAATCTATCAGAAATAACAAATATATTGTCATATTGGCTTCTGAAGTTACTTAAAAAAACTGGCAACTTCCCACCATGTGCCTGCCATAGTCTTGCTTATGCATTGATGACTTGAGAGATGAGGACAAATAATGAAACGTTTAAAAACAAACACGTATTCAGTGTTAATCAGCAAATTTTCTTCCCCAGAACAGAAAACAAAATTTGTAATGGCAGTGAATTATCTATTTTAAGCTTATACGTATCTCCAAATAGTTGGGACTTGGTATATCCTTGTGGATCAGTGAATTAATAATGAAGATGAAGGCATGCTGTAGCAAACAACAGTCTACAAGATTAGGAAACAGCTTTCGTACTCTTTGATCTACATTCACTTTCACAATGAAAACAAAAATAAAATGCATGTACATGTTCTGAAATTAGTGTTTCTGCCTGATCTCCACTTATGTATTATACCAATGAAAAGAAAGAGATGATACCCATAATCAAGTAGTTTGTTTTTATTTTTTGTCATTTGGGCATGAATCATTAAAAACTCAAGAATCTTCAAATTGAATAATAGGGCCAGTTCACAGAACAGTAAAGCTAGCCTGTTTCTAGAAAGTACCAAGTGTCCCTATTCTGTTTTGACTTGACACATCGTTGCTCCCAAACCACAGTGGAAACTATAGACTCAATTTTGGACTTCCTGGTGATCAAAATACTTACAACTCCTCAAATTTTCATTCTTTTATAAGTCAATTCTGTAATATGATCACTTCTGCCAGGAAAAAGCTAGAAACACATCTTAATGTTGTGGATTTATATACTTTTATTCAGTAATTTTTTTAAGTGGAAAATCTGTGGCTATAATTCAACAATAAGATGACAATATGAAATATTAAGATAACGGAAAATGAAAAGTCAAAGTAAGTTTGTTCTTTGACTAGAGAACATTTGGAAAGCAAAGAAAACACACACACAAAATGCATCTCAGTCTGGAATTACGACTAATATGCTCTCAAATTCCAGGCTGCTAATGAGAATTCCACCACATGAAGCAACAATCAAATATTACCCATTATAACATTCTTCCATTAACGTATGTCACATTGGCTACAGAATTTTTTTCACATCGTCTCATTTGTTAAAGTAAAACACAAAATAGAGAACAAACTTGAGAATCCCCTGAGCAGATAGAACCATGTAAGCCACTTAAACAAAACTAAATGTAGCTTAATTCATGAACATAAACAAAGCTTACCTTAGGTTGTTTCTTATAAAAGCCTCTGATAATCATAAAAGAAATGTAAGTCATCTTCAGAAATGATATAAAATAATCACTTTTAACCAATCCCCTGCTGTCTGGGAACTCCCATGGTAATTACCAGTCATTGTGAACATTAAATAACTTCCTTATTCTCACTTTATAAGCTATCTGTGATGTCACGTCATTGAGCTTATTAGTTTTGGCTTTGAAAACTCCCAGTTCACAAAATGTACTTATATGCGCAATAAACTCTTGCTGAGGACTATTTTATTGATCTCCTGGTTTTACTTTTGCCATTTCTGGTTTTTTGACCCACCTATGGAGGCCGGTAGTTAGGAAGTAACTTGTATTCAGTTAAAATTTAAATAGAAGGACACATTTATGCTTTCACACCTATGAAAATAAGTCGATTTTCATTATTCCTGGATTCAGTGTTTGTGAATTTGCCTCCTTACCAAAATGTATGTGTAACCACAAATGATATTTGCCACACTTTTGGGCATCATTTGCAGACATGCACAATGGTAGAAAATTTGGCCCCATACGCACCTTCCCACTTGATGTCTAAAAAGGTGGCACTCTGCCTTCTTGTTTCAGCTCTCATGCTGTAAACAAGTGTCCCGTTGTGGTGGTTAGTGCCAGGTGTTTTTGCATTTTTGTGCTTTTTGTTGGTGATTTCACTATTTAGAAAGGCCCATAGATGTACTGCTATCTGGTGTTCCTAAGTACCCGAAGGCTGTGATGGGCCTGACAGAGCAAATAAGTGTGTTGGATAAACTCCATGTAGGCATCGGTTATGGTCCTGTTTTCAGTGAGTTTGATGTTAATGAATCAACAATGTATATTAAACAAGGTGTTTTTAAACAGAAGCACACATAGAGCAGGTTATATGTTGATTGAACATTGACCATTGAATCAACAGATTATTTTTGAGGCCTTGTAAAGAAAGCTCGTACACATTTTTTCCTTCTAAAATTATTCTCTCTTGCTGACTTATCTAATGTTTTAATGTTTTGGCTAAAGGAAGGTCATGCTTGTTTTCCCACCCAGCTAGTGTCCACCACAGAGCCTGACACATGGGAAGTTGGACTAAATGAATGAGTGATTTGAAAACACAAAGTTTTATAGATATTAGGAATATGAGGTTTCAGAAAGCACAACTATTAAGAGGTGTTATACGCAAATGATGAATCATGAACACTACATCAAAAACTAATGATGTAATGTATGGTGATTAACATAACATAATAAAATAAAATTTAAAAAAAATCAAGAAAGAAAAGAAAAGAAGGTTGGCTATTTTTACTTGCAACCTATGCAATTCTGAGTTTGAATCATGGGGCAAAGTTGAATCTCCGGCAAAATTAGGATGTGCACAAAGGCACACGTCTACCTCAATGAACATCAAGCTGTTACCTGTCCAAGCTCTCTCCTATAATATTAACCATTATGAAAATCTTGCTGGAGCTAAAATTACTTATGACACGATGAGGAACTCTTTCATGTGAATTTATTTGTGTTTTAATCTAAGTTTAACTTCCAAAGAAATGATAATGTGAGAATGTTTAGTTCATGGGTTGACGGCAACTTTGGGTGTCAAATAAAACCAATGGCCAAAGACTTAATTAGGCATTTCCCAAAAGAAGATACATGAATGGCCAATAATTCTAAGACAATATTCTCAACCTCTTTACTAATCAAAAATTGTCAATATAATAAAATCACTAGTTGAAATCATTGGCTATATTTTATTGGTTAATCTGGTTGTTGGTTACACAGCTATATATTTTTAAAGTATTTATTTTTAAATAAGTACCAACACATATTTTATATACTTTTCCACATACATGAAACATTTCACATTTAAAAAGGAAAAAAAAAGAATTCTGGAAGAAAAGCCATTTCTTTAAAAAAAACAGTTTCTGTGGGAAGCTTAATTTTTTATTAATCTGCATTCTACATAAAGCAGTAATAATTATGCCACTTTCCTCCTAATATTCAAAATGCTGCTGCATGAGACAAAACACAAAGCAAAACAAAACAACAACAAAAAAAAACCCAAGTAAAAGAGTAGTAGAGCTTGGTTCCAAGATGTAAACTGAAACATTAAGATTTAAAATAATAGGAAAGGGGTACCTGGGTGGCTCAGTCAGTTAAGCAACCGACTCTTGGTTTCAGCTCAGGTCATGAACTCAGGGTTGTAAAATCAAGCTCCATAATGGATTCCATGCTCAGCGGGGAGTCTGCTGGAGTTTCTCTCTCCCTCTGCCCCCCCCAAATAAATAATCTTAAAAAGTAAATAAAATAGGAGAAAGAAAATGTAGTAAAATTATTGCAAACACTTAAATTGTATCAACAGTAGATTTTAAAAATAATACATTCACAAATTAAAAATTAAAATAGGGGGACCTGGGTGGCTCAGTCAGTTAAGTGTCTGACTCTTGGTTTCAGCTCAGGTCATGATCTCAGGATCCTGGGATTAAGGCCCGTGTCAAGCTCCATGCTCAGGGGAGAGTCTGCTTGAGATTCTCTCTTTCTCTCTCTGCCTCTCCTGCTCATGCCCTCTCTCTATCTAAAATAAATGAATATTTTTTAAAAAAGTAAAATAATAAGAGATTGCTTTTAATAAAAATAAATGGACTCCAGCCATCATGTTTTGTACTGGCCTTGCTGCTGGAGAGAATCCTTTATCTTTCATAATGGTTTTTGTTTTGAACAAGTCTTAATAATATGTCTGAGTCTCTAACCTGTATTTGAAGATTTGACTCACACTGTCACCACCTACCACCCACCCATCTTAACATTACTGTTGTCACCACATATATTTCTTCTACTCATTATGCTTTAAACTAGGTGACAGACCTACAGTAGAATTTTCCATTTATCTAGTATCTGTGCTATTTCCCGGTGACTGCTTAGTAAGTTAAAGACCATCTCTTAGTTCTTTCACTTCTTCTTTACTTTCTCTGATGGACCCAATGCTTTGGATTCCATGTCTTCCTTGTTCTTTGTCTGTTATCAAGGGAGGTGTGGGAGCAAAATTTAAGTCTTCAGATGTCAAAAATATAGTTTTACTTTTACTTATACTTGATAAATATACACAAGCTTTTAAAATATTTTGCTTCAACTATATTAGGACACTGAGATTTAAGATTACTTTCCAAAAATAATAAAAAGAGGAAGAATGCAGAAAACCTATACCCAAATGAAACCAGTTGAATCTGAGGTTTATAAAATATCTGTTTTTTTCTATCTTCTGCTATCAAGACACACACACACACACACACACACACACACACACACTTGAATAACTGTATAGCTGAGACTTTGTCCATATGTTTGCATTCTGCAGAAGCTAGAGCACGGACTGGGGATGACAAGTTTACCTTTAATATCAAAGCCATCAACTGTGCAGCAAGGGAAAAAGTGAGAAGTGGTGACTACTATTTCTAAAAGATGTTAGAATGAAAGCCTCAAAATCTCATGAATGTATTTCTAAACTTATTTATTTACATCCTTTTCTCTTGCCTTGAATTATTCACACCCTCTGTGAATGATAGCTGTCTATTCTATATACTTCTTGAATGAAATGAGAATATCGGAGTGTGGAACTGGTACACAAGCGACCCAACCACTGGATATCATCTTAACTCCTCAATAGCAATGAAGAGAGGGAAAGGGAAAGAGAGGGAAAAAGGCAGGGAGGGAGAGAGAAGTGGGGGGAGTGACAGAGGAGATCCAGCACACAGATGGAAGGAGGGATGACTCCCGAGAGGCACCAGAAACTGGGAATGAAGGGCTCCAGTAAGAGTCCACCGCTCCCTGTACTGAGGGACAGCAATTCACCCCACAGCTGTAGAAAATAACACCCAAAGACGGGATATTTAGTGGTCCTCAGCCTGAATGTGCATTAGAGTCTCCTGAGGAGGGCTGGCCCTACCTCCAATCAATGAACTCAATCTTTGGATATCAGGTGCAGCAACTGGCATTTTTTAAAAAGCCCCCAAATGGTTCTAATTGGCTAAAAGTCTTGAGAACTTAGTGGGATGGAAAACATATAATTAAAAAAATAAAACTGGAATGATGTAACACCTAAAGAGAGAATTTTGAAGGAGTTAAACAAGAGAAAATGGCATACGTTCAACCTCACATTCCCAAATTGCGTTTATCTGACCTAATCTGGTGCTGGCAAATTGTTATAGTTCCAACAGGGACATGCTCAAAGACAGAGGTAGGATCTTTAGGTAATTATATTAGATATGGCTTTCTCTGCATCCTAGGGAATGTAGCTGAATCTATAAGCCGGGTTTTACTAAAGAAAGTTTCCATCGCTCCCCCTGAAAACGTCCCAGCCTCCATGAGGACAAATCAGTTTTGTGCAGATGACTGTAGCTAAGTCCTTTTTCTGTGAGTTGCAAAAAGAACATATGAACACAGAAGGTAACAACAGAGGGGAAATGTCCGGCTCTCATTCACTTTGCAATAGTATGTTTTATGGGGTTTAGATAATGACCAGGTCTACACTGCAGGTTTCTGTCAACATGCGGTATAATTTCCCATTAAATGACGGCGACTTCTGCATAAACCTTTAAGGTTTTTCCTTGAATTGCTCTATAGCTTAGGCTTTGTCCACATACCTGTGGGTTCACTGAAACAACTGAGCCATCTAAGATAAAACTACTTTGGTTCCAGACACTGCATTACACTGAGCTGTGTGGTTCCTCCAAAGCTGGAACAGCTCAGTGGAGGAAAAGAAAAGCTTGTGATAGATGAAGAAAGTTGGTTCCTCCTGCTGTCTGCCGTTAGTAAACAATTAACTGGTTGAATGTGCTCAGAAAACCATGGCTTTATTATACATGCTCCATCCGCCACAGGGGAGATAAAATATATTGCTGGGGCATGGAGCTATCAACAAGTTCATGGTTTTGTGGATTAGCTCATTTTCTATTGCAATGATGTGATATTAATTAGAAATCAAGGCTGTATTTTGTTTTCAAATTTAAAAAAGAGCCAATCTTTTTTTTTTCCCTCAAAGTCAGTATACACAGGGTTCCTCATTTAAAGTAAAATGTAGTATTTTGTACAGACTCTTTTAGAAACGCAAGGAAAAGAATAAAAATCATTTCTCTGGCACAAAATAAGTTGTGAAACAAATTTGTTTCCCCTGCTGTGGGGAGGGTTGAGGGAGGTCACTGTGCTGATTTACATTTTTTCCCCCAAGCATAGGAAAACATTGGTGCTTTCGTCAAGCAAGCCATCAGTGGATGGAGGCAGCAGGTGGTGTCTGGGAGAGCGGCTGCCATTCGCAACGTTGGTTGGCATTTTAGGAGAGGACAAGAGTAGAAATCAAACATAAAAAAAAGATTTAGAGGAATCATGTTATACAACTTTCACTGAGACATTCTCTTGACAACATATTGTAAGGAGAAGCAGGATTTTTTCCCTAAATACATGGCAGGGCATATTATGTTAGTCATGGCAAATGGCAGGTGACAAGCCTCTTTGTATGCGTAGATGTGCTTTACACTTGAAAAGGGCCTTGAGGACAACTGTTAAGACCGACACTTAGTAATTGCATGTTTAAGTTTTAGAATTACTCAAAATTTTGCTCACAGAAAAATAATTAAAGTAACCATGAAATATGGTAACAGAACCAAAAGGGATCCACACTCACCTAGATACATTCCCTTCTATTATTTATCTCTCTCAACAGGTCCTTTCACGTTTTTGAAGAGCACAAAACTAGCCAACTAGTGTTCATTTATGAAATCCCTGGGAGAAATATTTTCTACAGTGGAACATGATCTTTTTTTCAAGATTTTATTTACTCGTTTGAGACACAGAGATACAGAGCGAGAGAGAGTATGCGCAGGGGGAGAGGCAGAGGGAGAGGGAGAAGCAGGCTCCCCGCTGAGCCAGGAGCCTGATGTGGGGCTTGATCCCAGGACCCTGGGATCATGACCTGAGCCGAAGGCAGACGCTCAACCATCTGAGCCACCCAGGCTCCCCATCTATGGTGGAACATGATTTTTAACAATCTTTTCTAAGTAAGAAAAGGATAGATAGCAAATAAATATTAAATATGGGTGCCACTACAAATGTGGTTGAACCTCAAATCTAGTGAAAGTGAATCATTTTATTACTACATTTCCCAATCAGTCCTGCTTTTATCATTATATGAGCCCCAGTCACTTGGAATAATGTCATTTTAAAGAGAAAGGTGACTGTAATGTGTAATTGCTGGAGATAGGCAGACCTGAGTTTCAACAAGCTCTGGCATTTATTAGCTATGAAATCTTGGACTAATCATTTCTTTCAACTTCTTCTTCCAGGAAATGAGAACAACAATAATAATATCTCAATGGTCTGGATAATGTATATAAATCACTTGTGACATATGATAGATGTTCCCTCCATAAAATTTAACTCTTTAGATAGAAATTTTTCAGTTTTTCAGATTTTTTGTTCTGAAATATCCTGAAGTGCTGGGTAACACTTTGAATTTTTCCAGCTTGCAACTGTTTGCTGAAATAACAAATAAATAAAACAAAATACTTTTTCTATATTTGTTCTATGTTGTTTCATGTTAGACTAGAAATTGGTATTTTTTACATGTACAGTCATGTAATATTGATTTTGTTACAAAACTCACACCTGACCTAGACCACCATTTAGGTCACTTTTCTGTAGAAATTGCTGTCTTTCACGGTGGTTATTCTTCGTTTGGACCAACCCCCCAAACCACATCTTGTGCGCACAGTTTTGCTATGGGCTCTGGAGACTGACTCTGAGGACCCCTTTGGCAGCTGGCTCCCAGCTGTTTTTGGCCAGTGGGATGCGAAGGTAGGAGATCCCCAGGTAACAAAGAGAGAGGACATGGCTCTTCCCCCTGGGTCCCTTTTAGCCTCGTTCCCACTTCTGTGACAGGAGCCCTCTCTTTCTCTGACAGGGAACTTCTCCTTTGCTCCAGCTCTAACGTGGTTCAACTCACACAACTTCCTCCTCTTGTCCTCTGTGAATTTCATATAATTTTCTTGTGTCATGAAGTAGTATTTTTCTATTTTTTTCAAACATTAAAAAATGTTAACATGTTTAGCCCACAGTCCCCACAAAACAGTTGATGGGCTGCATTCGGCTTGTGTGTTGTACTTTGCTAATCCCTATATTTTAAAAAATAGATAAAATGCAAGATTTCATGAGTCTACAATAATATGAGACAGCAGGAAATCAAAGGAATATTACTTATCATCATGAAGGGAAAAATTTACCTTTAAAATGGAGAGATCGGATGATCATCAAACTAAGCAGGTAACCAAAGTGAGCATGAGCATTAACAGGACCACCTGATATTACGTATTTTGTAATGAGAATGAACATTCTTGTCTGCAAAGGAATTATTATTAGGAAATAGGTTGAAAACAGGGGGCCTAAATAAAGCTCTACTCATAAAAATGGTCTTCACCCCAAGCATTCAGAGTGAATGTAGAGACAAAATGTTGGCTATGGACCATGATGTAAGTATTCTCAGTCTTTAAAGCATGAATGTAAATTCACAGTGGGCTAAAGATAAACTGTTGAAAAGAAGAGAGAACAAGATTTAAAAAGCAGTGCACTATAGTTCATAGGGTGGAAAAAAAATCAAGAGATACCTTCTAATGTTAATGCACCATAAATAAAAGGTTCAGTAAAAGTTTAAGTTAAGTAAAAGAAAACAATATAACTAAAAATAATTTAACTGGCCAACATTAAAAGGAAGAGGGAGAGAAAGTTGGAGTATGATAAAGTTAACAAGCAAGAATTTTGAAATAGGGAAGCAATAGGTATGCCAGAAGTCATTAGATTAAAAAAAATTGATACATACATGTATTATTTAAAGTTGTTGAAACAGCAACAAGAATTCAAACAGGGAGAGTGGAAAGGTATTTCCTCTGTAGACGACCCTACAGTGGGGTCAGGAGACTAGCTTTTAACACAAATATGTATCTCATGTAAGAATATTCTATAATGTTCTATACTTTTTCCATATGCATGTAGCACTTTCATAAAAATAAAGACATTAGCTTCTGGGAAAAAAAAGCAGAGCATATTGTCCTGAATAAATTTTTCTCCATTTCTTGGTCTTATGACAATCTCTATGGCTCTCCAGCTTAGGACAATAAATATTTAATAAAAAGCATAATGCAGTTTTAAAATTTTTGAGTTTTAGTCTATTTGAGTCAGAACACAAATCCAGCTTTTTAGATTGATTTTCTTTGTTCAGTGATCTTCTCGTCCCCAAGTCATCTTTGACCTCATCCCCTTGCATAATGTCCTTTGCATTGTCTTGCTTATATTCTTCTACTACTAAAATACAGAAGAAGCCAAAGTAATTAAAATAAGCAGAGATGAAGAAACAAACAAAAGCAGCAGCTGAGCCGAAGGTGCCCATAGGGCTTGGAGGGGTTTCTACGCCAAGGCTGGACAGGGTCCAGGGCCAGCGTGCAAACCTCAAAGATGGGTAGGTTTGCATCCATAATATGAATAATCAAAAAAACAGTCTAAGCAAGGGAGTTCAGAAGCATGGTTTGCTTTAGAACTTATTATTTGCTTCTTCAGTTTTTTTCTTTTTACTCAACTGGTATAATTACTTTGGAACAAGAGAGAAATTGAACATAGAAATTTATGTTTGTTCAGCAAAATTGACTTAACGATGGCTATGTGCTAGGCACTCGGAACACCTCATTGAACAAACAGGCGACGATCCTGCTTTGGGAAGAATCAGAATAAATGAAGACTGTTCTTACTTAAATACAGAGTCAAATTGTTAAAGTCAAACTGTTCAAGTCAAATTGTGGTGTCTTTATTGGTTTTTATCACAGATATTCACTCACAGTTACAAAATATGCTGATATAAAAGAATTAACACTGCTTAGGGTGCCTGGGTGGCTCAGTCATTAAGCGTCTGCCTTCAGCTCAGGTCATGATCCCAGGGTCCTGGGATCGAGTCCCACATCGGGCTCCCTGCTCAGCAGGAAGCCTGCTTCTCCCTCTCCCACTCCCCCTGCCTGTGTTCCTGCTCTCGCTCTCTCTCTCTCTCTGAAAAATAAAAAAATAAAATCTTAAAAAAAAAAAAAAAAGAATTAACACTGCTTAAAAACCATAAACCACAGTTGATAAAACCAGGATACCAAGGTAGCATAAAACTCTCAAAAGATCAGGAATGGAACCATGACCTGGTGTTCATATGAGTCAGAAGAGCTGCTTCCTAGTAAATAGGATAAGACTAGAATGAGAAAGGAAACACCAAGCCTCTATCAATATAGCAAGAAGCTCAACCTCCTACTTATTAAGGAAATATATATTAAAAAGCAATTAGATGCCAAAATATATACCTTTATAGGTTTTAAGTTTATTTAACAAACACAGATATTTTATATGATGCCAGGCACCATTTAAATACTTTACCGATATTACAGCATTAATCCCCATAGCATTCTGAGGATGGGATACTATTGTCATCCCCACTTTACAGACAAGATAATTTAGACACAGAGGTGAAAAACCTTGACCAGAGCACACATCTGATAATTGGTGGATCTGAGATCTGAACCCAGATAGTTTAGTTTTTCACAGGCACATAGCGCTCGGAGGGGAGAGGAGACTGACACCTTGATTTTAGGAGAATAAAACGCTGCAACATTCAGAAAGGAACCTTGTTGTGTATATCAATATTTCAAATGCACAAATCTTTAGGCTCAGAAATCTTCCCTTTGTAAGAATTTATTTCTGCAGAAATAATAGACCAGCTATGAGGATGTTTACGCAATATTGGGTGTAGTGGCAAAAAAAATTAAGAACAGGTAACGTTTGAGTGAATTATACATAACCATTCTAGAGAACTATGCATCTATTAAAATAAGGCAGTTTGATATAGATACGCTCCCCAAGGGATTGGGTTTTTTGTTTTTTGTTTTTTTCAAGATTCTATTTATTTCAGAGAGAGAGCATGAGCACAAAAGGGAGGAGGGGGAGGGGTAGATGCAGACTCCCCACTGAGCAGGGAGCCTGACGTGGGGCTCAATCCCAGGACGTCGGAATCATGACCTGACCTGAAGGCAGATGTTTAACAACTGAGCCACCCAGGTGCACCCCCCACAAGGGATTGGTAATAATATATGTCTCAGCCAAAAAAAAAAAGCAAACAAGATGCTGCAAAGTAATATTCAATATAATACCAATTTTTTATAGAAAAGAAATACTTTTCATGTGTGCATGTAGATGTGTGCCTGTGTCAATACATACCAAAATGTTCACATTGATCACTTTGAAAGTCTGACGCTGATGAAAAAGGAAAGGCGATTAGCCAATGAGAATAATAAGTAATATGCACTGAGTGCTCACCATGTGCAAGACACTATTCTAAGAGACCAGGATAAATATTAAAGATGAGGGCAGGAACTGACAAATTACAGGAAAACAACTACAGAAATAATGAAGACAATTAAAAATAAAAGTCATGGGCGCCTGGGTGGCTCAGTCAGTTAAGTGGTGAACTCTAGATTTTGGCTCAGGTCATGAGCTCAGGGTCCCGGGATCTAGTCCCGCCTATCCAGGTCCACGGGCAACAGGGAGGCTGCTTGTCCCTCTCCCTCTGCTCCTGCCCGCAACTCACCCTCTCATGCTCTCTCTTTCTCTCTAAGATAAATAAATAAAAATAAATAAAATCTTCTTTAAAAAGATCACTTCTTTGAAAAAAGTAATGAAACAGAATAATCTACACTAAGACTAATTTGTAAAAAAGACAAATTACAAATAAGGAAAACGCAGAACTGATGAGAAGAAATAAATCCTGACATAATGGCAATTTTAAAAATTATAAAACTACTGTATAATAATCATTGTGCACCAATACATATTGATGAATTCTAGTTTATATAATAAAATGGAATTTGTATAAATAAAATTTGGGATAGACTAATAATAAAAAAATAGTGATAAGATAGCTCTCCTCAAAATAGCCCAAGTCCAGATAGCTTTATAAATTCTTAAAGATTTTTTTTTTTTATTTGAGAGAGGGAGAGAATGAGAGATAGAAAGCACGAGAGGGAAGAGGGTCAGAGGGAGAAGCAGACTCCCTGCTGAGCAGGGAGCCCGATGTGGGACTCGATCCCGGGACTCCAGGATCGTGACCTGAGCCGAAGGCAGTTGCTTAACCAACTGAGCCACCCAGGCGCCCGCTTTATAAATTATTGTATCAAACTTTCAAAAACCTGGTAATACCTATTACTTTTATAACTTGTTCAGAAAAAAATAAAAGAAAGTTGTTCAACTTATTTTAGGAAGACAGTATGGACTTCTTTCCGAAGTCAGATGGGGCAGTATTACCGGAGATAAACTTACAGACACTGAAAAAAATTTCATACAATATAACCTATATGAAATTTAACCACCGTTTTTCTTTAAATGTGCATCAAGATGAAATGGGAACTCGAGAATGGTTTAACATCGGAAATTTATTTACATAAGTCATATGTTTATGAATAAAGGAAAAATTACAGTCATAACAACAGCTCCAAACTATCATTCAGTAATATTTAGCACCTACTCGTGATTACAGAAAAATGCTCTCATATAAGTTAGAAAATTAGGGCTATCACTCAACCTAATCAAAGCTACATGTAAACAAATGCCCAAAAAACATTCCTGATAAACATATTTTTAGACTTTTCCCTTAACATTAGGAATACTACTCATCTCTGCTTACCCAGAGATTGCTAAACACAACATTGGAAGTCTTGGCAGTAAAACTGAAGTAAGAGGTAAATCATATGAGAGAAACATAGGCAATGATTTATTGGATATAACACCAAAAGCAGAGGCAACAAAAACAAAAGTAAATACATGGGACTACATCAAACTAAAAAGCTCCTGCATAGCAAAGGAAACGATTAACAGTGTGAAAAGACAGCCTATGGAATGGGGAAAAAAAATATTTGCAAACCATATATCTGACAAAGGATTAATATCCCAAATATATAAGGAACTTCTACAACCTATAATTCAATAGCAAATAATAATAATTATTATTATTATTACCTGATTTAAAAATGGGCAAAGGAATTGAACAGACATTTCTCCAAAGGAGACATACAAATGGCCAACAGGTAAATGAAAAGATGCTCAACATCACTAATCAGCAGGGAAAGGCAAATTAAAACCATAATGAGATATCATCTCACACCTGTTAGGATGGCCATTACCAAGAGAAAAAAAGATAAGCGTTGGAGAGGGTGTGGAAAAATTGGAACCTTCATACACTATTGGTGGGAATGTAAAATGGTGGGGGTGCTATAGAAACCAGTATGACGGCTCCTCAAAAAAATTAAAATAGAACTACTGTGTGATCTAGTGTTTTTCGAAAAACTCTCTGTTGTTTCTCCTCTACTCTAACTACTCTGTTACAACATACTTCACTTCTTCACTTCTGACACCAACTGTGTGGGGAAACCCACACATCAAGCAATTCTGCAACACTAGCTGGATGTCCTACAATTGAATTCGATTCAACTATTTACTTAGAGTTAGTGCAGATCTCATAGGTTAAGCATTCAGTCCAACAAGCCTACCTGACTGGCTATAAATCAGAGATTCCCCTGCCGCCTCCTTGAGTTCCATTAATTTGCTAGAACAACTCTTAGAATCCAGAAAAACATTCACTTCCTAGATTTCCAGGTTATCACAAAAGATATGAAAGGATACAAATGGATAGCCAGGTGAAGGGATATACTGGGCAACGTCCAGATGATCCCAAACACAAAAGCTTCTGTCCCAGTGGAGTTTGGGGTACATCATCCTCCTGGCATGTGGATGCATTTTGGTTCACCACCCCAGAAGCTCTACAAAACCCCCACAGTTCGTGGACTTTTATGTGGTCTTCATTAACTCTCAAAAACCTCTTCAGATTTTGTTTAAGCACTTTGTTTAATTTCTTATTTGGCCTTGTTACCAGCTGTAGCAAAATAATTTTGAAAACTCCAAGACAACAAAGGTTTGAAAAGCGTCCTCAAAGGGCATTAATGATGCCTGGCTCATTATAGTTGTAAACATGAAGATCAGCTAGGATGGTTGTCAGACTATTAAATGAATTAGCTAGAGGCACAGAGGAGACACAAGGCTACCAGCAATCTACTTTGGATTCCTTGCACTTAGTAGAGTTGAGTATAATGTTATGAACATGCACAGAGTGTTTTACAGAATTATTCAGTCTGGTTTTATGTCTCATCATCATGAATGAAATCCCAGCATTAGAGCGTCAGTTTATCTGAGGTATTTATAGTAACCACATCCCACTTCCAATACTGCTTGCTGTGGTATGAATCCAAGTTGAGTAAAATAATCCCAATTGTCTCTACGTTTATCTGCAATCAGGTCAGAAGAAGACAGTGGAACCATTATACTAGAAGACAAGTTCATTTCCCCAAATAGCGGAAAATGAATTGGTCTTGTTCTCTGCTTCGGTGTCTCCTTGAGGCTACTCATTCTTCTCCGGAATCCAGAAATATCACTAAGAGATTGGGGCACACCGGAATTGGGACTATAGATTTGGTATTAGTATGAGCTCGGTTGAACCCTAGCTTGACGACTTATAAATGTAATATTGGTCACTTTATTTTAAAATGTTGTATACTTATGTATAAAATAATAGTAACTCCTATGGTAGAATTGTAGGGAGGACTAACAAAGATAATGTATGTAAAGCTTGGCCGAGGGAGCGCTAAATGCATATGCTCCCCCTCCCCTTCTGCCCTGCCCTGCCCTCTTTTCTCCTCCCCCACCCTCCCCTACTTCTCTTCCCTCTTGACCTTCCCTTCTCCTCTTCTCCCACGGCTTCTCCCCACCCATTACCACTCCAGTCACAACTCTTTTGAAGGTCCACTCGCGGAGGAAAGATTCATTCCTTATGAGCTCTCTACCCATGCAAGTGACTTGGTGGCTGACATCTCTGTTTTGTTCCCAAGATAGTGCAAAATATAGACTGTTCAGAAATAGACATCACAAGTGTCGTAACAAACGCGGCAAGCAAGCTGAGCTTATGACCCAGTGGCTCTGATTACTCAAGCAGTGAGAGCATTCTATCATTTCTTTTCAAATCCTTCAATTATCCAAACTTCAACTCCTACTAACTCACTCACATTGAGTTTTAGAATGTGAGAAATGATGGCCCAGATTTGTTCGTCGTTGTTGTTTCTCATTTGGGGAACAGGACATTCTAGGACATTTAGTCGGAGAAATGGTCTGTTTTCCTTTGAATTTTGAGAAACATGAGACAGTGTCCTTATTAAGAAGAGCAAAGAGAAAAATGACTGAGGGATTGGGCAGGCCCTCTGCAGAGTACTTTCATTTCTAAAGGGGTCATACCTTAAACAAAGAAGCCTCGTGCCTAAATAAAACTGTAGTGACAGGACAAAAGGTAGCCTAGAAAGAGCACACAGAAAAATGTGAACTTCTTTACGAAATTCTGGAGCAAAAGCTTGTACAATGCCAAGCTTTATATATACATATGAATTATATAGCATTATATATAAGTATATATAATTATATTTATAGTATATATTATGTTATATATTATAGTTTGTTTAATTCTTGCTTTGCCAGGTTAGTGTCAAAGTCTGTATACTCTTGTTAAAGAAATGTTTGCCAAAATATCTTCAGACTAAGCATCTATTAAATAGGATATATATCAGTACATCTACAGTCTATATTGATGTGTATATGTGCATATGCGTATACGTATGTGTAGGTATCTATCACTAAAATAGATCTTGTTTTACCATAGTGAACTCTATGGGGATTTTGAAAACAGGTTAAATTCCTTTTCGTTCTTTGAAATTTTCATTATAGTTAGATATCATTAATTTTAGTGCACTTCATTTTTTAGATAAGATACTAATCCAAAACTAATTTGATTTTATGTTTAGTTATTTCATTCATATAACAAATCATATTGTCAATCAGTAAACTGTTTAAAACAAGTGTTAATAATTATACCAATGTTATGTAGGTAGCCATTTGTCCACATTTACAGCATGGGCATTGAGTGGGTGGGGACACCTATTTTCAATTAATGGAAAATCAGGAATTAATCACCTCTGACGCTGAAATATAATCATCTGCTTTCTTTTGACTGGTAATTTTTTTTTAAATTTTCGATCGCTCTCTCATCTTCTTGCTTTTAATTTCTGTTAGGAAATCCCCCTAAGTGATCTATATTTTATGGCCTCACAGAATATTTATAGAAGATCGTTAGCATCTAATTTAGGTTTCTCTAAAACACTCACAATGCTAACAGGAACAATTTTTTATATAGAAAACTTATGAATAAAAGCATACCTATATCCCCTTATGTAAGTTTTTCTTTCTTTCTTTGCCAGGAAGAAAAATTCCAATGTGAATAATCACTGAGGTATTTAGGAGTGTAACTCCATTTGAATAATATAAAACCTGCTTTTCTAAATACAAAATCTCTACTGTAAACAATGATTTCATGCGAAACTGGGTAATTTCTACCTCCAAGGTTTTGCATATGCAGTTATTCCCAAATGAAATGCCTTTTCCTTTGATCCAATTTACGTTTCTTTGTTCATACCCTTGTTCAAACACCCCATTAAAAAAGAAAAAAAGCTTTCCACCATTTACCCTAAATTTGATTACTCTTCTGCTCACCTTCCCTTCAATATTATTACTGTCTCTTTTTGGCTATTTACATTAGTACTAGCTTGGAATTATAGCATTGAGCAAATATTAGTGGAAGAATGAATGAAAGCGCACAGGAGGTTTTGTGTGTATACAATTATATTCTACCTTATTTTTCAGTCAAGAGGGTAATTGCCTTAGATTGTTACTTTCTAAAGTGATTGTGATGAATTTATAAGCCACATGGCTTTGTTTAGCTCCAAATGGCAAAGATCCCTCCTTCGCTCCTACCAGCTGCCTCCCAGAGTCACTGCCCTGTTAACAGGCACTGCAGGAATCAAATCTGTTCCACGATGAAGCCCAGGAAAAGTATCTCAATTTGCTACACCCATGAGAGCTGACAGATTGCTCTGCAATAAAGTCGAGTTAATATATAGCTTCAAAATATATGCCCCCATCATGAACACATTTTAGTCCAGATTTTGTAAGTACATTGAAATCTCTTAAAAGGAGGTATTTGGGATTTAAAAATTCTTAGGCATTTTTATTTCATTTCATCCAACATTTAAATATGATTTCTGAAACTTTTCAAAAAATGTTGGCGTGATTCTAAAATTGTGGATACTATTGTAAACTTTTATTAATTTTCTTTATGGAAACTGAAGTCAATCCTGAAGGATGTCTTTAAGTGTCTTAAGGGGACATCACTTATGTTTCACACAACATCATAATTAAACGATCAAAATGCCTGCAACAAACCATTTTTAAGACATCCACTGTCTTCATTTTCATTTTTCATTCCCCATAATCTTTTCTTATTTAAAATGGCAGCGATTCTGTTTCTCTAGAGCAGAGGGATAATGCTCTTGAGCATAATCTTTTAAATCCTGCTTGTAACATTTCCCAATAGGCACATTGTTGCAGAAATACCAATGACTAATAACTTTGAAGATTATGTTGTGAGGACAAATTTGATCAAGATACCAATTCTGAAGGTTGTAGCAACCAGAAGTAATTTTTCTAATGCTGACTAATGAAAAAGTAAGTAAAAGATGGATTAACCCTGCCAAATTCATCGATTTCTAGCTCATAACGGACCACAAATATGAACATGGGGGGGGGCCGATTAAAGAGCCTCTCAGTGAGAGCAATAACAGAACAAGATTCTCCTAGGGACAGGAGCTCTTAAGTTTTTGTCACATATTATCTGTCTAAACACCATACCTTGAGGAAATATATAATTTAGTTTTAAAAGAATCTTAAACGTAAATTTTGAATAAATTACAGCTATGAACTTGATTCCTGAAAACCTAGGATAATAAATCACTGAAGAACAGTGCATGCCTTCAACCTTCACGCTCTCCTCGCGGATATCCCATTCCCGCCCGGAGCTTGAAACCTCTTCTCCACGAGAGCACTCCCAAGCTTACTCATTTTTATCTCTACCTACAAGCTGACTTTTGAAATCTTACTGTTGCATTTCTGCTTGCTTACTGGGCATCCTTCATGTTTCACTGAAATCCCAGTGTCAGCATATCCCTCAGATCTTGTCTCAAAATAACAAAATATTGGCTAAGTTTACTCCAGTCCCTTCCCTGATTTAAAAGGAAATAGTGAATTTGTAATCTGTGGTAATAGGTAACCTCTCTGATGAGTGCGCAAACTACTAAAATCGAGAACTACTCTCTCCCTTCTTGACTAAATGCAGACGAGTCTCACTGAAAGAAGGAGCCCTTGATGAGCTTGCAGGAATTGGCAAAGCCTTCAGAAAAGATCTAGAGATTAGCCAGGTAACTGCAGGTGTAATAGGTGCTGGCGTGGTGGACATGTGCACAGGCGTGGGCACATGCGAGAGCACACACAGGCCATGACTGCAAGGACGTCTGTGTTCGTTCCAGGGGAAGGAGGGAGAGGAGAGAGGAATGAGCCTGCAGAGGTTGCCAGGATCCAGTTTGAGAAGGATCTGTGTCATCTCAGGGTGGAGACCGTCAGCCCAGAAGTGTCAAAGCAGCTCCTTCACTGGTCTTTCCATTTTCAACGTGGCCTCTGTGATCCACTTACACACCAGCTAATTTAAACTTCCTAATGCACCACTTTGATAACTCAGCTCCTTTGTTTATAAATCTTTCAGAGCCCATTATGCCCAATTAAGCCCAAACAATATTAAGTATTTTCTAGGGTCTAGCTTTTTCTGCCACTTTCCCCTACATGTGTATGTATGTGTTATTCGTGGTCCAAATGGCTTAGAAACTCTTTCCTGCCTCCACCTTCCCCAAATATTCTTGCTCAGGCTATTCTCCCATCTCATGACAAGTCCTATGCCTTAGCTGGTCTTTATCACCATCATCATCATAGTAATAATGAAACATTAATAACTAGCATTAAATCATATCTAAAAGTTTATCTGTATAACTCTTCCTTCATGACAGCCTAGCTATATCCCAAAAAGGGACAATGTTCTTTTCTAAACCCACTTATGAACAAATTGGCTAAATATTTTATGACTTTGTCATATTTTGTTTCATTTTTAGTCATTTGTGTTATATTATAAACTTTAAGATCTTGGGCTGTGTCTTACTCGTTTTTTAAGATGTATGTGTTCTTTTTTCCTTTAAAATTTTTTTTGATTGAAGTATAATTAACATAAGTGTTTTATTAGTTTTTGGTGTACAGTATAGTGATTCAACAATTCTATGCATCACTCAATTCTCATCATGATAGGTGTGCTCTTCAACCCCTTCACCTACTTCCCCCAAGCCCCCACCCACCTCCGCTCTGGCCACCACCAGTTTGTTCTCTGTATTTAAAAGTATGTTTTTTTATTTGTCTCTGTTTCTGTTTGTTCATTTGTTTTGTTTTTTAAATTCCACAGATGAGTGAAATCATATGATATTTGTCTGACTTATTTCACTTAACATTATATCCTCCAGGTCTACCGTGTGGTTGCAAATGGCAGGATGCCATTCTTTCTTAAGGCTGTGTTGTATAATATAATAATATAATATAATATAATATAGTAATATACCACGTATTCTCTATTCATTCATCTTTGCATGGACACTTAGGTTGCTTCCATATTTTGACTATTGTAAATAATGCTGCAATAAACACATATTGCATAGATATTTTTGAATTACTGTTTTCATTTTCTTTAGGTAAATAGTAGTGAAATTACTAGATCATATGGTAATTCTATTTTTAATTTTTTGAGGAACTTCCTTACTGTTTTCTACAAATGAGGCAAGAATATACAATGGGGAGAAAAGAATCACTTCAGTAAATAGTGCTGGAAAAACTGGACAGCCACATGCAAAAGAATGAAACAGGACAACTTTCTTACACCATACACAAAATAAACTCAAGAAGGATTAAAAACGGAAATGTGAAATGTGAAACCATAAAACTCCTAGAAGAAAACATAGGCAGAAATTTCTTTGATATCAGTGGTAGAAACATCTGTCTAGCTATGTCTCCTCAGGCAAAGGAAATAAAAGCAAAATTAAACTACTGGGACTACATCAAAATAAAAAACTTTTGCACATCAAAGGAAACCATCAACAACGACAAGGCCACCTACTAAATGACGGAAGATAACTTGCAAATGTTAAAAATTTCTTAAGGCATCCAATGTAGGTCACCATATGTAACAGGTTCACTATAAATTTATTGAATGCATTTGAACTGATATTCAGTTGAATTGATACCCAAGTAATAGTCCACACAAAACCTGCAGATGTATGCTTCCTGGTGGAACTGTTTTCTACATTTTTGGTCGTTAAACCAGGTGGCCTCTAAGAAAAGGAATTAGAACAGGATACAAAGATAATGCTCACACATGATTTTAAACAGATTTATTATGTAACAGGTTTAAAATTTTATTTGCAGGCACATAATATATTTTATAAATGACATTATATATACACCTCCATACATATGTATCTATACCTATATTTTCAGAGAGTAAAAACAAAATTCAATCCAATTGCCTTAGCGTTGCTGGGCAATCACACTCAACTGAAGTAAGCGGATAATTGTTCTGTCAAACGCTGTGAAAGCCCTACACCACTTGATCAGCTAAGTTAACTTTACATCATGCCTGGATGCAGAAGCCCTTGTGAGGACAAACCAATTCCATCCCATCAGTGCAAACACAACAAGAGGGTCAGTGCTGACGTATGCGCTGTCTGCTCTTGTTTTCCCTAAGTAGACTTAATCAGGGTTAGAAGGGGAATAGGCTCTCTGAAGTTTAAATCACGGTAGGTAATTCACAGACAAGAATGGAAGAATTTGTTTACAAGCATCTTGTGTTATACTTATGAAAATAGGAAGGAATATAATTTCTTTATGCTGTGAGAATCACTACTTCTTCTGAGAAGCCATAGAGACCCTTCCCCTGCTTCTCAAATACATTTGAGAATTTTCCCCCATAAACCTTCAGATGCTCCATTTTAAAAAGTCATTTTGGCAGGATATTATATGGCTAAGAAAATAGGAATGGGATGGAAAATGTGGGAAAAGAGGAAACTTCAAGAGACATGAAAAATGTTTCAAGTATAATTTAGCAAGAAGCTCTGCCCTCAGAAGACCTTGCTAAATCTCTCTGTGCTGCAAAAGCTTTTCTATGACTAACAGAGGAAAGAATTCAGTCATCAGCCCATCAGCCTGAATAAATAAACACCCTCACTCCCACCTTTCCCAAAATTCAGTTAGGAAAAGCAGAGCTTATAAGAGCAAAATCAAGAACCTTAAAAGAGCAGATTGATAAATTGGGCTTCGTCAAAATGAAAACCTTTGCTTTTCAAAAAACGCTGGTAAGAATTTAGAAATAGAAGCCTTCTTTCTACTGGGAGAAATCTTTTGAAAACCACAGATCTGATAAAGGACCTAAATCCAGAATACATAAATCTCAATAATAAGAAACAAAACAGCCTAATTAATAAATGACCTAAAGATTTAAACAAACATTTCATCAAAGAAGACATGTGAATGGCAAATAAGTATAGGAAAAGATGCTTTCCATTATTTGCTCTTACAGAAATTATAGTTCTTAATGTATCGCCTGAGCTTCAGACTTCTGCAAAAATTTTTATACTGGATCCCATTTAAATTTATACTTATTTCGGGATGTGATGAACAATACCTAAAACAAAAAAACCAAAAACAAAACCCCAGGTGAGGTATATGTGTCCTTCAAAGCCCAGATAGCCTCACAAGACATTGCACTTTTTTCTCATTGGTAGGGTTTAGCAAAGATAGTAATTTATATCACGCTATCTATGGAATGCCTCCCAAGAACTTAACACATTAGCTTAGCCCTATATTTTATCTGACCAAATAAACCAACACCACCCAGTAATATGTGCTACAGCGGCTCTCACATATCCTTTGGCTTTCTCCATGATATCATCAATGTCATCAACTAAGTTGCTTTGATGATGAATCATAACTAAATCTTATCTCACCAGATGATTGCTGTGCACTGGAGAATTTAAATATTCCCAAGAAAGACAGTGAATTTATTTTGTAGTCTTGCCGATGAAAAACAAATCATGCCTGTCTTTCTTCCATATTTATAATGGTAAAGAAAGTGGCACCTGGGTGGATCAGTCATTAAGCATCTGCCTTTGGCTCAGGTCATGATCTTAGGGTCCTGAGATCGAGCCCCACATTGGGCTCCCTGCTCTGCAGGGAGCCTGCTTCTCCCTCTCCCACTCCCCCTGCTTGTGTTCCCTCTTTCGCCGTCTCTCTCTCTCTGTCAAATAAATAAATAAAATCTTTAAAAAAATAATGGTAAAGAAAGAATCAGCTGAATCTCTCAATGCATGGGTGTCACTTTTAGCCTGTTGGATTTTTTGAGGAGTGGAAGCTACTTCTGCCTCAGCTGAGCCATCAATGGAACTACTCTGTTCAAGCCGTGAGAGTCAACATTTAGTTACTCAGATCCACCTGTTTTTCTCATAGCAAATCAGTGCAAATAAGTACATCCACTTCCATATTTTTTTCCAAAAAGGCCAAAATTTCCTATTGACCTCCAGCAATTTGGTACAGTTTAATATTTACTATCAGAAAGAGTTCAGACAATTCTAAATGTTCCCATGTAAGTGACCAATTAAAGTTGCATAAAGGATAGATTTGTCTGACATTTGAATACTTTTCTTCTCCATTCATTTCGATCACACATTCGGTTGTAGTTGATGGGACTGTACAACATAGAGTTCCTTGTTTTCTGGTCTGAGTCTCGTTGAACCCTAATGCCTTCTACTTCAGTCTCACTCTGCCTTTCAGGTGTATAGTCCTGCCCTCTGATATTGACCTCTTCACAAACAAATACTATAGTTCATCGGGTACCAAAACCAAATATTTTCCAAAAGATTTCTTCTACACAAGTAGGCCATTCAATTTTAATCATATCATTTGGCATTGGATTTCTTTCGGAGGTCAAACATGGAGATTTCAACCCTCATATCTAAACTTTTTATTTATATATCTACTGCTTTAACAGATGAGAAAATTCAGCACGCTGCTCTAATAACATTTTGCCCCCGACTCCTTTAGCATAATGGATTTAAATTCATCCAAACTGGAATAAATAGAGTCTATGTAGGTGATATCACATTTTATGATTGTTTCTCCTACATTGAATGAATTTTATCACTGCATCTGAAGAAATGGCTTAAAGTATCAATTCAATTTCTTTACAAAATTACAAAATAATGTCCTTACCACTAGGATAGTGACACTTTCAAGGCTCCATTTTTATGAGACAATATTTGTTTTTAACTGCAAATGAATCCTACCTATCAAAGGTCTGTTAAAATTTAGATTTTGTTCAGTTAATCTGCAAACGCTATTGAGTGTCTATTATGGAAGGCATCCTTCTATCTAAGCACTGAGAATATAACTCTGAAGAAGTAAATATGACTGTCTACCGTCTGTAGGGGTAGGAGAGAGGAAAGAGACAATTAAAATAATAAACAGTGGGAAATTATAATTTTGATGTTTTCTATGATGTGTGGTGGTTAAAGAGAATAAATGAACAGGAGTGTGCAACTCTAAATAAGTTCACGGGAGGCCCCTGGTTAGGAGCAGAACACACAACCTAGAATCTGAACAATGAGTAGGAGCCAGTTCTGCCCAGGACTGGGAATGTAGTTGTAGTGAGAAGGAGCAGCAACCACAAAGGCTGTGAGGAGGGACAAGTGTGGTGTCTTGGAGAAGAAAAGTGGTCCAGTGTATCTGAAGCATATAGTCTAACAGAGAGAGTGGTAGAGATTAACTGAGAGTAGTGAAAAACCAGATGCCCCAGTGTCTGGAAAGATAGAAGGTGTAATTTGGATTTTATTTGAGATTTAGTAAGAATGCCATCAGAAAGCTTTAAGTAAAGAAGTGAGATGTGCTGTGACTGCTTTATGGGGAAACAGTCATGGGGGGGTGGCGATATTAGAGGCTCCCCTAAATTTTCCCCTTGAACTTTGATGTTCAAGTTGATTTAAACTCTACACAATTCTAAAAATGGTATTATGATTAGGATTCTGTCAAATAAAATGAGAAACAAAATATACAACCTCTTTATCTGTAGTACTTTAAGCAAAGTCTAATTAGAAGAAAAAAATTATTGGTCTACAGTACCTCACACTATAAGGCTTGTTTCTCTGTGAAACTTCATAAAAATATTTAATGATTTTCATAATAAGCATGATGCAAAACATTACCACTAAAATATTTGATATGTAATCAAATTTAGATCTTCAACTCTGAAACATACAGATATATTTATAAAACATTTAGATGGAACATTTAGATTTAGATGAAAATCCAGTGTCTCCAAATCATCTATTTAAACTCCTATAACTCGGGCGCCTGGGTGGCTCAGATGGTTAAGCGTCTGCCTTCGGCTCAGGTCATGATCCCAGGGTCCTGGGATCGAGTCCCTCATTGGGCTCCCTGGTCTGCGGGAAGCCTGCTTCTCCCTCTGCCCCTCTCTCTCTCTGTCTCTTATGAATAAATAAATAAAATCTTTTTAAAAAAATAAACTCCTATAACTCACTAGGTAAGTGTCACTTTCACACTTTATGGCAAACATACCATGTTATGCCTCAACTAAACAATGGGAATAAAAGAAAGAGAAATTTGTAAATATTGATACTTAGGATGACATGTAGAGATAAAAGAAAAAAGAACAACAAAACAACAGTTTACTTGGCACTACATTTTTTACTAGGAGTGTTTGGTGTGTAATAAAGATTGAAACATGTCAATATTTGTCAAAATATATCATATTTAAATATTTATGTATTTGATGTCAATAGAGAATCTAAGTTTAAACAAGTCTATACTGTTTATATTTGGTATGAGAGCATATGAAATCCTTTCAGTAAATTTCAGTAAATACATCCCTACTTTCAACCTCACTTCCACAAGTCCTTGCCCCACTCTAGATATTTCATAAAATAAATGCTGGTTATTATTTAGTGACATTTTAGTCAGAGGCTCAAGACTTTGGATCCCTCTATTAGTGTAAAAAATGAATTTTATAAATTTGATCTGAATTGCTAAAACTGGAAATAATTATTTGTATGAAATATTTCAGAATATTTTATCTGAAAAACAAAAATATAATTTTCTTATTGGGAAGATATCCATAGCTTTAATTAATATGCAAAGATATATTTCCAAATTAATATGATGTATATGTAATTTTGTAAAAAATTAACAGTGTGTATGTATACAGGAAAGGGAATTTTACAATCCATTCTGGATTGTGTGAAGAAAAGCAAGTAAAAATTTAATTAGTGGCACAAGTCATATATATTTTTCAGACATGGTATTACAACATTATGATTGTCCTTTCAAGTTCCCCCTGTCCTGAAAAGTAGCTGCTGGCTATCCCAAAATGAAGTGGATTTATATGGAAATAAAAGTCTGCCTACCTTATTACATTTGTATACTACCTGACCTTTTTCTAATGTTGACATTTTAATCAAATTTCCTTAAACTGTGACTCTTTGAGTCACTACTTGGAGAAATAGGGGGAATATTTATTTTCTATGCATCTAATTTATAGACTATATTAATCCTGTTGTTTTATAGGCTAATGACACTGTAAATTACCTAGTGGGTCAGATCCTGTTAATTGCCCACCCAATGTCTATTCTCTCTTCCTCCTTTAATAAAAGATTCTTAGTTTTATTTGAAGTGGCAATAAGAGCAGCTAAAATACTCAGTGTCCTAAGCTCCTGTAAAGCCAGGTGTTGCCTTACGGTGGAGTTCTGGCCAGCACGGTTTAGGAGCAGGCTCATCCATGGCAAGGCCTCTAGGGAGGTTTAAGAATAAGCAGGCATGCCATTTTGCCCTTTTCCCTTCTGTGATGGTTAATTGTATGTATCAACTCATCTGGGCCACAGGGTGCCCAGACATTTGATCACTTTATTTTGGATGTTTCCACAAAGGTGGTTTTGGATGAGATTAACATTTTAATCGTTGGTACAGAAGATTGTCTTCCACGCAGGTGAGTCTCATTCAACCAGGTGAAGGCCTGATTAGAGCGAAGATTCACCCTCCCCAAGTAAGAGGAAATTCTCCATCAGACTGTCTTCAGACTTTATCTGCACCAATAGCTCTCCTGGGTCTCCAGGCTATAGGCTTACACTGCAGATTTGGACTTGGCAGTCTCCATAATCACATGAACCAATAGGTAGGTAGGTAAGTAGGTAGGTAGATAGATCTACCTACCTATCTGGATTTAATTCTTCTAGTGGGAAGGTGTATTAGAATTCTTCGGAGAAGCAGAACCAATAGCATAATATATATCTTATATCCCATAGGATATATTATATCAAGATACTTTGCCAGAGAAATTCGCACCCGGATCACATTATATTGACATTTATCAACATATGCCTTGGCATTTTTCCCATCAGTTCACAAAGAGGGAACTTCTAAGAAAAAAAAAATGCTAGAATATGCATTACCTTTCTTCAAGTAAAGATAAAAGATGTTATTGAGAATGTTTAAAAGTCATTAAGTTTCTTCTTGATATGAACTCACAGGAGCAATTTCACTTGGATTTCAGTGACAAAAATAGTTGTGTTTCTTCTGTCCAAATCTTCTCTTAGGGTAGCTCATGAGCTTGCAAGGAATTAGGTAGCTAAGCATGTTAACTTTGTCATTGGCTTCTAAGAAACAATGTTTAAATTTTTGTAAACCATTTTGGATACTAAACTTACAGATGATTTCATTCTACTTTTTCAGACCTTAATATTTTCTTTCCCAAGTTTGCTCATCCACTCACTTTTAACCTTGTTGTGTAGGGAAATATACATTTCCATAAGCCTTTCTTGCAACAAAGCTATTTTAAAAAGGCAAATTACAAAGACAAGACAGTAATTAGCCTGAAGGAATAATTATCACAATCATACTTTAGTTACTGAATGGAGGAATAAGGGAACGGGAAGGACCCCACATTTCCTAAACTCACACATCGCTGCTCTGTGTGTCAATAAAGTTAGGCATTTCCTCTACAACAGTGATATTGTAAGCATGGTCTGAGGTCCTGCAGCATCAATGTCACTTGAGAACATGATAGAAATGTAGAAACATGGATCTCACTCTGGGACCCACAGAGTCTGAATCTTAATTCACTCCACAAATGACTCAGACACGCCTAAGTCACTTGGTCTGAAGCCTGTAAAAAGGTGCAACCTGATGCTTCCTAGTGCCCCTACCATAGTATGGTAGAAACTCCAACTAAGGAATAAAACATATTCATCACTGCAAATTTATTAACATGCATAGGCATAACACAGAGGTTATATGAGGTGGTGACATCTATCAAATTTGCAAAGTGGTACAAAGGAAAAATATAATAAACTTTAAGTAGCTATAATCCATTGCCTATGGTGTGTAAATATTATTTTATGTGTTCTACAGGTTTTATTTCATTGAATCTTTCCATGAAGATTAGATGTGTTAGAGTCCATAAATATCCTCCAGTTCTGTGGAAAGAAAAGACAAACGGAATGATTAAGTGACTTGTCTTGAGATTACACAATTTGTGGAAACTGATTCAGAAGCACTGAGCACAACAGAGTATGTAAAAGACTTACTGCGTCTTCTTATCTGACAGATGTAATTGGATTTTATCATTCATAGCTGCCCATATGCAACTATTTCTGAAACAAAATCTTATTAGAAGTGCGATGTTAGTAAAAAAAAAAGTGTACATATTTCTGGAACTGAAAGTGCATTCTTTGTATATTTCGAGGTCCTGAAACAAAATTTCTGGATCCACTTATATTACAAATTTGTTTTGCATTTTGGGCTATGTCACTGACTCGTTTTGAACTTCTACTTAACTATTTACCTTGTAGCTGTTGGACCAGATATTGTTATCAAAGAACAATTGCTATCAATGAGGGCTTTATACTTTGAATGTCAATCTCATCTTTGGTCTTGTCAGTAGTTAATATCTTCTTATGGAATAATTGAAACAAAAAACTCACCACTGCTTTTGCAATATAAATGTGTCAACACAGTGAAAAAGGCAAGTATTGTCTTAGTTATTCTGAAGATAGTTTTGACCTTGCAAACATCCCAGGAGTGTATCGAGAATCCCAAGGGATCAGCAGACCACACCCTGGGAACAAGTGGTGTAGTAAACGATTTATCAGTATGCAAATACCTTCTTGGTTACCCAGAAGTGTCTTTTGATTAATGTTTTTTTAATTTAAATTTTTTAATTTTAAATTTTAATGAAGTTAAATGTATTTTTTCTTGCAGGTATTTTTGTGTTCTGTTTAACAGACTACTGTCGATCTTAAATTTATCTTCTTTTTTTTAAGATTTTATTTATTTATTTGACAGAGAGAGACACAGCGAGAGAGGGAACACAAGCAGGGGGAGTGGGAGACGGAGAAGCAGGCTTCCCGTGGAGCAGGGAGCCCGATGTGGGGCTCGATCCCAGGACCCCGGGATCATGACCTGAGCCAAAGGCAGACGCTTAATGACTGAGCCACCCAGGCGCCCCTTAAATTTATCTTCTTATAGAAACATTATAATTCGAGCTTTCACATTTATGATTAGGATCTGAAATTAATTTTTGTGCTTTGAGATATCTAATGTGGATATACAATGTGTATATACAAGGGATATACAATAGTTTCAGAACCATCTGTTGAGCAGGATGTCTTTGTCCCCACTTACTGACATGGTACCATTATTTGGTAAATCAAGTAACCATGTATACATGGGTCTGTCTCTGACCTCTAATTGGCCCCTTTGTCTTTCCCCGTGCCAATAGTCCATGGTCTTAATTATTGTCACTCTATTGTATTTCTTAATATGTGGTATGAAGAAATCTTCCATTTGTTCCTGTTCAAGGTGGTCTTGTTATTCCTGGCCCATTAAATGACTAAATTTGAGAAGATGATTGTTTATAAATCATATGCATATGAACTACCATGTGCATATGAATCTGTAAGGGGCAACAGAGATGGGAGGAGGAGAAAAATAATAAATTAAAGGGTGAAAATTTCTGGCAGAACATTAAAAGAGATAATATTTAGTACTGAGAGTATGGTTATTTTAATTTTCTTTTTTAGGTTATGTTTTTTAATAAGCATGCATTAAATTTGAAATAAAAGAGTAGCAAAAAAGCAACCATATTTCCCTTTCTAATAACATCCCTCACAGAGATAAAATCCTTCATTTCTAAATGGCTGTAGATAGAGTTCCATTATATCTTCTCCATTCCTGGCATTCAAGTTCCTAGAAGTGATCAGCTCCATAATATGGCATGCAGAAATAAATTGTAAATGACTATGAATTGAGATCATGAATCCAAACATGCCATTGTACTTTTTGGCAAGAGACACATAAGTGTTAATCATCACATCCAATTTGCCAAGCAAATACATCAAAATAATAAGAATGTAATTACATATTTGTGAGTTAGATAACACATAGCAGTCCTCTCTAGATTTGTGAAGGTAAACGCGGCCAATCTATGTTCATCTCTGCCAATGTTTATTTATTTGTTGGTTGATTCTCGGGCAGTCAGTAGGTAGTTGGCATTAAATCAGGAAAAAGAGATAAATATTCTAAAACCCAAGTCTCTTGAATGCTTATTGAAATTAAAACACCTGAAAACCCCCTGTACCCCTCCCCCCTCCACATACACCCTAAGAGGAGTAAGAGGAAAAGCTGACTGGCCATGTCCCCTGAGAAAAATATTGCCACAGACACCGCATGCCAGGTTGCCTATCTGTCCAGAAAACTGTCTCTTTTGTTCTTACGGCTGGGCTGGCTTAGCACCCAGGACAGCATCAACGTTCCACAAAATGAGAATGACCTCATCTGTCAGGTCAAGCCCATCCAGAATGGAATCAACCAGAGGATACCTAATTATTCCTAGTTGTTGGTGGCTCTGGTTGTTAGATGCCTGGACACCCACAATGGAGCTGAATAACCATAAAAAAGCTAAAGGAGAACTCTCAAAATCTGCAGGGGCAGAGGAGAAAGGGAAGTGATGACATTCTCCTGCAAGTCCAATATATATATATATTTTAAGAGCAGGGAAGTATAGAGTAGAATGTCTCTGCAGGAAGGGCTCAAGCGTATGGAAGGGACCATCATTGCTTGTAGGCACTGAGCATGCACGAATGAGTGACCATGTGAATGAGGGAGTGAATGTGCTAATTAATAGGAGAACCAATGAGTTGCTTTCATATCTTTGAATAGTGGATGGTGGGGAGTTGTGCAGGGGTCCGGGGAAGGGGTTACAATCTTGGTGCTTGAATCCAGCCCTTGAGGGACCTGGGCGATGTGCTCATTTGTCCAGGCATGTCAAAATGAGCGTGTGGTTCTGGGAAAAATGGCCATCTTGAGAGCAGCTGGAAGGCCCTGGCTGCTGGAAGTGGGAACAGGAAGAGGGCAAGGCCTTGGCGTGGCTTGTCTTCATCTACAGTAAGTTCATACCACAAGCTGCTTCCAGTGAACTTCACGGACTAGGTCAAGGCTAACAGCCTGTTCAAATGAGGTGCCAGATGGAGAGCTTTGCAGGCAGTTGTTTTTCACAAGGAAGGTAGAAAATATGTATTTTCAAAAAGAAATTGGAAGAAAAATATGGTTTTGTGGTGCAGAGATCTTTCCCAGTGAGAATAGACAAAATTAAGACAGAGATCTCTGTGAGAAGCTACGCGAATGGCAAATGGTGACAGCAAATATGTCATTTAATCCTTGGGCATGTCCCCTAATGGAAAATAATTCTTTCATTGAGCCACAGCAAAATTTGGGGACACATAAGGGTTAAAAATCCCAAATGGAATGGAGTTAGGGAAAGGTACAACCTGATAGATAGCTGAATTCTAGTTTTAAGTAACTATTCTATCCAACATAGTGTCAAACTTTTAAAACTGTAGGTTCTGGCCTAAGATTGTAACAGCTCACCCTAACTACATCAGAAAGACTTTGAAGTAAAGACTGGAATGATTGGGAGAACGAGCAGACTATGGATCCTAATCTGAAATAAAAACAGGTCATCTCCCTCTCTTTTAGATCCATCTTTGTAGGTCAGTTTCAGTTCCCAAATAGAAAAACTGATGCATTAAAACAACTAGTAGAACCGGAATGCAAACGTGCACTTGGACCTGTTGTAAAAATTCTGTTTTGGCACACAGAGAATTCAATCAGAGAACTCAAACCAAATACAAAAAAACTCCCACTTGGAGTAATATCTGATATATGATATTTGGTCAAGCATGTCTAGATGTTGTTGGGAAGATGTTTTTTAGGTGAGATTAATATTGTCGGTAGAATTTGAGTAAATCAGATTACCATCCATACTGTGTGTGAGGGCATCATTCTTAAGAAAAAAAGACTTCCCCTGAAGAAGGGGAATTTTGCCAGCAGTGGGCCTTTAGACTAGAGCTGCAACACTAACTCCTGCCTGGGATTCCAGCCTGTTGGCCTATCCTTTAGCTTTTGACCTTGCCAGCCAACAATTGCATGAGCCAGTTACTTAAATCTCTCTCTTTTTCCTCCCCCTGCCTTCTCCACACACACACATCCTATTGGTTCTGTTTCTCTGGAGAACCCTGACTACTTATTATATATATATATATATATATGACTAAAAATGTGACTACTAACTCAATCAATCTATCGATTCAATGTAATTCTAATAAAAATCTTGCGAGATGTGTATGTATATAATTTTATATACCTTTATAAACATACATTAAAATTTACATGGAAGTTCAAAGAACTTAGAATAAGAAAACAAGGTGAAGGGAATTCTTTTAACTTATAACAAGAATTAGTGTATCATTTTTGATTAATTAGGATAATGTGCTTTTAGGACAGGGATCAGCAAAAGGATGGAAAAATAAAGAGCCCTAAAAGGGACAAAAACTGAAATCTGATTAATGACAAAGCTGGGATTATAAGTGAGGAGGGAGATATGGTCTACATAATGAGTGACATTGGGCCAATTCAGAATCTGCATGGAAAAACTAAAACTAGACTTAAATGTATGTCATTATTAATGCTTGGTATATTAAAATTCCAGTATAAAAAGAATATTTTCAAAGACAATATAGAAAGACACCTTTATGACCTATGATAGAAAAGGACTTCTTAAATAAGAGACAACAAATATCATCCATATGAAAAGATATAGTGTAAATTCAACTATGTTAAAATTAAGAGCTGTGGCCTCTGGAGAACTGGGAAATAACATCTTTTGGTAGAACCACTGTCACTGTTAACCAAGAAAATAGGTACTGCTCCTGGCAGAAAGAGCAGTATTTTGTCTCTTGCTTTGAAGTCTGTCCCTTCTTCTTGCCCAGTCCTTCAAGACTAGTTGTTCAAGAAGGAGAATCAGGAAAGCAGGGAGGTGGGAAGAGACAGTAGCCCCAGCAGTACAGTGACGACACTCTTCTCACCCAGCACAGGGCTTGCAAGTGCCTGACAGGCCTGAGTGGGTGCAGGGCAGAGACAACTTGTGAAGTAGGTGGAAATATACTAAACTAGATGTCCTAAATCCTTAAATTGAAAAGAAAGCTTTGGTTCTGCCCAAATTACAGTGAGATGGCAGTAAAGGGCACTCAGCACAAATGTAAAGTGATCATAAAAAAATGAAGAGATGCGCTATGTTGGTCCTTTGAGTTCTGTTCCATCTATTGATTGGTTACATATATTGGCAAATTGATTTCCAGAGACAGGACTCCATGTGAGGTAGAGAAGGGACACTATCATAAAAAATGGGGTGCAACAGCTTTCTATGCTCAATGGTCCATAATACAACCGAAGGTATAAAAACAAAAGATTCTTCTAAAAGCACATATTGAGCATAATATTCATATTAGGAGATTTAAGAGTTATAAAATTAAAAAATATTTATGAATGTTGGCTTATGGGGATGGATTCTTTCAAAGGTCTATCTGCTATTTATGTTTCGCCCCCCCTGGGTTTGTCCTGTGTACGCCAGTGGAACCACATCCACACATCTGACTAACTCAACTTTTTAATTCCTCCAGTGCAATTCCCGAGAAGCACCATCGGGTCCTGGCTTAGTCATCGATTGCAGAGCTGAGGTATGCGATGGACAGAGGTGTTTGCCACATATTTCTCTTCCCTAGTATAGTACTCAGGTTTCAGTGAGTCTGTTCTAGCTCCTCAAATACCAGGAAAAACAGCAGTAAATGTTGCTTTGTATCTCACACTTGAATATTGTACAGATCTCTGTTGAAGAGGAAAATACATATGTCAGATATCCTAGCGGGGTTTGAGTGTTCATGCCTCATTTCCTGATTTGAGAAACACTGAGCAAAATAACTGTATTATTTTTTAAGTGTCTTTCAACAGGAAATTATCATTAAAAATATCTTTAAACATAAAATATCTTACTTTATCTAAAACACAATTTTAAAACATTCTCAAAGTCTTCACAAACCATTTGTAAATCTCAATGAACCTTAACTCAACAAAAGGAGTTCATCTTACTCTCTACTTAAAAGTTTTCAGCAATCAGTGTTAGTGTCCAATCTCAAGCTAGGGAGCTACAATGATAATGAGGGTGCTACACACTGATTCCCGACAACTCAGACCTAATTTCCATCTATTGCCCAGGTGAGTATTTCAGCCTATAACTGCTTCCTTATAAATTAAAAGGTATATTTTTGGTAGCAAATGAAAGGCTCAATTTTAATTCATCTAATAGTCTCCTTAATGATATCTAATTAGGACATCTGTTAAGGGTTCATGATGTTACATTCTTCATTTAATTTTTCCCATTAAGTTAGCATTATGGTTACTTCACTCTTTTATTAAAAGTTCATTATTAATGGGCACATATATAGATAGATATGTAATTCATATATATGTATATGTAACTTTTATGATGCTAGAATATACACCCTAAGTAGACTGAATGAACTTCTTCTATTTTTAGTTAATAATTGGACTAATCTTATTAAGGATTTAGGATCTCCTTTTCCCCTTTCTCAGAATATCTCTAGATTGGAGTCCTTCCATAGAAGTTCCATCATTAGCTGGATATATCAGTTGACAATGACTCAGTGATCTAAGTGATGGTATAATGAGAACACATATCAAATGTCTTTCTTTTTTGCTTTTAAGAATTCTGTTCTTCATCAGTATGTCAGTACCGTGCTTTGAAATATCTTCTTAAATGAAAAAAATAGAGATAATTTTTTTTATCCCCCACTTGTAATTTTATGGGACCCAAAGTCTCATTATCAAATGTACCTTGTTGGATTTTTTTAAAACATCTGTGGACAAATACCCTTGTAAAATAATATGTGTTTCAGTTCTTAGAATGAATTTCTTTAGCCTTACAGATCATTATCAAAATGAAATCAACCAGATTGAAGTCCTGAATGTTTTTCACCTGAAACTACCATGTTAATATCTTTACTTCTAAAGATATATCTAATTTCAGTGTGTATCTGGTTTTACCATGCAACATTGACTATAAGTTCAGCCTTAATCCATTGTACATATGTATTTAATGTCCCCAATTAATTTTATAGGCCTTCAGAATGATTACATTCTATTAAATATTCCCAAGTAAGTTAAATTCACTGGGCAACTATTTAACTCATTCTGGTCACTGACTTATCTTGTTCTTTTGAATTAATAATGTTGCTCAAGTATCACATAACCTTATAATACCAGTTTCTGCATAAATCTGTAGAAGAAATAAAACAAACCACAATATCTCCAAGAATGATGATAAAATGGTGTTTGTTGAAATACCTGTGGAATATCTTCTTTGTGTAAAACGTGACAAATAAATCCAGGGGGAGAAATAATCATATCTCAAAGAATAAAAACACAGAGATCACCCATAGATCACTTAGAAAAACATGTACACCACATTTGAGGAATTATTATAATTTCTAAAATAATAGCTTTGGGCTGATTATAGTAATAACACAATGGCACTCCTGTTGAAACACATTTAGAGAAAATGTTTAAAAATTATGAGAAACTGTTTAAAAATCATGAGAAAATGCAAAGGTGTCTATTTGTTACCATCAGTAGTTTTAGTAATAATGCTGATTTTTTTAATGGATAGCTTTAATTTTTTAACTCCTAAGTGTAGAAGAAGAGAAGAGAATATATAAAACACTTCAAATTTTTGAGTGTTAAAGATAGGAACAGAATAGAGAGCCCAGAAATGGACCCTAAACTCTGTGGTCAACTAATCTTCGACAAAGCAGGAAAGAATGTCCAATGGGAAAAAGACAGTCTCTTCAACAAATGGTGTTGGGAAATTGGACAGCCACATGCATAAGAATGAAATTGGACCATTTCCTGATGCCACACACAAAAATAGACTCAAAATGGTTGAAAGACCTAAATGTGAGACAGGAGTCCATCAAAATCCTAAAGGAGAACACAGGCAGCAACTTCTTCCTAGAAACATCGCCAAAGGCAAAGGAAGCAAGGGCAAAAATGAACTATTGGGACTCTATCAGAATAAAAAGCTTTTTACAGCAAAAGAAACAGTCAACAAAACCAAAAGATAACCGACAGAATGGGAGAAGATATTTGCAAATGACGTATCAGACAAAGGGCTAGTATCCAAAATCTATAAAGAACTTATCAAATTCAACACCCAAAGAACTAATGATCCAATCAAGAAATGGGCAAAAGCCATGAACAGACATTTTTCCAAAGAAGACATCCAAATGGCCAACAGACACATGAAAAAGTGCTCAACATCACTCGGCATCAGGGAAATCCAAATCAAAACCTCAATGAGATGCCACCTCACACCAGTCAGAATGGCTAAAATTAACAAGTCAGGAAACGACAGATGTTGGCGGGGATGCGAAGAAAGGGGAACCCTCCTACACTGTTAGTGGGAATGCAAGCTGGTGCAGCCACTCTGGAAAACAGTATGAAGGTTCCTCAAAAAGTTGAAAATAGAGCTACCATACAACCCAGCAATGGTGCTACTGGGTATTTACCCCAAAGATACAAATGTAGGGATCCGAAAGGGTCTGTGCACCCCAATGTTTATAGCAGCAACGTCCACAATAGCCAAACTATGGAAAGAGCCAAGATGTCCATCGACAGATGAATGGATAAAGAAGATGTGGTGTATATATATATACAATGGAATATTATGCAGCTATCAAAAGGAATGAAATATTGCCATTTGCAATGATGTGGATGGAACTGGAGGGTATTATGCTGAGTGAAGTAAGTCAATCAGAGAAAGACATGTATCATATGATCTCACTGATATGAGGAATTCTTAATCTCAGGAAACAAACTGAGGGTTGCTGGAGCGGTGGGGGGTGGGATGTATGGGGTGGCTGGGTGATAGACATTGGGGAGGGTATGTGCTATGGTGAGCACTGTGAATTGTACAAGACTGATGAACTGCAGACCTGTACCTCTGAAACAAATAATACATTATATGTTTAAAAAAAAAAAAGAAGATGGCAGGAAGGGAAAAATGAAGGAGAGGAAATCGGAAAGGGAGACGAACCATGAGAGACTATGGACTCTGAGAAACAAACTGAAGGTTCTAGAGGGGAGGGGGGTGGGGGGATGGGTTAGCCTGGTGATGGGTATTAAAGAGGGCACGTTCTGCGTGGAGCACTGGGTGTTATGCACAAACAATGAATCCTGGAACACTACATCAAAAACTAATGATGTAACGTATGGTGATTAACATAACATAATAAAAAAAAACTTATTTGACATTTCTGCCACTGAAAAGTGGGATCTATTTCTGCTCTCCTTGAATTTGGGTTAGCCTGTGATTGCTTTGACATTGAAATACAGTGAAGGGGTGCTACTTCATTTCTGGAAATAGCCTCTAAGGGAACAGGTAGCCCTTGCCTTGATCTCCTCACCCAGATGCCATGCAAGCGGCATGACCGCTGCATAGACGAAATTCACAAAGTGGCCCAGAGACCACGTGGATGGAACCAGATAGCCATCTGAGCCCCGTCTTCCACCCATCCCCACCAAGATACCAGGCATGTGAGCAAAGTCTTCGTGGACAACCTGGCCCAACCCCAACAGATGTCAGCTGAATACATTTAAACACCAGACGAACCGGGCGCCCGGGTGGCTCAGCCGTTAAGCGTCTGCCTTCGGCTCAGGTCATGATCCCAGGGTCCTGAGATGGAGTCCCACATCGGGCTCCCTGCTCAGCGGGAAGCCTGCTTCTCCCTCGCCCACTCTCCCTGCTTGTGTTCCCTCTCTCGCTGTCTCTCTCTCTGTTAAAAAATGAATAAAAAAAAACCTAAAAAAAAAAGTCTGATTTGAAAATAAATAAATAAATAAATAAATAAAAGACACTGGAGGGACAAGAGAATTCCCAGACTTCCTGGCTTTCTGACCCACAACATCGTGTGATTTAATGAATTCATGGGTTGTTATTTTAAGCCCCTAAATTCAGGATGGTGTGATAAGTGGTGATAGATAACTGGAACAAAATAGCTTTGTACATGTATGGTTTTATTTTCAAATGAAGTGATGTATGCTGTTCATTAATTATGAAAAATCTTCAGTCAAATAATTAGCAAGGATTTTCATGCAGGTAATCTTTGAGCCACAGATTAAGAGACACTACATGGGAAAGCACTGTATTTCTGTTCCCCGTGGATAATGTTATTGAGAATCAGACCTGACGGAAGATTCAATATATGGCAGTTTTTAATTATTTATAGTTAGTAATATGACAATTTCTATATTTGTCAGTGATCCATGCCATTTTTATCGATCTTTGCAAAAGTGATTTTTTTCTTTTGAATATAACAACTGATTAAAATCTTTCTGAGAAGTGGAAAGATTTCTCCCACTAGAAGTTCATTGTGAAAGTATGGTGTTTGATCTAAAGAAACTGATTATAAAGGAATAAGTCTTAATAGCAAGCAAATACTATATAGAGTAATAAAAATATTTTTTCAATTATTGAATATAATCTATTGTACCTAAAATAACATGATTCCAAGATAAATGAAACACTTCAAAAAATCAATGAACTTGACAAATTTTGAAGACATTCCAAGAACTGATATTTTTCAAGTTGACAGAATGTTTCTTATAAAGTGGAGAAATTAGCAAACTTCTAGCCAAATACAGGTTTCCTATGAGTGTCCCGAGGAATATATGTGCAATAAAGAATTATTTTTAGGGGATCAATCATGTAATTCTTTCTATGAACTGAAAATCGCAATCATTGTTGATGTGATACGAAGAACTCTAACTCAATATAATCACATTAATTTGTGTTATGAAGCTAAGAAATAGGATTTTTAAAAACAGCAACTAAAAGGAAAAAAGGCTGATTAGAGCTTTAGGCAATTACACAGTTTTAAAAACAAAAAATAGAATTTGTGGCTCCTAGGTAAGATAGCATTGAGATTCAAGTTGCCAAAGGAAGCCCAGCATTTGACTCCACATTCTATCATTGTATTTGCAAATCCTTGGGGCCTAGGGCTGTTAACAATAGTTATTTCTTAGGGATAAGATTACCTGTGATCATCATAGCATTTGTTTTCCAATTAATAGTTGAGTATTTCACAATGATAAATATTAGCAAAATATAGTGAAGTAGATTCATTCCATGAAATTATACTAATATAGAATTTATGCCATCAAACTGCTTTCAGAGGATCAAAATAATTTCAAATGCCAAGGGTATTTTGTATAGCAACTTCTTAGAGATGGCATAAATTGGATCTTAAGAATGATGTATTAGATCCAATTTAAAATCATTGTGAGATAGATAATTCCGAGTCCACTTTTATATGGCAATCCATAGAATAACATCAGATTTAAAGCCAATGGGGAGGATTGCTTTCAAAGTCTCTTCATATTATGGAGTGATTGAGAATGCTCAGAAAACCTGAGAGTATTCTCCTATTTTTAAGGATATCTTCTCATGAGTGTTCACATCCAATAATATAAGAAACTACGTCTCCTTCAGGTCTACAGCGAATGAGCCTGCAAATTAGAAGGACTGGGACAGATGCTGTAGCAGATTTGGAAATGAAATACCCCAACCCAAATCCAAGAAGTCAAATGTTTGATGAAGTCTCTGGCTGGAAATGAGGTTTAAATAATTTTAGGGGCACTCAGGACCCAAAGACAGCTCATCTTGGGGTTGTTGGGAAAGAAAATCCCATTTCTATGCATTTTCCCAGCAAACTGGCCTATCAAGGACCATGTAAGATGGGGGTTTCCTGGCAATGGTGAGCCATCTAGCAGGACCTACAGAAGTAGTCAAGAATTGATAATCACATGAGCTCAGGAAAATCAGAGTAAGCTTGGTCAAGTTAAGAAAGTCATTTTATCTGACTCTTTCTGTTTGTCAATCCACAATTCAATAATATACTTACTTTGGGGTCTAACAAATTTTAAGGAGTGGTATGTGTCAATATTCGGGTATGTTATTTTCATTCTTAATGTTGCCAAGAATCCTAAAGACAACCAACCTTGCCTTTCGGTGTTTGCATTAAAATGGAAACTCTCCAAACTCTCCAACTTCATAGAGTAAAAAGGAAAGTTAAGGGCAGAAAGAAAAGTAATGTTGGTTCCCCTCCTGGACAACTGAATTTTTCACCATAGGATAAGGAAGAGGTTCTTGATCATGCTCCTTCAACAGCAAAATCTGCAATTCTTTTTATTAATGTCAGAGGACATAAAATTCACTCTTACCTTAGCCTACCATGTTGATGGAAGAAACTCAAAGAGAGAAATTCACAAGTTAGGCATATTTTTAAACTATGAGGCATTTAAACAACTTATTTTAAATACATCTGCCAATGAAATTACCCATGATTATGCAAAGTATCTCAAGCTAACCCAAACAGGGATAAAATGTCATATTAAATTCAATAAGGTGAATATCAATCTTGAGTTACTAGGAAGCTTTGCTTATGTTACACATTGTTCAAAAATATAAGTTAACATGGAATTGTGCTGATTAAATATTGTTGGCTGCCATGGATGATCACACAAAGAGTGTGTCAAGCAAGAGGCCTTCAAGCAGTAAAGATTTGTTCCAGTTTATGCTTACAGATTTTGGAGACTATAAAATGCAAAGCACAGTCTTAAGTATTTGGCCCCTGGCCATGTCAACAATATGTTATATAAACTGCTTTTTACTTCCAGTGGAAAAAAAAAAGTGAACTATCACACTGGCAGCTAAGGAAAGTTCATAACAGCACTCTAGAAGCAAGCCTATGATCTTGTGTGTCCCAGGGGGCCACTGAGCAGGTCGAGCCTTTGGTGAAAGACTTGTGAGAAGAAAAAAGAGTAAACTACTTTCCAGAACAACAACAACAACATTCATTATGTGTTTGCAGTGGGGGAAAAGGAAGTGTGGATCATAAAACAGCAATAGCATCAAATTTATTTGAAACCTGTTTAAAAACGCCAAGCAATGCTTACTATAGAAAATTAGAATTTGAACCAAGACATTTGCAGCATTAGCTTGTAAACCCTGTAAAATGTGATTAAGACAGGAGGTAAGTATGAGAAATAATTTCTACTAGCAATAGTGAACAAAATTTACTACTCACTCTTAATGAAAATGAAAGTCTGGGGGATTCTTTTATATATTTTTTAAATATATAAATGTCTGGATTATGAGGAATCTGACTTTTCTATTACAGCACAAGAGGAAGTAGAGCTTAGAGGTAAGAATATGTGCGCTAGAGTCAGAAAGATCTGGGTTAAAACAGTAACTCAGTTACATGGTCACGTTGGAAAATTATTCAATCTCTCTGAAATTTGAGGATTATCTCTCTGGAAATGAGCATGAAAAATAAAGTCATTGAGCTGGGAAAGCAGCAGCACCAGATCCAAGATGGCGGCCAGCAGGAGGCTGATGAAGGAGCTTAAGGAAATCCGCAAATGCGGAATGAAAAACTTCCGTAACATCCAGGTTGATGAAGCTAATTTATTGACTTGGCAAGGGCTTATTGTTCCTGACAACCCTCCATATGATAAGGGGGCCTTCAGAATCGAAATCAACTTTCCAGCACAGTACCCATACAAACCACCGAAGATCACATTTAAAACAAAGATCTATCACCCGAACATCGATGAAAAGGGGCAGGTCTGTCTGCCAGTAATTAGTGCTGAAACCTGGAAGCCAGCAACCAAAACCGACCAAGTAATCCAGTCCCTCATAGCACTGGTGAACGACCCCCAGCCCGAGCACCCACTTCGGGCTGACCTAGCTGAAGAATGCTCTAAGGACCGTAAAAAATTCTGTAAGAATGCTGAAGAATTTACAAAGAAATACGGGGAGAAGCGACTTGTGGACTAAACTCTGCCGCGACCGATTGCAGCGAGTGTGAGCGGAGACCCTGCAAAGCAGGAGTCCGTGGAAAATTGACACGTGCCGCCGCCTGGCGTTTGCTTGTGGCAGTTACTAACTTTATACAGTTTTCTTAATCAAAAGTGGTCTAGGTAACCTGTAAAGAAAAGATTAAAAATTTAAGATGTTCTAAAAATAATAATAATAAAAGTCATTGAGTCAATCCACATTAAATAAGATAATGCTATGCATATATTAAGTGTTCAATATTATTAGTCAGTGCAGAATCCCTAAGAGGGGCCCTTTTAATGTCATGGCTCAGTCTTATAGGAGGGAAGTCAATAGAGATGACAGGGACTCAGATCTTATAGGGTCTGTAAGACGTCAGGACTTTGGGTTTGACTCTTGATGAAATGAGTTCAAAGGCTTTTGAATGAAGATTTGATATGCATTAGCTATAATTCTTTAAATAAAATCTGTGTTGAGAATACACTAGAACCCTGGTGGGCAGAACCAGAGGTATCTCTTGGGAAACTATTTCTGAAAAATCATGGGGTGACATCGTGATGGAAACAGTAAAAGTAGGGAGAAGTCATTCGGTTTAAATATATTATGGTAGATGGTAGGGTTTCCTGACTGATTGGATATGAATTGTGAGAAAAGGAAGGAATTAAGAACAACTCTTCCTATACTTGTTGACTCTATAACTGAAAAGACGAAGCTTCCATCAACTGAATTGAGAAAGGTTGTAGGAGAAACAAGTTTGTGGGGAAAGACCAGACACTCAGTTTTGGAGATGCAGAGAATGAACTATATCTGTCTATGAGATTTCAAGTAAAAATGTCAAGTAGACAGATACCTATCAGGAATTCATGAGAAAGATATGGGCTGATACTATGTACTTGGAAATCATCAGCATATACATACTTAAAGTCATCAATAGGCTTTCCAAGGTCAGCCTCAAGAGGAGACATCAACAAAGAAGACAGAAGTGACCAGTGAGGCATGGGGAAACCAAAGAACCACAGTACTTTGTGGTTAAAAAAAACCAAGGGAAACAGAGTTCTTCTGGGTCAATGCTTTTGCTCGTTAGAATAAGACTAGAAGACCTGTCAATCGACCTAAAAAATGTCCAACATGGCCATCATTGGTGAAATTGACAAACAACTCCTGTGTAATCGTGGAAACAAAATCTTGATTGTAGTGAATTTAAGAGAGATTGGAAAGAGAACAAGAGAAAACAAGTAGAAGCACCTAACTGTTTCAAGGCATTTTTCTACAAATGGGAGCAAAGAAGTGGAATGGTAATTTTCAGAGGAAATGAAGTCAAGAGGCTGCTATTTATTTGTTTGTTTGTGCGCTGATGTTTCATCACGTGGGAAAGCTGAGAGCATATTTACATGTTAAAGATAACATAACAGTAAGGAGAAGATTATTGATGTAGAGAAAAGAAAATAGAAAACAAGAACATTTGTTTTTTCTAATGATTTATTGTGGAAATTTGGAACATAAAAAGGTAGAAAAAATATTATTTAGTGAACTTCCACATATTCAGAAACCAGCTTTAAAAATTATGAACACATCAGTTTTGTCCAGTGATAACCCCTCCTTGTTTTTATTGTAGTTATTTAGTCAGTATTTATTTATGTATTTTAATTAATTTTTGCTACGGTTTTAAAGCAAATTCCAGACATTGTATCATTTTTATTTTTTATTATTTTTTATTTTATTTTATTTTTATTTGAGAGACAGAGAGGAAGCATGAGTGGAGAGAGGGGCAGAAGAAGAGGGAAAAACAAACTCTCCACAGAGCAGGGAGCCCAGTGCGGGGCTGGATCCCAGGATCCTGAGCTCATGATCTGAGCCAAAGGCAGATGCCCAACCAACTGAGCCACCCAGGTGCCCTTTTTGTATCATTTTTAAACTAGAACTTCAGTATTTGCTTTAACTGAAAATAATATTAATATTTTACATGACAACATGCTATTAATCTAGCTAACAAATGACTAATCACTTAGTGTTACTTAATGTTATTTAATATCTTGTCCATATTCAGATATTTCCTGTCGATTCAAAGATTTTTTGTAGTGGTATATATGTTTAATTCAGGATTCAAACAAGGCTCGTGCATTAATTCTGGGTGTTATATCTTTTTTTTAAGATTTTATTTATTTAACGACTGAGCCACCCTGGTGCCCCTGGGTATTATGTCTTCTTAATCTGTTTTATGATACATTTCTCCATTCCTTTTTCTCTTTTATCATTGATGGTTTAGAAAACTAGGCCTATGGACTGTCCTATATTCTGCATTTGGCAGATTGTTTCTTCCTAATGTAATTTAACTTGTTTCTCTATCCCTCTATATACTGTAAAATTGTATTTAGAATAGAGAGTTAATGTGATTAAAGTTCAGCTGTTTCTGGGTGATCAGACTTTAGAGGCCATGCTTTACATTTTCTGTTCTGTCATACGAAGAGGCACTTCATGCCTGCCTGGTCCCTTTTGGGGACGCTAATGTCAGCCAGAAATGTTCAGTTGGAATCCTCCCTTATCACAATCCCCATTAACACTTCACCTAAGGGTTTTAAGCATTCATTGATGAGTGTCATTGACTCAATCTATTATTTCTTTAGATATTGCAATATGGCATTTTTCTAATGCTATCATTCCTTCTGGAATTTTTTCTCAAAAATTAAGAAATTGCCCTGAAATAGAAGTCATGTATACAGCTAGATGGATACTTATTTTCCAATTTTCATGCATCAGCGTAGTGCCTTAGCAAAGTCCAGTTGCAAACAATAGTTTTCTTTCTAAGAATTTTTATAAATTCATGGATTTTATATATTTTTAATGTTTTCCATTAAAAATATTATTTTTGTTCCATTATTCCTGTTCATGCTCATAATATCTCTCTTAAACGAGTGTGAGCATCTTCAAATTTTCTTTTTTTTTAAAGATTTTATTTATTTATTTGACAGAGAGAGACACAGCGAGAGAGGGAACACAAGCAGAGGGAGTGGGAGAGGGAGAAGCAGGTTTCCCGCTGAGCAGGGAGCCCGATGCAGGGCTCGACCCAGGACCCTGGGATCATGACTTGAGCCGAAGGCAGACATTTCACAACTGAGCCACCCAGGTGTCCTGTATCTTCAAATTTTCTATTGTGTGTGTGTGTGTGTTTTTTTTTTACAGCACCTCAGGAGTCTTTAATGGCTTCCTTATTTTTGAGGACAAAAAAGTATTCCCAGACTCATCTTATGTATTTCCTTTCCCAAATCCACAATGGGGTATATCTCCAGTAATCTCTGGTTGTATCCAGAAAGAAATTATATAAAAGGACCACGAACTGTGTGGTCATCTTGTTCCACATATAAGCTGTCCCTAAACTCAGTAACCAGGCCTCCTGCTGTATTCTTTGTCATGAGCACGTATAACTTGTTTTCTCAATGGAAAATTTTTAATATTCAAGTTTTTAAAATAATGATTGAGGTACTTAAAAAGTTGACATTTCCAGTTGCCCTATGTATATATATTCCAAGCTTATTTTGAACAAAACCAGTATCGGCATCCTCCTTTCTATTTCTCTCTTGTGTCTTATTTTTATTAACTCCAAACTCTGCATTACATAGATTCACGTCGTTGTGTTTCTTCCCCAACTTATACACCTTCATCCATGTCTGTCTCTACACAGTATGTAGCGACTACCTGGTCTGAAAGGAAATCTTAAGTGATGAGTCCCTAATTTGATTTTACACTGTTTCCTTTTGTCACAGAAAAGCACGACTAAATCCTGTGAGCCCTGAAAGAGATAGATTCAGATTTTACAAAATTTATGTCTCAAGTGTAAACGTGATGACCATACACCCCCAAAGTATCTTAAAATTGTCAATGTTTCTTTCCCACAAAATATGTACTTAAAAAGTGCTTGTCACTTATATTTTTATACTATCTTTGAAGCTGCATGTATAATTAAATATGTAAAAATATATGAATCATTTTATATATCTGAAAGATGACGTATAAATGAACATATTGCTCAGATACTCCATGGCTATTTACCTAGGAGTTCTAAAACTATTTTTGATGGAAAAACATGACCTTATTTCATGACTTTCACACTTACATGTAAGAGCCTCTGCTTGGAGGTATATTACTCACTAAGCTAGACATTATGTAATGATCTGGGCTTCTATATCCATGATAGGGTCCTGCCATTTCTGCAATGACGTAATATATGTGGAAGACATGTTGAGGATCTGGTCTTTTTTCCTAATTCTTAATTCCTTTCATATCCTCAAGTACAGTGAGAAAATAAGTTGCAAATTAGTGCTAAGAAAGTACTTCCCAAAATAACAATTTTGTGTCCAGAATGTATTAAACACCTGTAAGAGTTTGATGCCACAATTCCTCAGATGAGTAAAGTTAAAATTCTAAATGGTATAGATACCTAGCAAGTGAATCAAACTTCTAAATTTTATTAAAAATTATAGTTAGAAATAATTTTTGAAGCACGATCTACTATGATGTATAATTAAGTGTTACACAAAGATAATAGGGTTGTTTTTATATGCATGGTGGTATTCCCCTGGTGTAAACAATTAATCTTTTCAAGATAAATTCAAGGGGAAAAGTCCCACCTTGTATTTTCAGGAAGTTTTTGTTGCACATGACGGGTATCCAACATAGGTCTCCAACAAGTCTTGGCAAGAAGATATTATTAGAACACTAAGTTATCTCATGTCATTAAGGGTAGTTTTTCACCGTCAAAGCAGTAAGGATGCAGGTGGGATCAGGGAACAAACAGTGAGCAGATTTTGTTGGCTTGGTTGCTTTCTCTTATGCTGCTTTACCGTCTGTCATGTTCCTCTTACTTAATTCCCTTTCCATCATCTTGACCATCGCTCTCTGTCTCTTCCCTCCCTACCATCCTTACACATTCGATGTTTTTCTCTCTTCTTCATCTCATCCACTTCTCAGACATATACCTCATAACTCTCTATCATATGCATATGTGCTCTGTGCCATGAACACCATTATCTATATGTGCACATGTATATACATACGCACATAACCTGTTACGTATATTATCATGGGTATGCTCCATATCAGCCTCATGTTTCCCTCTCACCTTGTACTTCTTGTTTTTCTGTCATGTAAATTTTCTTTCCAGCATTTCACTCTATATTCTCTTTTTCCTGTCTCTTTCTGCTTCCCTCTCCGCACTCTGACCTCCGTCCCCTTCCATTTGTCTCTCCTCCTTCCTCTTGCTCCACCTCCCTCTTTACCTCCCCTCTTTCTCTCTCTTTCCCTCTTTCTTGTCTCAGTTGGGGCTAGATGCTGAGCTCCAGTAGACTCATGTACAGAAGGACACAGTCCTATTACTGATGTGGCCTAGGAAGGTGGTCCCCTGGGCCCTGAAATGTGATTTCCAGGCATGGGAGAGTGAACGCATGAGAGCATCACCACTTTAAATAGAGCCCAGGGTGTTGGGAGAGGGTGGGTAGGGGTGGGTGAGAGATGGCAGTTCTCAGATGCTGGTTAAATAAAACATAGATGTGCGGGGTAAGGATCCAAAAGTATTTCTTAAATAAACTTTGTTACATGATATATTGGAATATCAACAACACAGCAACAGTAAAGAACCGTAAGGGGTTAGGGTAGAATCAGAGATATGGGAGGTCACATAGCCATTGCTTGACGGACCATGTATATTAGAACAGTTCAGGGGTTGTAGGAAACACTACCTTAATTCAAATAGCTATGGAGCTCAGGGGATTTCAGTCTGGTAGGGGACCACAGGAACCAAATTATTAATTAGTGACAAGACTGACATCAAGAGGGTGGGAGAATGTGATGTCCACAGCTAAGTTATTGTGTAGATACCAGAGATTTTCTTAAGTTCTGCTTTCAGACCAACAGAATTAATTCCAGGTGATGAGAATATTCAATATAAGGAAGCTTGGTGAATTGGCTGAAGCCAAACATACAAGTCAAACTACCTGTACCTACAGCTAAAAACAGAGAAGGAAAACCATGATGAAAACTACAATTTTTTGTATCCAGTGACAGAAACAAAATATGTGTGAACTGATAAAAAAGACACTCAGAAATGTATTCAGTATTTCAAAGCATATAAATGTGAATTTAAGTGGATTGTTTCCTGGTATCTTGTCCCATATGAATTGCCCTTGATGGTTTACCCTACTTTGAATGCACACACTTTGTTTTAAGCTTCCTGGTGCTTTGATTGGCCTCAAATGACAAGAGTAATTACACTGCATGTCCGTTTATTGGGAGGATTGTCAAGCAAACCCTCAGCACATCTGTGATTACACTCTTTACCCCAAAATTTTCAAGCTTGTTGATTAGATTAATAATGAACGGAGGCAGCTTCCCCAAAGAAATCTCATGACTCATGGGTACTAAATATATTACTATCCAGAGTAACTTAGGTTCTCAAGAGAGTGATAACAGAAGCTACGAGGTGATTTTTAAGCTCTTTAAACAAACCTTTATTCCTGTGTTGTATGTTCTCCATAGTTTTGAATTGTCTCTTTTGCTATCTAAAAGTATGAGGGAAAAACATTTTTCTCCTTCAGCTTTTGCTTGTTTTTCAAAGTTTTTTATTCCATTAACATTGAATTAACAAACACTTGAGAAACTACTCTGTGCTAGGCTTGTCTTAGCTATATGGATCAGGAGTATCTGAACCCAATAATGCATCATTTGTTGGCTCCTGCAGAAGTCCCCCGAACTTGCTCAGGGTGTAGGGGGTAAACTTCGGTCATGGGCATACACCCAACAGTGAGCAAAATGGCAGTTCCACAGTCATGAACTACGACCAAAACGGTCACAAAGCCAACAGCATTGGAAGTTCAAAAGAGAAGGGCCCTGGTCAGGAGTGCAAGAATGCAGTCAAACTGGGACTTGTCAACAAAATGGTCCCCAACATTTGCATCAGACCCTTCCAACACCCTGATGCTAATTCTCTGCATTACTCAGGTTTTCTCTCATTCAAGTCTGTGCTCATCTCCTGAAAGGGTCTAATGACCCAGTATGTGGGTCCTGAAAGCTCTGAATGGCAAGATGGCTGCCCAAAAGTCGGCAGCTAACTATGAGTGGTGACCTGATGGATTTACCATTGCCCCAATCTGCTGAAATATTTCTGGTACAAGACAAAGAGAGGCCAATTTTCTCAGCTCTGATACCAGTTCTTTGGTTTTACATTAGAGTCATCTTGAGAGATTTTAACCAATATGTAGCTAGGCTTCCCCCTAGAACTGCTGGGTCTGATTTCCCCAGGGGTGGGAATGGGCAATCTGTTTAAGAAAAAAATTCTTCAGTAATTTTGACACAATGCTTGCTTTGAGGCAACAATTTGATATACTAATTAGGGAAATAATATGTTCAACATAACACTAACATCTGGTCAAAACCTGAGGCAAAATAATAAAAAAAGCTACCAAAACTATTTGTCACACTGTGGTGTGAAATAGGAAAAAAATGGAAATTACCTCAATGTCAAACTAAAGGGGATTAGTTAAGTACATATTAGTTAAGTACAATCAAATATGACATTGACATTTAATGACAATGTAGATCCAAACATACTGACATTAGAATTATCTACAATATACCATTCTACACAAAAAAGCAAAATGCTGGGTACTAATGCACAGGTTGAGCCCAGTCTAAAAAAAAAGAAAGGAAGGAAGGGAAGAAGGAAGGAAGGAAGGAAGGAAGAGAGAAAGAGAAAGAAGAAAGAAAGAAAGAGAAAGAAGAAAGAAAGAAAGAAAGAAAGAAAGAAAAAAGGAAAGAAAGAAAGAAAGGAAGGAAGAAAGGAAGGAAAATATACTAATTTATGTATATGTATAGAAAAAGGTATTGGAATATATAGAGTGATAATGCAGCTTTTCTCTGGGTGGATAATTACGGGAAATTTTCTTTTTATTACTTTTTTTTTAAAGATTTTATTTATTCATTCATGAGAGACAGAGGGGGGGAGAGAGAGAGAGAGAGAGAGAAGCAGAGGGAGAAGCAGGCTCCCGCGGAGCAGGGAGCCCGATGAGGGACTCGATCCCAGGACCCTGGGACCATGACCTGGGCCGAAGGCAGACGCTTAACCATCTGAGCCACCCAGGAGCCCTCTTTTTATTCTTCACACTTATTTTTTTTTTGTAATGACTCATTTTTACTTATATAATATTTCATTAAAAATCCAGGAACTGGGATGCCTGGGTGGCTCAGTCATTTAAGTGTCTGCCTTCAGCTCAGGTCATGATCCCAAGGTCCTGGGGTTGAGCCCCACATCAGGCTCCCTGCTCAGCAAGGAGCCTGCTTCTTCCTCTCCCTCTGCTGCTCCCCCTGCTTGTTCTCTCTCTGTCTCTGTCTCTCTCTCTCTCTCTGTGATAAATAAATAAAATCTTAAAAAAAAATCCAGGAACCACTATAAATTATAATTGGTATCAGAGAAATGTGCAGAAAAATAAGAGGAAAAATGTCTAGGGACATAAAGCCTCTGTCGTCAGCACCAAGCTGATAATTCTCTAATTGTTCGATAATTACCACTGTTAGGAGTGCCTCACTCCCTCCAAGAGAATCACTTACAGTAGTAGAACTGCTCAATATTTAATAGCCCCTCATTTTGACTGTTTCCTGATGCAAAGAACACAGACTGCCATCGATTATACATAGTCACCTCTGAATTTGCCAAGATCCTGAACATCAGCAAACAGAAGATGCACGTGGAATAATTAACAAGTAAGATAGATGACCTGTCATGTATGGGGAGCTTAGAAAAATCATCACTAACCAATAATTTCCCCTTTAAGTAACTGTTAGGAGTAGCCAATTAACATAAGTAACTAGACCACATTAATCTTTACCACAAATATTTTGGCCTTCTCAATGAACACAAACATCCAACAGTTCAATTTCAAATGCCAAGTTTCATAGTCAATGAGGTTACTTCATTTCTGTCAGGTCAGCGACCTGGATGGAGTACTTATTGCTTAAAAAGGACTGAGATTCCTATTAACTCATTAATTAACCAGAAGCCTCCAACAAGAAAATGTGCAATAGAAATCAAGTGTTATGTGTGAGTAGTGTCTCCCAGGCAGAAACCCCCTGGTGAAGAAAGTTGGGTAGCAGGGGGTTTGAATGCGTGACATTCTAAATGTAATGATGGAGTTTTGAAAGATCATTGAAAGAACGCTTTGAACTACATTGCTGGAAATAGCAAAAGTGTAAAGTTGGATATATGGAAATTTGAATAATACATTCAGTAGGTAAAGTATTACTACTTCGGGAAGATTACATAGCTCACACTTCACTGTACTTTATCCCACACAGTTTAATGCATGTTGTGGGTTCAACAACATTTTAAATAACTGAATGAAACCTTAGCATGTCCTTTTTTATTAATGCTACATTTAGTTAGGACCAGTCCAATTCCCATAACATGAAAACACATCAATTATGCTGTTGCTATCCATTAAAATTTTATTTTCCATTGTATAGTAAACAATGTTCATGTTAAGTTAGATTTCATACATTTCCTATGAGCCATAATTTCAAGCATGCAAATTATATGAATGGGGAGTAGTGACTTTATTACTTATGAACAAATTCCTATGTCCTACATTATCAGTATAATGAAAGATGCTTAAGAGCTCAAAATATCAGACAATGGTGTTGTTTAATATTGGAATTTCTTATCTTTATCAGAATAAAAAGAATGACACAGCAGATGCTAATATTTTCTCTTATTAAAAGCTAATTAAGAAATCCCTACTGAAAACTTTACATTTAAATGCCTAGTTCTTTGGAGAGACATCTAAGTCAGACTGAATTAAGCAATGAAGCACCATATTCATGGCCCTAAGAACTATGCGGTGGTTCCTAAATTTGTGATTAACAGAAAATATCATAAGCCTCTAAGGAGAAGAAATCATTCAAAACCAATTTTAATTCCCTAAGTATGTTATTTTTAAAGGATCCAATGAGCCAAGTTGAATATTGAACTTAATTTTCATCATAAAGTACACAGTTATGATGCATTTTGAGATAATTCAAAGAGGAGTTTTACCTTTCATATGAAATAAAATTTCCATTCATTTAAACTCTAGATGTGTAAACAGCATAACTAAGTCAATTTATCAAGGGAATCAATAGTATAACGTGTGATGAGGTGGCAAATGGAGAGATTAAAGGTAAAGAGTAAAATTATTTTTTAACATTGAAATTGCTTTCCCCTTTTTGCGCTGATGTAATTCAGGCCTGGGGGTCAAACAGTCTGGGAAGACTTCAGAACTCATGGTCCTGGTGATTTTTGCCCTTATTTCTAAAGGGAGGACCTGGTTCATTTACATTAGAGTATCTGTCAGAAAATACTCCTTCTCTAATAGAGGCTTATTAAAAGAGCATAATTTCTTCTAGAGTGTTTTGGGGGGAAAAGTTAAGTGTTTGTGTTTAGTGTAGACACACAACCAGGACTCAGCAGGCAGCTACCAATGTATCAATAGTGGTTGTTCTGTTATCTGCCCTTGCTTGGCTGGTGCCCCTACCGCTAATACCATTAAACATTTTGATTATCACCGCTGTGTATTAGCATTTTGAGATACATATTGTCTCGAAAGCATTTTTATCACATGAAATGACTCACATGAGAAACATCTTTTCCCCAAAAGGCTTTATTTACACGGTTGAAATATGTTCAAAAATTCCCCAAATCTTTCTGAAAGGTCTTCTGCATGCTAGACACAGTGGGGACAGGTAAGGGAGACATTCTCTCTGCCCTGTCACCATGACGTTACCGTCTAGCAGAAGGTTTCTCAGAGCAGCACTACTGACTTTTGGACCAAGTAATTCTTCGCAGTGGGCGGTCTCCCTATTTGTTGCAGGATGTTTGGCAGCATCCCTGGCCTCCGCCCACTAGGTGCCAGTAGCGTTCCCCTCCCCCAGCTGGGATAACGGGAAATGTCTCCAGGTATTGTCAAATGCCTCCTGGGTGGGGCGAATAGCTTGCACTTGAGAACCTCTAGTGTATCATGTGAGAAAAGGAAAACTGGTTATTAAAATACAAAATTGTAAAGATTCAATAGAGAAAAATTCAGAGGTGCTACAGGAAGGGGATGTGGGGGCAGTAGGTGTTCTGTACAACTGCAGGGTCTGAAACAAGGGGTAGACGTTGACAAGTAGAAAAGGGACAGGAAGGGCGATAATGTTGCTTTGCAAGCTTTCAGTCGAGAAAGGCATTCCGTCTATGCCCATCTTTGGCATACGGAGTCTTAAAGCACAAGCACTATTTAAATGTTTTATTCCTACATCTTAACTTACTGGGCTATCCTTTCTATCTTTCTTTTCATAACCATATCACAGGAACATTTCTTCAATTTAATATTTGTGCTTCTCCATCCAACTCTAGTCCTATATTAATATTGGTATTTATAATGTAATGGAAACACATACTCTCTGTTTATCTTAGTTCTAAGTACTGTATATGATTTAATGCTTCTAATAACAATGTGTGGAAAGTATTACTATTTTCTCCATTTTCCAATAACGAAAATGAAGCAGGAAATGGTTTATTCACATCATCCACATAGCTAATAAACATGGCACTGGAATTTGAACCCAGGCCATCTGGCTCCATCATCGATATCCTTAACCATTGTGATACCTAACCAAATAAAACTTCCTACTTCCCTTGTAGTCCTCATTGATCTACACATGGCTTCATCCAGCCTGATACTCACCCACTAGAGTGGATTCAAACCCATAACTTAAATATCCCAATAAATCAATCTGTGAAGGCAAACTTATTCCAAATAATGCTACTTAAAATCATTAAAACGAATTTACTAGTCTAAAATTATCTGTAAAATATTGTATTAACCTTTATAACATTTTTCTGCATTAGGACAGAACAAGTATCACTAGCCCCATTTTGCATACTGTCGAACTAAAGGACAGGGGAATTGAGCTGTTGTCCACATTCTCAGAGACCATGTGTTGAAGGAGGTTTAGGGCACAAATCTCCAAATGACGCCCGAACTGCCTCCCATGCCCACCAAATGCACTTCTTTCGCCATAAGACTTGAGCAGCTGGTATACCCTTTATCTATCTGCTTTTCTAATTGCAGTCCTGAAACCATTTGCTTTTCACTACAGCTTTCTTTACTTCACTCGGCTTTGATTCCTTCTTTATTTCACAGCTTTATAAAATTCCTTCCTTTGCAAGACGCCTTCTTTCAGTCTAACTTTCCATCAGGGCTCTCCTTTCTGGATTTTACTGCTGTTTCTTGGAAGGACACTCTTTTTGAAGCCCTTGTCCCACGTTCTGACATACCTTTGAAGCAGTCTTACATCTCAAACATTTTAAAGAGCTACAGGTTGTATCTACACTTTTGTTGACAATATATTATGTAATCCTCATACCTTATCTTAAATGGGCAAAATGAAGCCTGAAATTGTTCAAGTAATACTTAAAGTTCCATTTTTCACATTTCTCACTCCATTTTTCCCCCTCACAGACAGTTGAGGCAAAGATGAAACAGGACTTTGTAAATTTTTCCATGAATTCATCCAACAACCCAAGAAATATTTTAATGATACGGTGTGCAAACTCACATTCATTGTTATGATAAGTATTGTGTCTAATGCTTAAATGTATCTAATGTTACATTTTATTTTATAGATGAAATTATTTTCATAAAATTGTTTAAACTCAGTTTGCATCTTTTAAATGATTTTTTGAATCTGTGGATAAAAATAATATTTGTGAAGACTTTTATGTCCAGCATTATGGCAGACAAGATAGCCTGAAAAGTTTTGCAGTAACAACTAAAATGCTGGAGTGTGTGTGTGTGTGTGTGTGTCTGTGTGTCTGTGTGTCTGTGTGTCTGTGTCTGTGTGCATGTACATGTATATATATCTGGCTAGAAAAAAAAGTAAGGAAATCTTAAAAAAGTCACTCCCCTGAAGAAAAAAATTCTGAAGCATGACTCCAAAAACATACACAAGTATAGAAGCTCCTGTCTGTTCTAAATGCCTCTGCTGATCATCTGTGCTTCAAGCTTCTATTTCAATGGGAGCGAAGTCCAGGTGGGAGATTGCACACGGGAAGCCCTGTGTGAAATAATGAAGACTATAAAAAAAGGGAACTGGAGAAACCATTAACGGACAGCAAATAAACCCCAAACACCTCAGAGACAGGTAGTGTTAAACCCACTATCTCAAAGGTGAGTCAAGGTGTATAGGGATAGAGAGAACCTCCTGTGACCCCCTGCCCCAATCTTGTTTTCAAGTAGGTTTTTCATCTGAATTAACACTGTTCATATCTAGAAAAACAAACAAACAAGCAAACAAACTTTCAATGTCATTGGTTAAGTATGGAAAAGTAGACCTGGTCTTGGTTACATAATGACTTGTAGATGATGGCAAAGATGACTTGAACCTGCACGGGAAGGTTTATAAGCAGTGGTTACCATCATCTCATTTAAATTTAGGGTAATTATGCTGGTTGTTGCATGAAGAATAGATTAGAATGGGATATGTGTAAAAGCTTTGAAACCACTAATGGGGTTCCGTGCAGTTGAGTAAGAGAGTGGGTGATATTTCTAATGAGTGGTAGAAGCAAAAGGGAAAAAGATACATGAGTGAAAAATTTTAGAGGCATAAATACTGTCTGCTCACAGATGAAGTTCAGATAGTGAGAGAGAGAGAACAGCAGGAAAAGTCCCAAATTTCTGGGTAGACTAGGTAGATACAGGTTGGTGCCATTGTTAGAAATCCTGTTTGGGTGGCAGTGGTGGAAGATGAAGATTTCAGTGCAAAAGGGAAGTGAACAGAAGTTTAAAGCTTTTGAAAGTCCTAGAAAAGTCTCTCTTGTGAATTAATTACTCTCTTTTTATAAGATTCCCTATTATCTTCTACAGAATGCGTTCTTCCTTGTTTCCTATTTACCCATATTTTCTCAGATATTCTTTAACCTTGCTCTCCTATGAATTCTAGATGCCCTTTTTTTTTTATTTCTTTGGAAAACCCTGCTGTGATTTTTATTAGACCAACACTTAATTCATATATTAATTTGTGGTAAAGTTCTATCTTTGTAATATTGACTTCTCCCATCACAAAAAAATATATCTCCCTCTTTATTCAGGGTTTATTTTATATCTGTCAGTCATTTCTTCATAAATAACTTGCACTTATTTCTATTTATTTATTCATAGAAATCTTATAGTTTGGGTTGCTAGTCTGGATATAAGCATTATTCCTCTTTCATTTTCTATTTGGCCACTGCTGTGGTTAGGAATACAAATGATTTATGATTTATTGATCTTTTATTCACCAAATTTGTTAAACCCTCAATTATTCAGCAGATTATTTGGATTTTTCCCATTGGTTTTCATATGGAACGTCATATGTGTAAATCATATCAATTTTTTTTCTTCCTTCTAGTCTTTACCTCTCAGTGATTTTTGTGGTTATGTATAGTTTTGTAAGTGGCATTGCCTGGGATCACAGACTCTGAAACCAGCATTAACTTTCCGTGTTGACTTCCACTTGGTCACTGTGGATAGATGATGACTGAGAGGTCAGTTCAGGGCCTGTGCCTCCCACAAATTCCTCTACTTAGGGACTGAGGGTTGTGGTGGCTGGCACAATGTGAGTTTACATATTTATCCTGAAAGTATTGATGTGCTCTTTCCCATTAGGCAAAATCAAAATTGAGTCTTGTTGGTACTCAGCCCTTTATTGTTGCCAGACAGAAGGAGAGCATAGCATCAGGACTTGTGGGGAATAGACGGTATTCATGAGGTTACCTGGACAGGTCCAGACAAAGAACACATGGATACATGAAAACAGAATGAAAGGAAGAATTAAATATAACAATGTCAATACAAGTATAAGTTAACAACAAAGGCAAAACTGGTGTATAAGAAATGGAAGAAAGGGAAAGGTATGGGCAAATGAACCAATGCCACATCACACAGTATACAATCAATTAGCTTCTTCAGAGCAAAACATAAGAGTCATTTTATTTAATTCATTTCAATGACCATGACTGATTTGCATTTGTATTGAAAGCTACCTCCAGTCTGTTTTAGAAGTAGGTTATTATATATATGAAAAAAAAAGAAAATGCAATCACTGTGCAATAAAGTCCACTGTAGTGGTGTTTCTTTGACAACCTACTTTTGACAGGTAGGCCCCAAAATAGGCCCCTGACAAGTTACAAAACTTGTAGGAACAGTATGCACTATAAATCTTCTCTCTAAGTAATACACAGAAAACTTCTGCTCACAGAATCAGCAAAATCAGCAAGTCCATGGTCTGTAGTATCCTTAAATTAACCAATTTTCACTCAAGCGGATCAAGTTTGCTGGAACACAGCTTGAAGATTTCACAAAGGGAAAATAGATGCTGCATGAGAAATTAGAAGGAATGTTCAACCATATAAAATTTCCATGAACCAAATGACAAGTATGCTATTTATTACTCATATAACATGTTTTAACAATTCAGTGGCATCCATTACATTCACAATGTTATGCAAACATCACTTTGTTTAGTTCCAAAATATTTTAATCACCACCCCAAAGGAAAACCCCATCCAATTAAATAATTAATCCCATTTCTCCTCTTTCAGCCCCTGGCAGCCCACATCTACTTTCTGCTCTCTAAATCCACATTGTAGAATGTATCAGTACTTCAGTAATCTTTATGGCTGACTAATATTCTATTATATGTACACACCATATTTTGCTTATAAATTCATCCATTGATGGACATTTGGGTGTTTCCACATCTTGGCTACTGGAAATAATGTGCTTTGAATAATTGTGTATAAATATTTGATGGAGTACCTGTTTTTGATTATTTGGGGTATATGACCAGAAGTATAATTGCTGAGTCATATGATAATTCCGTGTTTAACTCTTTGAGGAACCACCAGTGTTTTTCCATTGTGGCTACATCATTTTACATTCCAAAAATTTATGAAGGTTTCATTTTGCCCACATCCTTACAAAGCTTGCTACTTTTTTTGTTTTTAATTTTAGCCATCCTAGTGGGTAAAAGTGATATCTCCTTGTAGTTTTGATTTGCATTTCCCTAATAACTAATGAAGATGAGAATATTTTCATGCATTGAACATCTGTATATTTTTTCGGAGAGCTTTCTGTTCCACTTACACATAAATGAATTATTGACAAAGAAGAATTTCTTTCTTCCATTTTGCTGTTTTCCATATATTCTATACTCCTTGTGTTCTGCATTTCCCCCAGTACTTCCTCGCTTTGTGTTTAATTGATTTTTTTTGTAATGTGCCATTTTGATTCCCTTTTTATATCCTTTTTGTCTAGTTATTAGGTTTTCTTTCGAGCTTACCATGGGGTCTACTATTAACATCCTAAGTTCATAGCCATCTAGTTTGAATTGACCACTTTAGCTTCAATGACATACAAAACTCTGCTCCTACACAGATCTAGTTCCCCATTATATTATTGTCACAAAATATACCTTTATACATTACATACCCATTAACATAGATGTACAAGTATTAGTTTAATCATTTGTCTCTTAAATCATATAGGAAACAGAGGAGTTAGAAACCAAAAATACAATAATACTGGCTTTATATTTACTTTTGTGGTTCACTGTACCAGAGTTCTTTATTTCTTCAAATAGCTTTAAGTTACTATCTACTGTCATTTCATTTCAGACTGGGGGTCTGACTCCTTTTGGCATTTTTTATAGGGCAGGTCTACTATGCTGAACTCTTTTATTTCTTTGAGTAAACTTTTATTATTATTAAAAATAAGCTTTTTATTATCTAAGAATGTCTCAATTTCTCCTTCATTTTTGAAGAATTTTAATGAACATAGAATTCTTGGTTGCCAGGTTTGTTTGTTTTCCTGTCACCGTTTTAAACATGTCATGAGACTTCCTTCTGGCCTTGATAGCTTTTGATGAGAAATTGCCTGTTAAACTTATTGAGGATACTTTGTTTATGTTAAGTCACTTTTCTCTTTCTGCTTTCAAGATTCTCTCTTTGCCTTTGTCGTTCAACAAGTTGATTAGAATATGTGTAAGTGTGGGTCTCTGTTTTTATCCTTCAATTCCTTAAGCTTTTTTGATGTGCAGATTGATGTTTCAAATTTAGGAAGTTTTCAGCCCTATTTCTTCAAGCAGTCCTGCCACAGTCTCTCCTCTCCTTCTGGGACTCCCATTATACATATATTGATATGTTTGTTGGTGTCTCATTGGTATTATAGGCTCTTTAATTTTCTCTCTCTTTTAATTCAGTTCCTCAGACTGGATTATTTCAATTGATCCATCTTCAAGTTCACTGATTCTTTCTTCTGCCTGGTCAAATATGCTATTGCAAATCCCTAGTGACGTTTTCATTTCAATTATTAAAATTATTAAAATTTTCAGCTCCAGAACGCTAATGGTTCTTTTTTATAATTTTTATTTCTATTGAATATTCTGTATTTGATTATGCATCATTCACCATGTTTCCTTCAGCCCTTTGTCTATAGTTTCTTTTATCCTTTTGAGTTTATTTAAGATAGTTGGGTCAAAGTTTTTGCCTAATAACTTTAATATCCTCAGGAAAAGTTTTCTCATTTCCTCTGTAAATGGGTCATATTTTCTAGGTCCTCTGCTTACTATCTATTTTTTGTAGAAAACTGGACATTTTGGATACTATAATGTGGTAAATTTGGAAATCCTTCCCCTTCCTAGGGGTTTGGGCGTTTGTTTGCTGTGGGCTGTACGTTTGTTTAGTGACTTTTCTAAACTATTTTTGTAAAGTCTTTATTCTTTGTCATGTGTAATCTCTGAAGTCCCTCTTCCTTAGCTTGTGCTGAGCTAGTGTTTTGACAGAGATTTCCTTGAGTGCCAGGAGAAGGAAGGAAGGAAAGAAGGAAAAATATCATGGTCCCTATGCTTTAGCTCTGTTTTCAAACACCTATCAACACTTGGCCAGGCTGTTTACAGCTTTGTCTGGGTTTTCACTTTTTGCCTTGAAGGGTAGAGATAAGCCATAGGTGAAAGCTTAGAGTCATCTTAGGTCATATCTGAACATGTGTCCTCTCTGCAAGCATGAGTATTCTTTCTAAATTCCTCAGACTACATGGACACTTTCCAATGTCTTAATTTCACTAATGAATTCTTCCTTAAGATTTTCCTTACAGTTTTTCAGTTAATCTATTTGCCTCAACCGTAATCTTTGCTCCATAAATCTATGGGTTGTTCATTATCATTAATGTTCTCAAAGAATGTTTGAGTAAGGTCCCGAGTAAGGTCCTAGTTAGGTGAAAGATATTGAGTTATCCCGAGACAGATTAGAACAGACAAAAATGATTGTTTGAGAGTGAGGTCTGCTCTGTTCCCTCTGAAACCAGGGACCAGAGTCCCACACTGGGAATGTGGGCTACCATCTTCAAGACTGACACAAAGGGCTAGGTCAAGAGCAAGTAAAAATGACACAAGAATTTCCTACCATTTTTAAGGTGGTTTTTTTTTTTTTGATTCAACATTTTCTTTGTTCCTATAAATCTTTGACTATTTTCCAGAATTCTGACAAAATTGATTCTGACATTTCCCCCCAATATTTTGGTGTTTCTGTGGAGGGATGGGCCCTGGAAGATACCTAATCTGCTATTTTCACTGATGTAACTGATTTATAGGACTTTTAAGCTTAGAGTTAAAATGCTGAGTCAATACTCTCTGCATAGCAAAATAATCCAGTGCCCTGCTTTATCTGAAAAGATGCATACTTGGGGCGCCTGGGTGGCTCAGTTGCTAAGTGTCTGCCTTCGGCTCAGGTCATGATCCCAGGGTCCTGCGATTGAGCCCCGCATCGGGCTCTCTGCTCCGCGGGAAGCCTGCTTCTCCCTCTCCCACTCTCCCTGCTTGTGTTCCCTCTCTCGCTGTGTCTCTCTCTGTCAAATAAATAAATAAAATCTTAAAAAAAAAAAGAAAAAAGAAAAGATGCATACAATTTGACAAAATAACTCAATGGACATCAATTCTGTTCTGATACCTCAAGAAGGTAAATGTTATTTCAAAGGGCCTTATTTCAAAGGCCCCTTGCCAAATTGGTTGATTATACTATATACAAAATTTAAATGATTATATAGAGATAAATGCTTACAGAGCCTTGGTGAAGACACAACATGCCCCCTGCAGAGTTTTCGCCTATATTCAAGACCAGAGCATAGAAACCTAAGAATTAGTGAATTTATTCCAAGAACTAGGAATCTTTGCTAAGTCATGCACAGGACCAGGAGTGTTCCCACAGAGCAATTATCAACAAGATGCAATCAGATAAACAAAGAGATTGATGACAAAGGAATCTCGTATTATTCCACCTCCAGTTTGTTTTCCTGCAACACATACAGTTATTGATGGTCCAATGGGTACTTTATATAAGTGAATTAAAATGTCTGTTCCTCACAACAACTAAACTAAGTGGCAGCACAGTAAACTGGGGCTCAGAGAAGCCAGGTAACTTGTAAGTAGGATGCAATATCTTTAATGCAATCCCAGGTCAGATGACCCTAAAGTCAATTTCCTTTCTACTACATTTTCAGGGCCTTTACATTTTATAAATGTACTTTTTTTTCTTAAGAAACAAAATTGATGAAGAACTCAAGTATCTCTTTGCACGAGGTGTTTTCAAACCAGTTGCATACTTTCAGGAGGCTGCACCACTCTTTTGCTGCCTAATGGTGACTGTGATGACTGCAGACTTACTGTGATTCATGCACTTTGGCTGAGTCTCAGGCCAGTGTCAGCAGTCAGTCCCACCCTCGCTGCTCTCATGAGGTGAAGGTCTTGGCAGAGTTCGACCTTGATTTAGCTCATGTGCAGTTGATCATGGATGATGCTGCCTAGTTGCTTGAGCGGTCATCATTCACTGACAGGCGTTCTAAATTATGTGCCTTCAGTTCAGAATTTCTCTTGCCACTGGAAATTTCCAATGATTCATGAAGATCATATTTTTCTGAATTCCAGGAATGGCATCATTTTTCAGTTATATCTCATTGTTGGGATTAGTAAAGAATGAACACAGAAATACCTCAAAAACTTTTGGATGACTTTGATAATTTTAATAGGTAAGTACAAAAGAAAGAAGTAAAATTAAAAAAAACTTTCCAATGTTCATATTTATTATTCATTCAACTTTTATTAAGTGCCTGTTATGTATTAAGTTCTGTATGCCATACATATTTGAATTATTTGGAAGTATTTTGAAATAGTTTACTATTTGAATGATCAGAATAGTGCTCCTTACTCCTATAATACTGTATGCAGTCTTTTCATAAGAAATTAGTGACATGATCTAAATCCATTTCTTGATCATATGTAATCAGTGGCCAGCAGATATTTTTAAAAAATTAACATATAGTAGGGGAAAATGGGACTTCTCAGAAATGACCTTCAATATTTTATTAAAATAGCATTAAAAGATACCACTCTTGGGGAGAGACAACAACAGACCAGGGTGACAGAAAGAGAGGGGTGGGGGGGGAGACTGAGTCTCCTTGGAAACTTTAATCGGAACTTTAAAATCCAAACCCATCAGCAAACATCTGATTTAATATTACTGATTTGATCTGATAGAAATACTGACTATATCCTTTCATATAAGAGGATTCTTGGAGTGTAGACTCTGCCTCCTTTCAGGTTTTATAAAGGCCAGAGGTGTGGTTGTCTAAGTCTTTAGAGTTTTTAGCTACAGTTTGCTAGGATAAATCAAAAAATTCTTGTAGACACCTTGTGCTTATTTGGAATTCAGAAATCCTACAGTGTGTGTGTGCTGCTTCTATTCCCCTAAAGAATTAAAATTACATACTAAAATTTAAATGTATATGTACTAAAAATCTTAAAAACAACCCAATAAAAAATGGGCAAAATAATTGACTAGAACCTTTACAAAAGATATGAATGGCCACCAGCATGGGAAAAGATTAGAATTAATAAAAGAAAGCAGATTAAAGTTGTCACCAGATACAAACATAATAGTATGGCAACTGTTGACAAAGAAGTGAGGTCATTGAATTTCATTGGGGATCATAAAGTAGTATATATGTTTTGGAGGACTAATGGCAGTTTCAAAACCTATGAACTAGCAATTCTACCTCTAGCCAAGAAAAATGAAAACACAGATCTGCAAAATGACCTATAGGCATATGTTTTATAGAAGCTTTACTCATGACAGTTTTTAACAAATCTCAAAACAATGTAAATGGCCATCCACAATGAGTGAATAAACTAATTGTAGTATGTCCAAACATTGGAAAGTACTCAACAATGATGACAAAAATGTATTCTGTGATTTTATTTAGGGACACCTGGGTGGCTCAGTTAGTTAAGCGTCCACCTTCCACTCAGGTCCTGATCCCAGGGTCCTGGGGTGGAGTCCCACAGCGGGGAGCCTGCTTCTCCCTCTGCCTGCCTCTCCCCCTGCTTGTGCTCTCTTGCTCTCTCTGACAAATAAATAAATAAAATCTTTAAAAAAGTGTTATGATTCTATTTATATGAAATTCCAGAACAGACCAAATAATCTATGGTGAAAGAACACAGACCAGGGATGTCCAGGAATTAAAGATGGGGGTGGAACACTGAATAAAAAGGGCCGTAAGAGAAGTTTTGTGAGTTGATAGAAATATTCTGCATCTTGGCTGGGGAGTTACATGGTTGTGTATATTACACACTTAAAATGGGTACATTTTTATGAATATAAACTATATGGTATAAATGTCGATTTGAAATTTAAAAGGAAAAATTCAAGGGACTATTTTAAAATGAATTACATTTTCAGTTTTACATTGTGGCATTCTCATATTAGAAATACATAATTCCTTGCGTTATGAATATTGAACAACTAGATAGAGCCTAACAGTTTTTCTGTTTGTAAAGCAAATGCTGCAATTGAGTTATAAGAAAGTCAAAGATGCACATTTGCTACTTAAAAAAGAAGCATATACTTTTGAAGCCTCTAAGAGTAAAAGGCGAATAAACGAACACTCTTTAGAATAGGGAGAAGGAGAAGCAGGTTTTCCGCCGAGCAGGGAGCCTGGGGCCATGACCTGAGCCAAAGGCTGAGGCTTAACGACTGAGCCACCCAGGTGCCCCGCAAATCTCAGTTATTTTTGCAGGTAACAATCCTACACTGGAATCTTCCTAAGCCCTACTTCCCATCAACATTTTCCCAATTATAATAAAAGATTATCCTATGGTATTTTTTTGTGTGTATGTATTTGTCCTGATTTGAGAGTTTTTCTTTGACTTAGTAACTTGATATGTTTTTCAAAGGTCAAAAGTTATATAATTCCATGGATATGTTTTGTTTTCTAAATATTGTTACTTTTGTAATCCTTTATATTCATTTAATTGTAGCTGTGAGTTAACACTTCACATATGTTACCATCCATATGAAACATCTCTCTAATGTGAAATAAAAGCAGTTATACCCAATTCTCTCTCCTACTCAGTTGAAAGCATCATAGTGTAAATAAATGTCACATTAACTTTCATTTGAAAATCACAGTACTAATGTATCTTTTGAGTTGAGAATATTCTAAAATATCTCTTGAAAGATTATTTATAAATTATATCAAGTCACTTGGAATCAACTTGAGAATTAAAAGCTGATAGTATATCGCTTCTGAAAAGATTAACAGTAAATCTTTGCAAAGCCAAAGACCCAAGCTTAAGGAGTAATAAATATAAGGTGGGGGGAAGTGCAAATAAGTTGTAAGAATCAAAACTTGCTACAGTAATAATTGCCTATGGAATACAATAATTTCTTGTAAAAGTGTCATATTTATTTTACCTAGACTATTATATATTTTTCTTTCATTTGTAGTTTCAATGATACTAATAATAGCTACCACTTTTGAGAATCTGCTGTTTTCAAAATAGTTCACCAGGGTAAGTAATACTGTCCACAATAGCCCTATATTCAGATGGGGAAAGTGAATGACTAGTCATTCAGACTCGCTGTCTTCAATTTCCTCATCTGAAATATGAGGGCTGAATATGAGGGCTATCACTGAAATATGAGGGCTATCATCACTGCTGAGTTTGTCAACAGACTAAAATCTGATGCTATATAGGTTAGATTCCACTGTCTTCTTCATCAAACCAGATGAATTCACTGTTCTTTTGAAAAGATCACCTGGTGATATTCAGTATATGTTGGTCCCTCTAGTTCTTCCATGTTACACTGCCAATAAAAGGAATTATTTAGGAACTCTTCATTATAAATCATTTACATTTATTTTAACAGAATACATTTTAAGATGGTTTTCACAGACATTTCCCAATACTGATCAACAAAAAGTGTAAGGTTTTTTGCCAGTCCATGAGATTATTTGCTGTTCGTTATAACAATGCCATGGTGCCTATCAGGGACTCTCTAAACTGAATCCACATTATCTTAAAAGAGAGGATAAGATAGTATGTGAGAAAATGGTGATGAGTCCATGAAGAAGTATTCTAGATGCCACAGAAGTGTGAAAACACAGTTGACAAACTAATTCCTTCTCCTGTAATAACTGCACAGGATAATTGTAGATATTCCCAAGGCTCTTCAGAACTTGAACACGTTTTTCTGAAGAAATGTTTTTATAGTTTATTTCTATGATTACAGTGTCTCTATAGTATAGCCCATAAAATTTATTCCATAAACTTAGCCAAACCTTAATTCTTGTGATATTGGCTTGAGTTCTGTAACTACATAGATTATTGTATACATACACATGGTGTACATACATATATTATATGTATACATGTACATACAATTATATAGGTAAAATTGTATTCTCAGTGAATACCTATAAAGGAGTTACCTTTATTTTTCCCAGTTCAGAAATTTTATAGCCACTGTCATTGCCTGGCAGTCCTTGTATTTTAGTCTCCATTATTAAGTAAACCCCTTAAAGTTGTTGCCAATCCAGGTCAGATCTAAGCTTGCCCTTGTCTCCTTAGACATAATAATTTTGATGACATTCTATTTCTCCCACTTCCTTCTGAGCGCCTAACCAAGAAGGAAAATTAGGTGAGATGAAGATGGTCACTTTACCTTCCTACACATACACTTTTTTCATAATATCTCAATATGCCTTGCTGGAAAATTCAAGAATGTTAAGCCAAATTACAATAGTTGTTAGCTTTAGAAAGTCTGTAATCAAAGTTCAGGGTCAAATATTTAATTGTACCAATAAGTAATTGTATATTTCCTTACATATTCTGTGTCTCTGAATCTGTGCTCTTATATAATTTAAATATTTAAATCCAACCGTTATCACCAAAAGAAAGGTTATCAAAACCTAAAAACAGATTTCTGTTTTTTCCATAATGGTTACATGTTGAATCGAATGATGTTATATAAAGTTCCTGATTACATAACAGTAGTGGAGAAAGAAATGAGAATTCAGAAATCCTCTAGGAATTGCTAATACATTGGGTACATTTTCTATAAGAGAATACAGTAAGACTATTATAAAAGCATTGTTTTGACATTAAATGCAATTTGAGGGCAAAGATTGTCTATAACTTTGAGAATCACATTCAGATTCCAAAACTGATGGTCTACATCTATTACTGCTGAGTTTTTATTGCACACTCATTTATATACTTCACTGTAAAATTTTTCTAAAGTCATTTCAGTCTTTGAAAATATGGTATTTATCATCAGTAGAGAAAAAAAAAAACCCAAGAAAACAGAGGACTAGAGAAATGTTTCTCAAGAAAAGACTTTCAGTTGGAAATTAGAAAAAAATTAGAAAATAATATTCTTCATTCTGCTAGGAGTGTTAGACTGAAGAAAGTAAGCAAATGGGTAGTAATTAAATATCTTTTTTGTTACACTGTTATCCTTTGGGCAGTTTGATTCCAAAGATGACAGTGTAATTCTAAGCTGGTCTCAAGGAGCTTTGGCTTAAAGTTATAAAGAGACTTAAAAAATGATTTTTCCATTTTGTATGTAAAATTTTATATGGTATATGTCTGTCATAATGATAAGCCAGGCATAAATTATTGTACAATGTATGCAGAGAGGGGGGCAATAAATCTATAGTAATTCAAGAAATTTATGTGATCATGGAAATATTCTAAAATCTTCACTACCCAATAGAGAAGCTGGTCTTATGTGGTTATTGAGCACAAAAAAAGTGGTTAGTGCAAATGAGAAACTGAATTTTTAATTTAATTTTAACTCAAGTAGTCGCATATGGCTAATGTCTACCTTATTGATAGCATAGTTGAAATGTGACACTTTGATTTTAAGTGTGAAGAAGTTGAAATGCAGAGCAAACTTACAAATATAGCAAAGATAGCAGAAACAACAGCAGACACCCCATCTTATCAGCTTCATGTCCCTTCTTCCTTTAAAAACAAAATTATTTATTTGAGCTCTCTTAAGGATAACAGTATGTTGCAGGTTAATCATAGATAAAAAACGAATTTTTAAAATGACCCACTGAGGGATGCCTGGGTGGCTCAATTGGTTAAGCGTCTGCCTTCGGCTCAGGTCATGATCCCAGGGTCTTGGGATCAAGCCCCGCATCGGGCTCCCTGCTCAGTGAGGAGCCTGCTTCTCCCTCTCCCTCTGCAGGCTGCTCCCCCTGCTTATGCGATCATTCACACTCTCCTTCTCTCTCTGTCTCTGACAAATAAATAAATAAAATCTTTAAAAAAAATAAAATAAAATAAAATGACCCACTGACTCAAGGATGAATGTGTTAGCTAACGCTACGGTGGTAATCATTTTGCAATATACTGATGTATCAAATCAACACATCATGCCCCTTAAACTTGCACAGTGCTTTATGTCAATTATCTCACAATGCTGGAAAAAAATAAAAGAAAAAAATTAAGTTGGACAAAAAGACATTGAATTGTTTTTTTCACATTTTATCCTGTTGTTTTTTAATGGCACATTGTCATCAGAATAACTTGAAGAGAGGGTACCAAACAAAAATCAAAGAGATTGAACTGATGTCTCTGTATCAGCATTGGACTTGGCCTCATAAGCTTGCAATTGGGGTGTATAGGTCCTCTTTATTGTGGCTTTACTTGAAATATTCAACTGTATGTAATATATTGAACCAATAACAGAAGCAATGGGAAAAGTTTCTACTGAATGGCTTAATGTACTTAGTACATATAAAATCCATAAGGATAACTGTTTAAAAATGCAGACCCTGGTTAAGATTAGAAATCCTAAGTTTAGCTCAAGATTCAGTAGGCCACAGGTAGAAACTAATAATCAACATTTAACAGTTTCATAAGTAATCCAGCTGGCAGTGTCCTATTTTAAAAATTCAGCTCAGGGTTTATAGCCCAGCCTCCATATTTCTTAAGTTTGATACTTGCCTTACCCAGCTATCTGACCTGGGGCAAGATACATAATTACACCCACCAAACCCCTGTTAACCCATCTGTGAAATGAATATAAGTTACATGGCAAAATTAGGTCAACTCAGAAGTGATGTTCATACATTATGGAGAAATTAAATGAGAATCTATAGTGAATGTGGTATGTGGTAGATGTATGATAAACTTTTGATAATTGTTTTTAAGAGCTTTGTTGAGATATAATAGGCATAAAATAAACTGCACATGTTTAAAGTATAGAATTTGGTAATGGCTTAGAGATTCTTTTAAGTCACAAAGTTGGAGCAATTTTAGGGTTTGCCTCATTTGGTTTTCCTCCTCTCATGAATGACCATCCTCAGCTGCCTGATGTCAAATGGCTTGAAAACTGCTATTTCTATACCTTGTCCTGATTTTTACTGATTTAAGGGAGGAGGGCAAACCCAGTCCCCTCTTACTCCAACTTGGCCTGAACTGGATTTCTGATTGTAATTATTGCTGACCCATCTCACATGCTTATATGGCAGCAATGTCCAAGTCCTAAACATAAGGCACTAAGGAAGAATGAACAAGTATGGCAAACAGTTCTAGCGTATCAAGAGGTGTCTCCAGCTTCCCACGTTTTCTCCAGAAAATGTATTTTCCTATCCAGAATAGCTTACACTTCCCAATTGCTCAGTGACTAGCACTCTCAACGGACTCATGTCTTTTTCCTTTGTCAAAATCAATCCCTCTCCCCAAAATTGCTAATAACATGTCAGTACCATTATCTGCTTCTTTGCCTTCTAATTACAAGTAACCATGCTTTGTTGGGTGACATCACACAGTTAATTTATCAATTCAGTGTAAGATATGTAAAATTCTGTTGGACCTTGGACCAACAGTTAGATCTAAAAAAAGAGATTAGGGGAAAGTGGAGAATTAATTTCAGACTTGGTTTAAATGAATGATGTTTATCAAGGTCATAAGTCTATTCCAGGTATGTTTTATAGATCTTTCATCATGTGTATGTACCTTATAAAAGTAAGCCATTGAACCACTATTTGGAGACCTGTATTCATTTATGTGGACATAAGGGGTGTGGTGGGTTTGAGAAAGAAGAGAAGCTATCCTAAGTAGTTTTAAGTAACTGAATGCTTACTTGAAGTTTTGGTAATAATATAACATCCTAACAGACATTTAGGTAGTAGGAGAAAGGCAGTTTTTCAGTAGAAAGAGAAACCAAAAGTATGTGTTTTTAGAATATAATCCAGGGAGGCCCAAGAAAGTTGGCACAGTTAAGAAATTCTAGTAGGGTCTTGGAGTGGAAACGAAAAGTTTCAGGACGGAATAAAGACAATTAGAATGTCTACAGAACAACTTTCCTTCCTACATAATTCTGTCTAAGATCATTTACGGTCAGTAGTCAAATTTCCAAGATGAGAGAATGACTTATGGCAAACATATACTCACACTTTTTCAGTGCTGTAGTAAGTTTATATTCAATCAAATACAGGCTATGAAACTTTATTTCCTCTTTCAAAACCATCATTACCCATCAGCATTTGAGGTAAAACGTTCAACAATGTTTCCTAATGCTGCTTAGACCTCACTCATTCTTGTTTCTTTACAAACCTTGAAATTCTGATGTTTCACGTATCAGAGACAAATGATTCAGAAAACACTTATGGGGACAAAGATAGCATTTCTTGACGAATTTGCTTTGAGGTTATTTTACCAAGGGCAAAGTTGCATTTAATAGATAATAATATCCCACATGAGGCAATGATATGATAATTAAGCTTAATCTATGTCTAAATGATTGCATTTTGATCATTGTGTGATAGGAAGATTTTCCCAAACGTCCAAGACTTAATCTTAGGTCGACAAGTATTTTATGATGGCCTGATTGGTATGAATCTGAGAATGAATCTGAGAACAATAACCTGAAATTCTCAAGCAGGCATTGGGTGACCAAGAAGCAGAGCATGCAAATCTGCAGAGAAAAAAATAACTGAAGCTTATGTGCAGAGGCTAAAGGAGAAATGCAAGGGTGCTGCGTGCTACAATCTAGGTCACTGAATACTCTCCAATTCCCAAATTGGGGTGTTTGGATCTGATGAAACAGCACTACTTGCCCTAATTATAATAAAAATAAGTCATTTGTTTTATATATTTAACAAGTTTATTTGTTTATTTTACACATATTTTCAATAAGACTTCTAATTAATTCATAGTAATAATGCCCTCTCTCATTTCCTCCAGTATTTAAAACCCTCAGTATCCTCCATTAGTTATCTGACCCCATTTCCTTCCTCTCCCCAATGTTAGGTCCTCATTAATATCCTACTGCCCCGAACATCATCATTGACTGTCTTCATTACTGATTCTGACACTGAATCACACTTGCTTTAGAGTATACTTTCATTCTGTTACAGGCAACTTTTGGATCTCTTCAGCTGAATTACAAACTCTTAGAAGGCATAGGATAGACTGAGATAGACTTAAAGTCCTGGAACATAACAAATTTTATATTCATATTGAATAACATTGAACTATGTTGATTACATGAACTACAATTGTGAATATAAGAACTAAGCAATTGGCCAGTGTTACCTTCTACTTGAGAAATGGTAGTATTTCTATTGTCAGTAGTAGCAGAGCTATTAGAAATAATATAATAATAGTAGTAATATTATTATAACAGTACAGTAGTCCCTTTACCAAGGTTTTGCTTGTCCCGGTTTGTTACCCCAAGTCAACTGCAGTCCTGGACTATGTCAGAAGACCAATAGGAGCCTAACGCTATATCTCAAAGCCTACATCCTTCACCTCACCTCATCTCCTCATATAGGCATTGTATCATCTCACATCACCACAAAAAGAAGGGTGAGCACAGCATATTAGGGTATTTTGAGAGAGAGACCACATCCACATACGTTTTGTTCCAGTATATTGTTATAATTGTTCTATTTTATTGTTAGGTATCGTTGATCTCTTACTGTGCCCAATTTATAAATTAAACTTTAACATAGGTATGCATGTATAGGAAAAAACATAGTATACATAGGGTTCAGGACTATCAGTGTTTTCAGGCATCTGTTGGGGGATTTCCTAAGGACCTTTTATTTTAATTTTCTCCATTTTAGCTTTTCTTAAATTTAGAAACTTGTAACTCCAGTGTGATATATGCATATGAGTGTGTGTATCTGTGTGTGTGACAGAGACAGATTCAGAGACACAATGAAGAAGGTATAGATTTTGCTAAGCTCATTTTCTGAATGTATCAAGGAATTGATATCTTAAGAGTCTGGTATAAAGAAAAATGAGACTGTTCACCTCCAGCTCAGTAGTTTGAATTCAGCTCAGCTCAGTATTAACTCTAAGTATGAAATATGTGTTATTTAGTTTGGCTCCAGAATAAAAATAGAACAGCTGCCCTATTCAGAGCTGAAAGCCATCCATATTCTCCAAATCAGCAGCATACTATTCATGACGAGTGTGGCTAAACACAATAGGATGCATTAAGGTGGTTTATTGTACCACCTTACTCAAGCAATGTGTAAATATATTCTAAATCTTCCCAAACTATTTTTATTCAAAACAGGAATTAAACAGTTTCCATTTTGGTCATACATCAATAGTGGAATGTATGAGTCTATGCTTTACTAAGACTTTAGAATTGGGGGCAAGACCTTATTTAAGCTGTAAAACTGTGCTGCTAAGTAGGAAGTTTTCTTTGTGGATGGAGAACATACCTTAAAATCCAGTGTATATTTTTTCATTTTAACATTCTATAATTATATTATACTGAGGAATAATGCCTTGGTTCAATGTAGATGCTTCTTAATATTTTTGTAATGAATGGATGGGTGGATGGATGGATGGATGGATGAAGGGTCTGTGAGCTAAAAATGGAAATGGAATCCATAGTATATCCAGTTATTTTTATATAGCTTGAAAATGTATCATGAAAAGCCTGAATTATAAAGGACACAGTACTCTTAGACATGGCCTAGAAGAGAAAGCACAAATGGAGGGAGACCTCATGCCCTTCATCCATTTCCTTCCTCTGAAAAGGCTACATTATCCTTTTTAGTTTCTGTATTGAAACTAGAAGCAGTATCTTTTGTACAATTCAGATTCAACATCTCCTTTCCTTTTGCTTCATCCTACTTCACAACCCTTTACTTAAGGCTGATTGGTCTTAAGTCAGAACGCATTGAGTATTTTCATGTGCAGAGATGTTGTATGGACACTTGATAAATGTTTATTGAAATAAATTGGATTAGTTGGTGCTATTTTTCATTCATTCATTTCCAAAATACTTGAGTCTAGGATACTCTTAAACACTGTTCTTGGTGTTAGAGATACAGCAATGAAGAAAACCAACAAAAATTCCTGCCTGAGCAGCTCAATAGAGAGATAATAGGTAATATAGGAGAGGAAGGGTCACTGGAGAGACCAGGCCAACACTTTGGAAGGCCAGGTATTAAGAGTGATCAGCCTGGGTGTCTCAGATGGTTGGGCGTCTGCCTTCGGCTCAGGTCATGGTCCCGGGGTCCTGGGATCGGGTCCCACATCAGGCTCCCTGCTCAGCAGGGAGCCTGCTTCTCCCTCTGCTTCTCTCTCTCTCTCTCTCTCTCTCTCTCTCTCATGAATAAATAAATAAAATCTTTAAAAAAAAGAGTGATCGGCTACAGGGATATTGAAATAAAAAGGACTCAACTTATGTAGGAATTCACTAAAGGAGTGTGTCCCAGGAAGCAAAAGAATCTTAATTTCATTTTTAAACAATTACCACAGTGTTGGCACATAGTAGGTTTTTAATAAATGTTCGTGGAATAAATCTTACAACACTGATTTGTGTATGCAGAGTTATACCAAATGCAAAGCCGGGGGAGGCCACTTTTACTCTGTGAGTCCAGGGCCATATTATGTCCCATAGAAAAATTTAACCTGTGTGTGTCTGGGTCTCACAGACTGCTCTTCTTGTATGACACATATGCTGGAACCTTCTACACTAGCCTTAACACATGCTGGTTTTACCTTTATTCTAAATATTTTTGATATGAAGAATCTGCTAGTTCTAGCTATCAAGTCATAACACTTCTCAATTGCACTGATTTTTAGATTAACAAAAAACACCTATGATGATTTGGGGTCATATACCACAATTAAGGCATTAAGGTACATCAAAGGAGAGTATACTGATTACTGCTCAAAAAGAATTAGAGATATATTTTAAACCATGAATTATCAGTCATGTAGATCTTATTTTAAAATACATTTACTCAGGAGCACCTGTGGTTAAGTGTTTGCCTTCAGCTCAGGTCATGATCCCAGGGTCCTGGGATGGAGCCCCGAATTGGGCTCCCTGCTCAGCGGGGAGTCTGCTTGTCTCTCTCCCTCTGCCCCTCCCCCCTGCTTGTGCGCACTCTCTCTCTCACTGTATCTTTCTTTCTCAAATAAATAAACAAAATCTTTAAAAAAATATATGTTGACTCAACTTTTCATGTTATGTAAAATGAGCAAAGTCTTAACCGAAACACTGGAGCTGATGATCAATAAAATCATTTTTGCTATTATTCAGTATAGAATGTAATATTTAACATTATAGATTATTAATAGAGCTTTCACAGATTTTGATGATTACAAATGATGAGATATTTAAAGAACTTAGAACATTAGGTATTATGCATCTTCTAAACATATGTAAGTTTTAAAATAAGCAAATATTTGTTTTTGTTTTTTACTGTGTAAGAGTTGAATCTGTAAGTTGTTTCTTGATTATTTTTATTTCATCCAATTGCTAAACATCTGCAGCATAGAAAACTGTAGTCGATTTCAGGAAAGAATTAGGAAGCAATGAAGGGAACAATTCATGTCTTCATATAGAAAGTCAAAAAAACAGGCAAAATCCAGAAACATGGAAGGAGCTGAATTATTGATGTTAAAATGAGGGCTTGAGAAAATTGTCATTTAAGTGGTCCAGGTCCTCTGTCTGGTTAAGAAACTGCCAGTGAATGGAAAGAGATTTGCAAAAAGTTCTCACTACAGTAAGATTATCACAGTCAGACACCTTAATGAGACAGTTGCACAGCTGAAGAAAAGATTACATTTTTTACTTGCCGTGAAGCAGGAAGGTCAAGAAAGACATTTGAACGAAGTTGCTAATTGCAGATTAGGCAGAAACCCTTTATCAGGTTTCTTTGATGAATCCTTTCCTATCAGCTTTTAAGTGCTACTGCATTCAGAGCCTCTGTTTTAAAGAAAAGTTCATAATATAGCTGCTGATTGCCACAGAAAATATTGGGGGAAAATGCCCAGCAATCATTGACTCTAGTTTTATCATTCTGAAAGACAGACTTTTCGCTGTAAAGAGGTGTGATCACTATATAACAAAACAACTCTCCAGTTGGTTCTCCCAGTCACTGGTTGATATTGATTAAGGCAGGACTTCAGACCAAATTCTCCCATCCAAACACCTACTTTTATTTGAGAGTTGAGTGAGGGCCATGACTGTTCTTCAAATTGAGTAGGTCGTGGATGGAAGGTCAAGGTGGAAATGCCACAAAGGAAGAGAAAGAAGTAGGCAGAGTTGGGTGAAGTTGGAGACACAGTCTTCCTGAGAAATAGTGCTGTTTGGTCTTCTGGGCCATTTATGTTATGAATACATTTATTCATTTCTGCCTAGTGCACACATACAATTCTTGACTTTTTTGTAAAGGAGCCCTGTTAGCACAATAACACAGAGGAACAGGAAGATAGGATGCACTGATGTTTCTAAAGCAAACCTGATAGTTTATACTGTATTAGTTTCCTATTGCAGCTATCACAAATTACCAAAACTTTATTGGCTTAAAACAACACGAACGCAGGGGCGCCTGGGTGGCTCAGTCGTTAAGCTCCTGCCTTCAGCTCAGGTCATGATCCCAGCGTCCTGGGATCAAGCCCCGCGTGGGGCTCTCTGCTACGTGGGAAGCCTGCTTCTCCCTCTCCCACTCCCCCTGCTTGTGTTCCTGCTCTCTCTCTTGTCAAATAAATAAAGAAAATCTTTAAAAAAAAAAAAAAACAAGAATGCATTACCTTATCAATCTGGAAGTTGGAATTCTGAAATGAGTCTCACCAGCCTGAAGTCAAGGTATCAGCAGGGCTGTGCTCCCTTTTGGAGGCTCAGGGGGGTGTTTTCTTGCCCTTTCCTGCTCCTGGAGGCTGCCTGCCTTGTCCAGCCGCCACAACCAGGTGAGGTCTTTGTCACATGGCAGAACTGAGAGGGAGGGTCTTGGGCCTCCCTCTCTCCCATTTAAGACTCTGGTGATTTATTAGCCCCACCTGGGTAACCTAGAATAATCTCCTGAAGGCTAGTTGATTAGCAACCTTAATCCCCTTTTGATTTGTAAAGTGATATAATCACAGGTTCTGGGGATCAACACCAGGACATTTTTGGAAGTCCATTATTCTGTGGCCCACCCCTGCCCCACACAACCACCATCACCAGCAGAATCATAGCAAACTATGTGTATTTTCCACTTTCAGGCAGTTTTATTCCAGGTATACTCTTCTATGCAACATTTAAATTTCCTCTTGAGTGGGGGAAGGGGATAATGGTAACTCAAACAATGAACGAAGAAAACCGGACTCATGATGGGCCTGTACCCAAAACCTTACAATTTACCTATTAATGATGATGTTGTCAACTTAGATGAGATGGTGCCTTAAAAAAAAAAAAAAATCAAGAGAATTATTTTGAATATATACACTTTTATAAAAACTTAGAATATTCTCAAGGAATAGTTTTTGCTTACCACATCTCATTAAAATGATTGTCCCAAAAATTTTATTTAAGATTCCATGTATCTATCTACCTATCTATTTAAGGGTAGATAGATACAATATCTATCAATAGATAGTAGATACAATATCTATGTATCAATAGATAGGTACAATTGTTTATTAAAATATTAATACTCTGAATAATCTTAACATTTAGAGTATTAAGAGTTCACTAGTATCAAATTCATTTTAGATAAATATGCTAAATAAAATATAAAAAATATATGAAGTATTGTATATATTTTTTACATTACACTGAACCTTTATTTACATTAAATTTATGCCAGTTTTGAAAAAAATGGAAACCAATAAATGGATCCCATGTTTTCTTCTATCAGCACATAGCTTTAAATCAAGTTAATTATAAAGTCATCAGTTTACTAAATCATAGATGAAGACATTGGACTAGAATTCTGAGTTACATTCTGACTATAATTCTGTGCAATTGAAGAGAGTTTTTCGAAGTATGACCATGGGATATTAATATGTCAGTTTCAATGAAAATGTAGGGGCAATTATCACCATAGCTTTCTCAGAGAGGAAACCATCATTAGCATATTAAGGCCTCTGAAAGCTCTTAATGAAGTCACTATTTAACATTGCCTAACCCAGAAACTTCTGGTTTGAGCCTCAGAATAAACACTGGGAAATGCTAATTTAGAATACGGTTGTAATATTTTAAATGGTTAAGTAAGTAAATATACACTCCACCTTCATCCTTATGACATCATTGCTGTTCTCTTTTATTTCCACTATTATCACTTTTATTATTCTGCCTACCAGCCCCCAGCCCCAGGGTCTATTCTAACCCTCCTCCTTTTATTAATTATTTATTCACTTAGTTACTTTCTTACTTACTTACGTTTAAATAATCTCTACACCCTACACAGGGCTCGAACTCACGACCCCAAGATCAAGAATCAGATGCTCTCCTGACTGAGTAAGCCAGGCACCCTCTAACCTTCCTCATTTTAGTAATGACAGCCTTCTTCCATCTTAAACTGTTTTGGTCACATGGTCACACAGCTAGAGTTTATACTTTTAGCTTTCTTTGACCAAACTGTGAATGTCTGAGGTAGTATCTTACTTAGAGTTTAGACTGGATTGATGCCAAGAGTACAAACACAAAAACAAAAACATGAGTCTCCTGGACCAGAGACAAAAGGACTTTATTACTCATACCAATTGCAGCGTCCAGATGTATTAGTTTTCTGCAACCACCATAGCAAAGGACCACAGATCAGATTGGGTGGCTTAAACAACAGAAATTTATTTTCTAGTTCTGGTGGCTAAAAGCCCAAGTTCAAGGTGCCCAAGAACAAGATTGGTTTCTTCTGAGGCCTCTCAGCTTGTAGATGGCCTCCTTCTCCCCAGGTGTTCATGTGGTCTTCCCTCTTCTTCCTATACGGACTCCAGTCCTATCGGATTAGGTCACTCTGTCTTCTGAAGCTGTTTAATAAACAAACATCTTTAAAAAATAGTTTTGAAAAAAAGGCAGTTATTGACATATGCTGCTTGCAAAATGTGCCAAAATGTGAGACCCCAGGAGGATTGTCCACAAAAATATTCAACCCTGGTTTCTATATCCGCTTGCCTCTGGCTAACTTCCCAATGAATGCAGCATTCCATTGGCTCAACAGAGCTGGTACCAAATCCCCTAAATTTTTCTTATTTGGTATTTTCTTACACTACTATCAATAGAACCCCAAGCATCCCAATGGGGTGACCTTGCAATGTTGACCTCAATCATGCCCTCAGGGTCCCAGACCTAGACAGGTAGAAGAATCCCATAACTATCTGATCCTACCCCTTCAGCCAGGTGTCTTTTCCCTTGAATTTCTGTATTGAGCATTGAACTTGGCCTGAGACATTAATCAGATATTATACTATTAGATAATATTATTAATCAATCTGGAATATTAGAGATTATAAAATTTGGCCATGAGCTACAAGAACCAAATCTAGCACAAATCTATCCTCAAAACCACCCAGGCCAGTGAGCTGTGGGTGCGTCACTGATTTCAGCTAAAGTTAGGTACAAATTCCATGTGATTTTTTTCTAATTGAATTGCTGCCATTGTAGGTAAAACTGTCCACAGGGAGGATGTAAATAATGAGTCCATTATCTCTCTGAGATATTCCCTGAGAATCTAAGGGAAGCCTCATTTTGAAGAGATCTCCACCATCATTAATCGGCTTATGATGACCTCCTCTTGTCTTTTCCACAAAGCCATGCTTTTGTCACCATCGAATCATCATCTCCAAAACTCAATAATCCTGAAGGGGCTAGGATTCTACTCTACTTAGGCTAGCAAGTGAGCCCACCACAGTTTGACAGATGCTGGTAGAAGGCAATAACACTATCCAGAGAATAAGCTTTTTCTGTAGCAGTTCCCTGTACCTCCATCCCCACAGGGTTGTATGAGGAGGGCTGGATAACACAACACACACAGGGAACTGACTTACAGAAACAGAACCCAGAGTTTAGGAAGCTAAGAGCTAAGGGGCAGCAAGTATGCCTGACCTTGGTCTTAAGGGGAGACATTCTCTTTACCTCCCAACGCTATTCAGTATACAAACATACTACTTTGAAAAAAGTAGTCCAGAGCCAAGGGAACCCAGCGCCTCCTCCACAGGATGTGCACCAATGTCCGAGATCCAACACTTTCTTTGTCGCTAGAGGTTAACATATGAGTAAGTGTTGACCAATAGGCTGTAAAACAAATATGCCCAACTTCTACTTCAGGTCCTTATGCATGAGGATGTTCTTTCTTGCCTTCCATGCTCCTTTCAGGTCTGTTTGGTTTGGACGTAGACATTGGTGAGCTGCCTTTGAGGACACCTGGTGCAGCTGCTTTAGGTGCAGAGATGGGAACTACATGTTAAGAATGCCAGAGCCTCCGTGCCAGAGAGGGTTCTTGAAAGGCTTGCTGACACAGAGTCTACCCTAGATCCTTGCATTAGAGAAGAAGAAGATTTGTATTTTGTGGTCTATGTGTTTCAACAGCTTGGCCTTGAGCCTGCCTAACATAAGCATAATCCTTGTTCAGGTATAATATCCACTGGTTACATCAGAAGAAAAATATCTATTTTAAAATAATGAGTACTAGGTAGTTTAGACTAATATGTTGTGACAAAAATTTAGATTCCTTCAACACCAATCAAAAAACCAATGGACTTTTTTCTAATCTAGGTGCAATTCAATTATTTCCAGAACATCTGGAATATTTAAGAGAACTTTAAGAAGCAAAGGCAGAATGTACTTACAACATATATATCTTGAAATTAGAAAAGTCAGATTTTCTTATGGGAATCACAGAAGGTCGATGTGTTCATGTGGAAGGTACTATAGCGGGTGTTTCATATCATTTAGATTTGTGGGAAATAGCAAGATCAGATCACAATAACAAATGGTCAATATCATGTAAACAAGCAAATAAGTTTGAAATGTGTGGTGGGAGCTTCAAAGGTCTTATCTAGAGAAATTTGGAATTCACAGTAACCCAAGAAAATGTAATAATTTAAACTTCAAAAATAGAAGACTAAAAATAAATTTCAGGGAAATATTTTCAATTAATACAAAGAAAAATTAATAATTAGAGGTTAAGCCACCTGAGGAAGTAGGCCACAAGTAAGGTCTCACCTCAGACCTCCTAAAGCTGAATCACGGGGAGTGGGAGACAGATTGCCATCTGGGATTTAACAGGCCCTTCTGTGACCGTAAGGGGGGGCTAATGTTGGACAACAACTGGTCTAAGGTATTTGTACGATAGATAAAAGGAAATAAATACATTTATTTCTCTTCTCTGATAAATTATGTGACATGATTGCCACTTCATTAGTGAGCTGGTCTTAAAGTGTTTTTCAAAATAAAGAAAGCAACAAATAGTACCCATTATCATCACATTGGAAACCATTAATTCCATCTCAGCTCTGTGGGAATAGAAAAGACTAGGTTATACATTTACCCCGTATATTCTCAAAAGATTTACTTTTTAATCATGGTATTTTCCCCTCTGGGGAAATTTAAACTTCAAAAAAATAAATAAGTAAGAAAGGATTAACACTGATTTTGGATCAAAGATTCCTAGACAGGTATATTATTTCTGTAAATATATTGAGTAGCTGTAATGAATTAGTGTCAACTGGTTTTCCTGTCTAATGCATGTTTTTACATATCCAATTGCTCAGAAGACTCTAAAGAAATCAATGCTTTTTTTCCAATTAGATTCACAGCTGGTGATTCTAAATTTGACCTTTTTAATGACTCTATAAATTTCATATATTTGATTGTGTTGTATTTATCGCAAACATGTGGCTTTCACTCTTGTCTTTAGCAAATTAATTTTTCAGAAGTTAATCTCAAACACAGTTGCTAGCAAGATCTTTTCCCTGCTTCAGTAGTTTGCTAGCACAAAATATTAACAATAAGCCTAGGGAATTCTTCTTAATCTAAAACAAAACAAAACAAAAAAAGTGGTATGGGAAAAAAGCAGACTGTTATGCTATGATAGTTGCTATGGATACTAAGCTCCTTCATAGATCTGAGCTGTGTGCAGGAGCATAAATATTAGCCATTTGATTAACTTGTGATTTTATTCAGAAATGCTATAATTCACATGTTTCATATGTTCTACCATAGATTAAAGTATTTTCACTCATAGATAAGACAACTTTAAGATGAAAACTCTCCCTCTCTGATTTCCATCTGGAACAATGATTAGAAATACATCAAGAATATATGAAACTTTAAATAATAAATCCCATTGATAAAAACTTGCATAGCCAACATATATTTTTTGCTCTTTTGAAGTAGGAAATAAAAAACAATATTAAAGAAATCTTATAATGCACCTTAGCAAAACAGTTTGAATACCATAGTTTATAGTAAGGATTGTGAATAACAACATTCTCTGTTGAATTTTTTGTAATATACACTTGACCTTAAATGAGGTTCATTTATGTTTCTTCTGTTTCATCATATTGCTCATATAATATTTGCAATTTTATTTTTTCAATCTCAGGCAATATATATCCTTTTATTCTTCACTTATTAAAAACCAAATATAGAGTTATATTTAACAACAGCAGGACACTTTGAGTCCCAACTATTCTAACTAAATAATGACATACAAACATAAATGAGTCATAGGTCACCTTGACGTTACATTGATGGGATTCCAACAACCCTGTTTTCTATCACTCCTGGGATCGTCCTGTCTTACACTGGAAGCATCTAATTTCTCTAGATATGTGTTACCTAATAGATTCCAACCCTAAAGGCCGAGTGATAACCAATATAAATCTTCTCTGCCTCCAACTCCATACTAACTGCAGATTACAGACACAACTGTCCAATTAAGTACTTCCAGGGGTCCTTCCTTGACTAATCAAGTTACTTATCACCTCCATCATTTTCAAGCTATTTATTCTTCTTTAGAGTATTGGACTCACTTTGGAGTACTAACTATACTCATTTTGTACCATGTTAGTCCCAAAGACATTACCCATGTATCTAGTAAATTATAATTGCTCTTGCTCATTTTTATGTTTAAAAACTTGCTAAATAAAACTTTTTTCTATTTTTTTCACTTTTCTTAACTTATCCTTTAAGAAAATATATATGTATGTTTTTAAAGATTTTATTTATTTATTTGACAGAGAGAGAGAGACACACACAGCGAGAGAGGGAACACAAGCAGGGGGAGTGGGAGAGGGAGAAGCAAGCTTCCCACCAAGAAGGGAGCCCGATGAAGGGCTCGATCCCAGGACCCTGGGATCATGACCTGAGCCGAAGGCAGGCACTTAACGACTGAGCCACCCAGGCGCCCCAAGAAAATATATATTTTTTAACATTAAAAGACAGAATCCTTGCAGATAGGTCTCAGAACCCAAGAGTGGGAAATAATTAGCTTGGAAGAAAAATAAATTATTTAGACTTTTTTCAGTGTTAAATAACTTCATACATTACAAATATATTAAATAAATATTTTAAGACAAGCTTTTCTCTTATGTTCAAATATTTTGGTGGCATTTTGGAATATATAGGAAAGCAGTACATTGGGTCTGGTATATTTAAATTATTTAAGACTGGCTTTTTAAGGTTAATTTGAAGTACTGTTTCAAATAAAAAGGAAAAAAAGTTTTGGTCAATTTGTCAATTTTGTATTCTTCAGGCTTATCTTCTACCCAAAATGCTCACTCTCACAATCAAGGTTTTCTTAAAAGCCTAAATATTCTACAACTTTCTCATTTAAGACAATGTAAAAAGACATTTTGTTCCCATATGCGACATTGCAGCTAATTCAGAGATGATTTAAAGCAGTGAATTTTAGATATTTATCAGGGCTCTGGCTGTGTGTATATATGTATGAGAGACAGAGATTCGTAGGGAGTCATTTAATTTTACTGTAAGGTACATATTTTTGGTAAATATATGTATATAATATGCAAAAAGCAAAAGCACCCACAAACGCCTACCTTCCCATGCATGGAACCCCAAACATGTCTCTCCAACTTGAGATACTGTCACCTCTCCTCCCAAAACACCACCAGATACACAATGAACTGGTAGCTGGAATATAAACCATACTTTTTATCGTATCTGGCACCCTGATGATTTAATCCACAACATAACCAGTATACAAACCAAGATAGGACATTATAATCATGATTAAAAAAAAAAAAACTGTGTTTGAAAGGAAAAAAATGAAAGCCACAGATCCATCGTATATCACACTCCTGCAGGATGAGACTTTTATGGGCAAATCTGTTCTTACAGAGACTCTCATGCATGTCAACCCTCTGGTCACTGAAACTGCCTTCTGGAAATTGTGATGTAATTGTTCAAAGTGAGGGCTCTGGGATCAGAGAAGCTGAGCTTGAGTCTTGTCATCAACTATGCACAACCTTTGTGAGGTGTGACCAGAGACCCTCTCTGGGGATATCAGTCCTGACTCATTGTTTCCTTTAGTTAAAAGAAAAACTGCAACATGAGCTCTTAGAAGGCTGACAGGCACAAAGTAAGCTATCACCGAACATTGTTAGTGTCCATATTGTTACTTGTTTGCACTCTTTCTTGCCATTCATGATGTTATCTGCAAAGGTCATTGCGGAGGATGCTTTAACAACCCACTTCTTATTGACGTACCTGGTGTCTGATTGTTATACTTGCTGATTTTACTTTCTTTGGCAACACAGCTTTAAAACTGAGGACTTTTATTGAGGGCTTCTGATTCTGCTGACTGACTAATGCATGGGGACCATCCTAGTAAAGCCAACCAGAAAATGCGAAGAAAATATTTTATAAAATACTCTTGGAGGCATGACAGAAATTATAAGGTGATGAAGAATTATTGGGCCAAGCACCTGGAGGAGAAAACCCTGAGAAGTAAACGTGACATTCAGAATCGCTTTTCTGACAGGGGCAGCCAATTCTTCAGGGGAAAACCGAAAGCATAAGATTCTAAGAAGCACCTTTGACAGCTTCAGGGGCCTTATGGGGCCAAAATTAGAGCACAGTGTCTGCAAAAGAGGGGGACAGACTCATTAGTACCCACCTACTGGGTTATGAATCTGGGGTGCAGATTCACAGAAGCAAAGATATCCTCGAAACACACCAACCTCCACCAACACCTGAGGCTAAATTTCAATCACAGAAACGCTTGACATGAGATTAAATTTGATTCATAAATTACCTATCAGCAAAACTAAAAGAACTTGGCAGAAAAATTTTGGTTAATTCTCAAATTATTTCTAAGTTTAAAATATTTGTAATTTTATTAGAATTAGCAAAAGACAAACTAGACAGAAATGTGATAGTCATGAAAAACAATATACAATGGAGACAGATCCCATAAGATTCACATTAATGAAATTACCGAACTCAGGCCTTAAAAATCTAATCTTAAGATTTTTAAAATAATATAGCACAGAATTGAAGCTTTTGTTAGAGAAGTGGAAAAATATAAAGGAGAACTAAATTGGAATTCTAGAATAGTATGATAGCTGAAATTAAAAACTCAGTAGAAGGGGGTGCCTGGGTGGCTCAGTCGGTTAAGCATCTGGCTTCGGCTCAGGTCATGATCCCCGGGTCCTGGGACCGAGCCCCACATCGAGCCCTGCACCAAACCCCACATCGGGCCCCCTGCTCAGCAGGGAGTCTGCTTCTCCCTCTGTCCCTCTCCCCTCTCATGCTCTCTCTCACTCGATCACTCTCTCTCAAATAAATAAATAAAATCTTAAAAGAAAAACAACTCAATGGATATATACAAGACGATTTGAAGAGAGGATCAGTAAATGGAAAAATAGTTCAGGAGATGATATTCCAAATGATCCACAGAGTGACAAGTTGAAAAAACACAAAAGAATGTTCAATTAGGTAAAACTGTTAGGGACTGAATGTTTGTGTTCCCTCAAAATTCACAGGTTGAAGCCTTAACCCCCAGTGTGGCTGTACTTGGAGAGGGAGCCTCTGAGAAAATAATTAAGGTAAAATAAAATCACAAGGGTGGGACTTTAATCTGTCATGTGAGGACATAAGGAGATGGTGGCCATCCACAAGCTGTGGAGAGAACTCTCACCACAACCTGAATTTGCTGGCATCTTCATGGTGGGTCTCCAGCCTCCAAAACTGTGAGCAAATCAGTTGTTCTTCAGGTCACTCTGTCTGTGATATTTTATTATGGAAGCCTGGGCAGGCTGATACATTGATAAGAAGATACATCGATGAGGTCTAATATACATTAATTTGACTTTGAGAATAAAAGAGAAATAATAAGGGAGAAGATGATTCTTAAGACATAACTGTTGAATTTTTTTTCCAAGAATTTATTCAAGGATATGTTGCCACAGATTCCAGAAGACCAAAGGAATAAAAACAAAGAAGTAAAGATAAAGTAAAGCAATAAAAACAAAGAAGGAAAGCCAAGTCTGGGTTTATTATAGTAAAAGTTCTAAAAATGGAGGAACTTTATAATCACAATTACTATGAGTGTTGACAAATTTGCTAAGATAATTTCATGGGGGAGAGACAGTCTTCTCAATTATTTCTCTTCTTATTAGGAAGTTGTAAGAATTCTTTATACCTTTGCATATGTAAGTTGCAAATATTTTCTCTGATTTTGTGAGCTGCCATTTTGTTTTTTGTTTTTGTTTTTGTTTTTTTTAAACAGGACATTTCCTAGAGCAAAAGTTTTTAATCTTCATGGAATCCATTCTGTCATTTTTTTTGTACTTTGTGTTTTTTAACCTGTTTAAGAAATCTTTGTCTGACAGAATGTCACAAAGATTTTCTTCTTTGTTTTCTACCAGAAGTTAGCAGTTTTACCTCTTACATTTAGATCTATAGTCCATTTTTTAAAAGATTTTATTTATTTATTTGAGAGAGAGAGTGAGAGAGAGAGAGAGCACATGAGAGGGGGGAGGGTCAGAGGGAGAAGCAGACTCCCTGCTGAGCAGGGAGCCCGATGCAGGACTCGATCCCAGGACTCCAGGATCATGACCTGAGCTGAAGGCAGTCGCTTAACCAACTGAGCCACCCAGGCGCCCCTATAGTCCATTTTGAATTAAGTTTTTTACATGTTGTGAAGTAAGACTTGAAGTGAATTTTTTCCATATACATAGCCTATTGTTCTAGTACACTTGGTAAAAATTACCTCAGAAACTTTGTCCAAAATCATTACAGCATATATACTACATAAATCATATTTTAACTTGTCAAGTCATTAAATCTTATATCCTATATATTATGTATGTATAAACTATTGTGAAGTTCAAGGAAATAAAGAGGCTGTTGGTCTGGATGCTGCTTTATGCCAATAAATAACCCATAATAACTATATATACATATATTTATAATTTATATTACAATACTATATTTAATATAATTTTTAATTGTACAAATGTCATATGATTATATATTAACATATTTATTTGTTATGTATCTATATCTATATGTTTATTTCTGGACCGTCTGTTCTTTTCCATTGAAGTATATATCTATCCTTATGCTGAAATCACATAGAAAGTGATCATAAATTTTGATAAATTTGATAAAATTCAACAATTAAGAACTCTGCAAACAAAGAATAGAAAAATACTTTCTCAATCAAATGAATGATAACCACAGACTATATTCATCAACTATAACACCTAATGGTGAAATCGCAAAAACAGTCCATCTGAAATCCGGAAGAAAACACAAATGTCTGTTTTGACCACTTCTATTCAACACTGCAATGGGGTCGTTGAAATGTAATAAAGTATGAAACAGAAACAAAATTGGAAAGGAAAAAAGATAACATTAGTCTGAAACTATAAAATCATATACTTAGAAGTTCCAAAAAATATATAGCATATTATAAAAATAAACAGGCTTACAAAACTATTAGATAAAAGATCAATATGCAAATACCAACTGTATTTCCATATATTTATGGAACACAATTAGAACATGAAATAAAAACATACCATTTACAAGAGCATTGCAATTACCATGGGCCCAGGAATAAATCTAACAAACGATGCCCAAGATCTCTACACAGAAAACTGCAACACATTATTGAGAACAATTACAGATTTACCAAATAAGTTCAAGGAAATACAATGGTCACAAATTTTGAAATTTATATGATGTGTATCATACATGTGTCAGCTTATCTCAATGATGCAGTGTTCCTCAGAATTCCTTTCTCTGTGTGGTTCTCAGCTAACATTAGTAACAACAAATATTTAGCATGTGATAGAAGGAGTAGAATTAAAGATGCCACCATACGTGTAGGCACTGTAGTAGTTCATGCTTATTGTGGTTTATTTTTGACATGAGACACCACCCAGACTCTGAGCCCCTCCAGCTCTCTGGACTTCCTAGTCTGGGGCCAACGATATGCACAGCTCCATTGCAATGCAAGCCAACTTCCCCTGCAGGTCATCCTATAGTGCTGGAGCTGGAGATGATGAGACCCAACACCAGTTCCAATTTTTCTTAATGGGTTCCACTTGTCCTGATAGGATCCAATTTATGCTTCACCTTGGGCTTTTCCTCTCTAATGCGTATCTGGCTGACTTAATGCAACGGTAGCCTCAATATTAGATCCAGAAGCAGCTGCCTACCCAGACGACTCCTCAGCTTCCACTACTGCACAACATTTAATCTCTATAATAAATTCCTTATTTTGTATCACTCATAACATTTCTGCCCTTTGACTGAGCCCTGACTGATATAATATGAAGTTGTCAATTCTCTTCCAAACTGTTTTTATTAGTTCAGCAATTTTCATCAAAATCCCCAAATAGCTATTTGTAAAGATACTAGCAGGTTGTTTTATGGAACTGCAAACAATCAAGAATAGGTAAGATATTCTTGAAGGACTAGATACAGAGGCTTGCTAGAATAATTAACACATGGTCATTGCAAAGATAAACAAGTAAACCAATGGGACATAATAGAGAACCCAGAAACCAACCTATACATATATGAACAAATGTATGTCATCAGTGGAAAATGCACTTCTTTGCATGGTATAGGTTCAATTAGATATTTATTTTGACAAAAATGAGAAAAGGGCCTGCTGTTACAATAGATATTAGTCCTCCAAGAACCAGTGCCATAGTGTATATTTATATAGTTTGTATAAATGTACATTTATATATTTACATGTATAGTATGTACATTTGTAAATGCTTAAACATGAAATGTATTTGTGTGTAAATAATTCACAAGAGGGAACTTACAGTGGAAAGTCTTAATTTGACAGATGAAATAAAGCTCTTCTATGTAATGAATGACAAGTCAATTAATAAATGCAACAAAATTTCACCAAGATGCATAAAATTAGCAAATTAGCCATACATACCATAGAAATCCATGTAATCTGAAAAAAGAATTTTATGCTATCAGTTACTTAGTAAAAGAATGTCATCATGTAGCACTTTCTTGAAAACAACTACTTAATATGAAACAGGATAAAATTTTAGACCGTGTCAGAGTGGATGATATAGGGAAAATAGAAAGTATTTTAGTAACATATATACAAAGTTACATGATATAAATGAATTTGAAATGCTGTATACAAGTAACATCAGAAAATAACATGGCAAGTTTTATAAAGTGAATAAATACCAAAGTGATCAATCACATGATACAAGATTACAGGTATAAAAAAGATTAGGTAAATGAAGAGTTTTTCAGACCTCTTAAGATGATTATGATCAATGTGTAAAATCATAAAGGGCATGGTGAATATTTTTTTAAACAAATCTCAAGAAGTTAACTCTTATTTATTTATTTATTTTTAAAGATTTATTTATTTATTTGCGAGAGAGAGCCCGCATGAGTGGAGGGAAGGGCAGAGGGAAAGAATCTTAAGCAGACTCCCCCTGAGCACAGAGCCAGACATGGGGCTAGATCTCACGACCCATGAGATCATGACATGAGCTAAAACCAAGAGTCAGAGGCTTAACCAACTGAGCCACCCAGGTGCCCCAGGAAGTTAACTTTTAGATGTGAAATCAACAGTTTAGAAAGATTTAGATTAAAAATGTGACTTCATATATCACATATTAACTTTCACAAATGTTACTCTATTGTATGGTATTATTTAAACATTAATGGCTTCAAGTAAAATTTGGATAAATTCATTATCCAGGATCGGTCTGTTAGTGACAGATGTTGACGCATTTCAGCTTACATTTCTAGTTTTGTATGATTATGCCTGGGACAGAGCTGTGATATAAACCACATAGCACTTGTTGTCTCTCAGAGATAAAATATTGACCTGGCTAGAAATGATTTCTTGATTTTTCCAGCTATATCCATTCTCTATCTAATAAACAAAAAAATAGAATTCCTTAGGATTTGATGAAAATATTTAGAAAAAGCACAACTTTTTTTTAAAAGGAACAAATATATGTACAAAAATTTTATAGTTATACGTTTCAGATATATGTACAAAAATTTTATTTATTAATTTATTTATTTTTAAAAGATTTTATTTATTTATTTGACAGAGAGACACAGCCACAGTGAGAGAGGGAACACAAGCAGGGGGAGTGGGAGAGGGAGAAACAGGCTCCCTGCTGAGCAGGCAGCCCCATGCGTGGCTCGATCTCACGACCCTGGGATCGTGACCTAGGCCGAAGGCAGACCCTCAACAACTGTACAAAAATTTTAAAAGTATATGTATTTTTAACTTTAGGAAATAGAGTTATTAGAATTAAATTTGAACATTCACTTCTTAGAAAAACTGGAAACATGTTTGGATATTTGTTACTTCATTTTATTTCCAACAATATGCAGGCAATTTACATTTATAGTTGACCTTTAAAATGAAACATTTATAAAATAAAACAAGTTTGAATAAAACAAGTGTAAACAATAGAGCAGATTCGAAAAATCTTTTCAAAAACTAACATGTAATTTGTCATGAGAGGAACATATTTTCTGATGTTGCTATATTTAATTACACCTTAGTAATAAAATCTTGGAAAAGCAAATATGTACAGCGAACTTTTCACTTGGTTTCTTGGTGTTTTTGTCTTAGTGAAACAAGTTATTGTAAGTGATAAAGTCTAATTTTTGACCTGTATTTGGAGAGTCTATATCTTAAACAAGCCTCACTCACTTGCAGCCAGGTTATAACTAAAATATAAAGCAACTAATAATATTTCCTCTTACTTTCTTACAGTAAACACATTCAAAGGTAACCACACATTTGACAAGAAAAATACATAGATATAGTATACAAGAATCACTCCAGGACTACTAAAAAGATAAAGGCCAAGAATTTTTGCATTTCAAAGTGTCTTGGTCCAATTTTCACAACACAAACAGGAAAAAATATGCTGAAAACTAGATATATTTTCCAAAGGTGCCTCCACAATACTGAGACTTTACCACTTCAACAGAGCAGATAATTAAACAATTGCATTAATTATAAATTGACAAAGCACAAGCAAACCTAATGAATTATTACTATAGGTTACAAACATAGCAAAAAGAAATTTTGTAAAAATTATTTTTAGAACAGCAGTAATACTTTAGAATTTCTTCCAAAATTCTATGTAAATAATAAATCCTGCATTTGATGTATCTCATAATATTTCACTGAAAAATATGAATTGCCTTTTTTGGAAATTATAATCCTTGCTGTGGGAAGGATTTTTGATATGACTAAAGTGCTAAGAAATAACATTCCCAAGTGCTTTCTTAAAGTTGTTTTCATATCATTAATTATTTAGTTCATATGTGGGCAGCAACATTCAATGTTTTCAACCAAAAATGAAGACTAAAGATGTCCGTTTCTGAATCTCAGCAACTCTGCTAAATTCTTTGGCCATTTGGGCATTGCAAACTCCATCCTAATGGTCATAGAAAGAAAGCTTCCCGGAAGGGTTCAGTTTGGGACATTTCTTTTCTGGACTTACCAACAAATCTGCAGAGAAAAGATGGCACCCAAGCAATTGATTCTTTCCTTTAATTATAAATTTACACCATCCTTTTCATGCTCTTCATTGAGGCAGCCTCAATTTCTCCTAAATCATTAAAATATGACATTTGGGGTTACTTCAATGATTAAGGAAAAGTACTCAAGATAACGTTACAATACCAATTTCGATATAAATGCTTCTCATCCCCAATATTTATAAAAACATTAAAACACAGGAACTTAAAAAAGAAGAAGATTCTGGAGGTGGAATCCTCATAAGTAAAGCGGTTTAAGGAATCATAGCGATGTTGAGTATGTTCAGTTCTACTTCCTCGTCATGATAGAAGATTCTACCTCTATACTGTATCACTGCACATGACTGCCTGAAACAACATGAAGTTAGCTATTTTATGTTGTTTCCTTAGTAAACAGAGAATGCAATTTCCATAGTTACATAGGGAAACGTGAATTCTATTTATTCTACGTATTTTCAACCGAGCTGAAGGATGGAAAAAGTCATCTTCTTCATCAAAATCAGATAAAACAAGAAAAGACATCAGTTAGTTAATTTCTGAAAAATAATCTGATATATTCAAAGCAAAATTATGAAACTGGCATTACAATAGAATATTATGAACAGGAAAGCATAAGGGGAGGAAAACATGAGACTACTCCCCCTGAAAGAGAAAAGGGAAGGAGGGAAAGAGGGAGGGAAGGAAGAACAGTGGGAGGAAGGGAGGGAGCAATGAAGAAAACAAAAATGAAGTAAATTGGGTTTCATAAAAACTAAAAATAGAATCATAGAAATTACAATAATGTTGGAAAAAATTAAAGAGCAGATGTATTACTGAAGAAAACCATATTGTTGAAGTCCTCATAGAACGTACTGAAAAACAAATTATAGATAGCTGTCATCCCTTAACGAGGAGACCAGAACAAATAAATGGATGGATGGATGGATACATAAGTAGACAGATACATATATGTGAATATGCGTGTGTGTTATATGAATGTACGTATGTCATAGTCATGTGCATAGCAGATATATATGTCTGTTTATCCATACTCATTTATTTGTATTTGTCATACTAAAAAGTTTTCTGAGGTGAAGAAAAAAATTTACTTAACCAAAATAAAGTAGTAAACATTTGTCCACTCCCAAATACATCATTGTGGTAGAGGTTAGAAAATAAGAGAAAATTACACAGTCATTGAAAAGAAACAACTTTACCTACAAAGAAACAAAAATAATACAGAATACATACATACATACGGGTCCTGTGAAAATAAATTTCAGAAAACAATGGTATATCCTCTTCAGAAATTTGAGATAAAGATTGTGAGTTAATAAAAATAAACACACTATTAAGCAAAAATCAGGAAAAATGGACTAACATTCTTGAAAAAATTAATTTTTGTAAAATTTTTAACTTAAAAATTTTAATTTAATTACAGAATATGGCATTTTTTATGAATTATTATATGGAGGAGGAAGAGAGGAGGGAAAGACTCCAAAGGACGTGGGAGACCATGAAATTTTAACAAACAAGATGTGAAAGTAAATATGGTAAGAGAAACTCTGAAGAGCACAAAGTGTGATACATTATTTACTACAGCAAACATATAAAAAGACATATAAAAAGAGAGAAAAACATTTTGAAGTAACTTTTGTGCTAAAAAAAAGAAATGAGGACTGCAGACATAAACTTCAAAAAGTCTATAGCATAGCGGTGTAGTCCAATAGAACCTTCTGTGACTATGGAAAAGATCTGTAGCTACGCTGTCCAACACACGTGGCTAAGATGGTGAAACTGGCTTTTCAGTTTTATTCTACTCAATGTAAAATAGCCATGTCTAATGGGTACCATATAGGATGGTCCAGTTCAGTAACATAAAATAAATTTTAATTTCGTTGTCAGTGCTCTTCAAAGACTACCAGAAACAGACCTGTAGTTAAGCTAACAAGTTGGAATTCCTCCTTGTTGCAGTGAGGGGAAACCCACAATACTTGGAAATGAGGAGCATTTCAACAAGAGGGTGTTAGACAGGATCTATTATGGGAGGTGGGCTTTGGTTGGTGGCTCGGGAGAAGTTTCTTTTTCCATTGGGTGCTGCCAAAAAGTGGGGCCATTCCATGATGGGGTATTGTAATAGACATGATCTAATGGGAGGAGAGGTTTGCATGAGGCTAAAGCTGTAATAGGACGAGAAGCAGTGGTCGCCTATTTTGGGGGTGACGGTGGGGAGGAGGAGAGGTATGGTATTTTGTTCGTGACATAGTGACCTGTTTTTGTGTGCACTCAAATAAAATTATGAGGTGACCTTCCTTCGGCTCATTTTATCATGGTCTCAGTAGCCTTCTCTGAGGCTGGTGTTCTGTGAGATCGTTTATTTTCAAAAGGAAAATAACGGTCTGGTGGTAAGCACCAGGCTGACTTTTCAAGGTCAAAGACTGATTCTTTGAATTTTCCTCCTTCTTACCAACATAGGCCCGGTAATGTATTATTGACCTGCTTCTCACAGGGTGATATGTCAGGGTTTTTTTTTTTTTTTTTTTTTGTTTTGTTTTTTTTTTTGCAATTTATCAAATAACCAATGTACAGAATAACCCATTTTCAAAATATACTTATTCTTCTAACAATTTAGTTTATTTCACTATTATAAACACTTTCATTTACTTCCTTTTCCTTTCCCAGAGCAATGTTTCTGGGAGAGCTCAATTGTTCCCAGCTCCATGACAGGGTAATAGGAGACAGGCAGAGAAGAGACACAGTATCTTATTCCAGGACACTCAATTTATGCCACCTGACTATGCCACTCACTAATTCTCATTGTTCCACTCATTTACAGAGATCCTGGCCAGTCCTCTTACTTTTGTGAGTATTTTAGCTCCTGGTGCCACTTCACTCTCCCCAACACTTCTTAATTCTTGGTGACTTCAGTATCTGCTCACATGGTCCCCACCATGTTCTGACATCTCCCACATTTGACACCTTCTTCTTCAGCCACTGATTCCAGGTCATGCCCTAATAAAATTTATAATTAAAAACGAAACACCCTATCAAAATGATAATTCCAAATACCCCCCTCCCAAGCACCAACTCCTGTTTTTCCAGCTCATGCCTCTAATCCTCTGACTCCCAAACTCGTACACCCCACAGGGGCCCACAGTGCACTGCTCTTAGCACCTGTTTCATCCTTCCTCCTCACCTACGCTTTTGTTCCCCTGTAGCCTGCCTCAATTTCAAGGTCAATCATTTTAATCCTGACCACGAATATACCATCAACTCTGCTGCATAATCTACCTTCATCTTACTCTAGGGTAAAACCACGTACCTGGTTAAATCCAAATCTGCTTTATCCATGCCTGCACTTGCAAGCTGGACGTATTTGGAGATAAACACACCTATGTTGACCTAATCAATTTAAAAACTTTTACTCTCAAGTACACTGTTGAGAAGAAAAAGGTAAGCCCCAGAGTGAAAATTTTTGTATTTGCACAGTTGATTATGTAACAGAAGGGTATAATAATGAGTCCATAAAATTCTGTTAAGATGTTTTGCATTGCTGTTAGGAATTATGTTTATTTATTATTATTATTGTTGGTTTTCTGACACAGTTTTAATGAACTAGGACATCTAAGACTTGTTACGAGGACATGATAGTTCAGTTCTACCACTTTCTTGCTTCAGCTTTGAAACATTTGTATGTGTGAAATACAAACAAGAAATATAAATCACTACTATAATATCTTCTGTTGAATAACTCTAACCATTACATACGGTACCTTCTTGTCCCTGTAATTAATATTGATTAATAAAGATTGAAAATGTATTATGCATTTTAATATAAAGAATGTGTGGATTTCTACATTTCAGATGGAAGTGTTTGAGGCAATGCTCTGGATAAAATAGATGCTAAGGATGCTGTTTATCAGAATACAATTCTAACTGAAAATTAGTGTAGGCACAACACTGGATGAAGTTGTATAGTTAAAAGTATACGGGCCCACAAAGGATTATATTGTGTTGAGTCATACAGAATAATATATAATAAGTAAATGGGTATTAGCCAATCAATTAAATATTTTATGACAAAGTGACATTTTTAATTTAAATTCGATTAGCCAACATACAGGACGTACTTAGTTTCAGATGTAATGTTCAATAATTCATCGGTTGTGTATAATACCCAGTGCTCATCCCATCTCTCTCCCTCGTCACTACCCATCATGCTATTTTACCCTAACCCCCACTCCCCTCCCCTCCAGCAACTCTCAGTTTGCCTCCTACAGTTAAGAGTCTCAGGGTTTTTCTCCATCTCTGATGACTTCCCATTCAGGTTTTCTGCCCTCACCCTATGATCCTCTGTGCTGTTTCTTAAGTTTATTTATTTATTTATTTATTTTAGAGAGATAGAGAACATGAGCAGGAAGGGCAGAGGCAGAGGCAGAAAGAATCTCAAGCAGAATCCGCATGGAGCTCAGGCCAACATGGGTCTCTATCTCACAACAGTGAGATCAGAAGCTGAGTCAAAACCAAGAGTCCAACGCTTAACTGTCTGCGCCACCCAGACACTCCTGACAAAGTAATTCTTATCCTGAAAGGGGTAAAATTCTCCTACCAAGTTCAGAAAACCATTTTGTTTATTCTTATTAACTGAGATGTTCACACTCTTGAAAGCGAGTCACATCAATGAAAGTGATAAGGATACAATTTGACTGTGGTGGGGAGAATTCACTAAACTCTAATCTGCACTGTATACTCTAAAAAATGTATGCTAGTCAATCAGAAAAAAATACTCAGGAAAGCAGATTTAAGGAAAACAACACCATACGTTTAGATGTTTAAACACAAAAGCCAGGGAATGGAAGGAATGACAAGAGATTATGCCAGGCTCTGAATGTGATAGGCAGCCTCTAAGATGACCCCCAAACATCTCCCGCTGTGGGCATTAATGCCTTTTTATCCATTCCTCTTTATTGTGGGGGGACCAATGACTCTCTTCTAATAAGGAGAACATGACAAAAGTGATAGGATGTCATTCTTGAAATTACCACACAAAAATACTGTGACTTCCATCTTGCCTTTCTTTTCTCATTCTCTTGTAGTCTTAACTTCCAGAAAAAAAAAAAAATAAAGCTGCCATTCTGTGATTAGCCTTAATGAAGCCCAAGTGGCAAGAATCTTATAGTATCTGCTCAGCAGCTGGTAAGGCTTTAGGCTCTGCTAAAACCAAAAACCAGTTAAACTTTAAGAGGACTACATCTGGTGGACAAATTGAATGCAACTAGGTGAAAGACCCTGAGCCAGAGGCACCAGCTTAGCTGTGCCCTGGATCCGCACCACAGAAACTATGGGAAGGTACATAGCCATTGTATTAAGCAGTTAAACCTTGGTATAATATTTTTATGCAACAATAGTTAACTATTACCATTGGATAGGGGCAGATGACAATGACCTCAAACAGATCACACTGAGAACACTGAACTCAAAAGCAATGGGATATAATAAAGATTTCAGAAAGACTGACTGTATGAATCAATTTGTATTTAACGAAAATGACCTAAATGTCAATGATTATGGGTATATGGCATTGAAGGCAGAGGTATCAGAGAGAGGAGCCTAAAAGGAGAAGAATCAATCTTAGCGAAGAACAGTGGAGTTGGAGTATAGGAAAAGGAGCTCAGAAATAGGTAGAAGGCAGACACAACAGAGCTTTGTAATGATCACTTCGAGGCAGGCAAGTGAAGAGGGAGGCAGTGTCTACAATGATGTCACGGTTTTCCATTTGAATGCTTGACTTGATGAAGGGGCCACCATGAGTCCTAAGAAAGACCACTTAGGAGGAGTATCTACGTTGAATGGGGAAGGACAGAAACAGGGAGAGAGTTCCATTTCAGACATGGAGTGTTTCAGGCAAGCTGAGGTGCTGGTGTAAATTGGATGAAAGAATCTAAAGGACCAAAAAGGAGGCGAGCATCCATCCTGAACATGAACATGGGAGGAGACTGGGACGAAGGGAAGGATAAAGTAAAAGAGACAAAAGGAGCATCAGAAAGGTACAAAGGGGGCCAAGGGAGCCCAGTGTCACATAAATTGGGTAGGAAAGAGCGCTGCAGAAGACAGGAGGAAAGTGCCAAATCAGCAGGAAAAATAGATGCTTGATGCCTGGCGACTGGATGTAGAGAACTGGAAGCATCTGGCTACCAGCGCTATAGCATCTGGTAGACACGTCCCCACAACTGTTGTAGATATGCTTAAGATTGTTGTTCTGTCTGTCGTCTGTGTCAGAGCCAGTGTTTTGAGCCCATTAAGTCTCATTCCCTTGTATATTTCAAGTCGTGTGCTCCGAGAAGGCTATGTGCCATGAGTCTATGGACCATACTCCAAATCATTTGCTCTTTATATCAATGAGAGGAAACAAAAACCTATCACAAACTGGCTTATCAGGGAGAACTGTCAATAAAATCTGATGTTAGTGCTATCTTAAGACTGAGAGGAGGGACATAAATTTCACTGGAAAAACTAGGGAATAAAATTTTATGGCCTGTCTAGTAATGAAAACACTTGTAAGAAGGAGCAAAACACTCCAACATCTATTTTCTTAGTATCTCCAACAGACATTCATCCTTCCCCACTCTTCTGACTTAGTAATCAAATAAAATATCTCCCCACTTACTAACTTAAAACACTAAATTAGAGCCACACTGGTTTCTACTAAGACCATTAGTTGATGAAAAAATTTCACCCGCAAAGTAGACCATTATTTTTCAGAGGAGACTAACCCCTTCTCCTCCGCCATTTAGTAATACCGAGGTAAAGATGATAATGTTCTCTTTAGACATTTTCTTTTTCTCAGTTGTCTGTTTTGTGTGAAACACAAGGGCAGAGAAAAAGTTTGACAACTTGCTCATGTGACCCCAGTAACAAGTTGCTCTGTTTACCCTGGAGGTTGGAAGATGAGTTAAATGAAACAGATGCTAGAGCATATGGGCCTTAAGGCACAACCACCCTTGGGATATCATTTCATGGGTATTTGGTGCACCAAATGGAAAGTTAGATGGTTTTCCACGTACACTTATCCAAGCGGGTAGTGGAAGCATAAGTGCTCCAAAATCCATGATGGATTGTGCTTGCCAAGTCCTGTGGTTCGCAACCATAAGTTGGGCTCTGATTGTGCTGTTCATTATGTTCCTACTTAATAAAAAATGGAAAACATTCAGCTTTCCAGCATGTTAAAAGCATATGATCAATGTGTTTTCTCTTTCGACTGAAGAGAAGATCTTTTACTTCTGCAATGCCAGATGGATCCAAATGTAATTTTAACTAAAACCCTGTGAGTGAACAGTTCTAAAGTGAGAATTCTGAAACACATGCTCATTCCTCAAACATTTTACAAAAGGAGGGATGAGATGGAAATATTTAACTAATAAGTCGTTATTCTCTTACTCTACATTGGTGAAAGATAATTCAGATTTGTACTCCTCCTTATTCCACGATGCAGTTGCAACTCAAGAAGACAGGATTATGTAAGCATGCAGGCAATTTCAAATCCCCTATCATGCTGTTGTTTCCAGTTACTATTACCCAGGTATGAAAATTATTTATCCCATCAGCCCAGGACCTTCCTTGCAAATAAATGAGCAAGGGATTTGCTGGATATCCATGACCACCCTGAGCTGAAGGTCTTTAATTACCTCTCAAGAGAGGTTTTGTGTTTTGTTTTTTGGTTTTATATTTTCTGATACCTTGGTCAAGATTTTTTTCCTCGTATCCCATTTGATTTTTATACCATAATCTTCTAAACTTACTTTTCATTTTGTATGTAAGGTTTAATTTTAAATTCATGTAGACCCTCTATATTTTTAAATTAATATCAGTAAAGGAAGCCAAGCAAACAAAACAAAACTTTGAGTATCACTTGTGATTATAGTCCTGCCTACAGGTGGGACTAGACATTCCGTTCCTCTTAAATAATCATATTTTTAACAAAAGTCTAATTTTTTACAGAAGCTTTAGGTTCACAGCAAAATTAAGAGGAAGGTATGGAGATTCCCCCATACCCCTTATCCTCACAAAAATGCACAACATCCCCCATTCCAACATCCCTTACCAAAGTGGTACATTTGTTACAATTGATGAACCCACATTGACACATCATAATCAAAGTCCACATAGCTTCCCTTAGGGTTCACTCTAGCACAAACAGAAAAAGACAGGTACCCACCATTATAGTAACATACAGAGTATGTTCACTGTCTTAAAATTCTTCTGTGCTCCACCTATTTATCTTCTCCCCATTCCCACTAGTCAATCTCTGGAAACCACTAATCTTCTTACTATAACCATAGTTTTGCCTTTTCCAGATTGTCATATAGTTGGAATCGCGGTATATAGCCTTTTCGGATTGGCTTCTTTCACTTCATGATATGCATTTCAGGTTCTCCATGTCTTTTCATGGATTGGTAACTCATTTCTTTTTAGCAGCAAGTTATTATTCCATTGTCTGGATGTACCAGACTTTATTTATCCATTCAAATTTGTTGTCCTTCAGTATCGTGTTAGCTACTCTGGGTCTTTTGCCCCCCCATATAGATCAGTTTACCAACATCCACAAAATAATTCATTGGAATTTTGATTGGGCTTGCATTGAATCTACAGATTAAGTTTTGAAGACCTGACATCTTGATATTGTTGGGTTTCTTATCCATGAACATAAGATATATCTCCATTAATTTAATTCTTTTTCCATTTTATTCATCCTAGTTTTATGCTTTTCTTCATATAGATCATATGCATATCTTGTTAGATTTATAATTAAATGTTTCACATTTGGAGCTGCTAATATAAATGGTATTGTGTTTTTAATTTCAAATTCCACTTGTTAACTGTTAGTATATAGGAAAACAATTAACTATTGTCTAATAACCTTGTATCCTGAAACCTTCTTATAATCATTAACGCATTCCAGAAGTTTTTTTGTTGATTCTTTCAGACTTCCTACATAAACTATCATGTCGTCTGCAAACAAAATTTTCTTTCTCCTTTCCCAGTCTGTACACCTTTCATTTCCTTTTCTTGTCTTGTTCCTCGAGGCATTACTTCGAATACAATGTTTCTAAGGAGTGATGAGGAAGGGATATCCTTGCCTCATTCTTTATCTTAGTGGAGAAGATGTGAGTTTCTCACCATTAAGTATGATGTAAGCTGCTGGTTTTTTGTAGATATTCTTTATCAAGTTGAGGAAGTTTCCCTCTGTTCCTAGTTTACTGAGAGTTTTTATTATGGATGGCTGTTGGATTTTGTCAAATGCTTATTCTGCATCTATTGATATGATCATGTGATTTTTTTTTTTAGGCTGTTGATGGATTATATTGATTGACTTTTGAATATCGAACCTGGGGATAAATCCCACTTGGTTGTCACATGTATCTGTTTTGATACATTGTTGAATTTGTTTTGCTAATATTTTGCTGAGGATTTTTGCATCTATGTATGTGAGATATTTGTCTACAATTTTCTCAGGTGAAAGAGACAGTTGTGGAGTTGGAGATTTGAAGATAAGAGAGAACATTTAAATCATACTGGAGAACAGAAGAGAAAGTCCACTAGGAGATGTAGGAGGATTGGTGATACTGACAACCCAGCTGAAGTCTGGTGTTCTTTCTTGCTCATTACTGGCATCAACCTGTATTGCATATATACTTTTTAAAGAAAACTGAGAAACCTGAGTACAGCCATGAAGAAGGCATCAAACTGGATTCAAGTAGGTTTTAGTCTCAGAGCAAAGAGTATACTGAAGAACAATGAACAAAAGTGTTATAGTATGGGTAGAAGAACAGTTGACCTAAGGAAACCTCCAACATGAAAGAGAATGATTTCAGCTGAAAGCAGAAGGTTCAAGGCACTGGAGTTTGCAAGGCTTTTAGGCAGATGTAAGAGAGTGAGAGACATGAAATGTAAAATTTTCAGGCCAGAGAAGAACCCTAAGCATTATTTTACAAGGATTGATGAGTGCGGGATTATTATGGAACACCTACAGACTGAGAAGCTTAGTGGAGATGAGGACGTCAAAAAACTGTGGCTATGACATTATCCTGGAGCTTAAAATCACCTAGACTAGGGACGATAAAGTTGAGGGTGAAATGTGTACCAAAATCTTTAATTAATGAGAGACAATGATGGAAAAGTTAATAGATGAAAATAACCCAGGTGTATGGCAATTCCACACTTCATCCCTAAAATTATCAATATTTTACCTTACGTGGCAAAAGGAACTGTGCATATGTGGTTAGGGTTAATAGTCAGAAGAATTTAAGGATTTTCCAGGTGGGCCCAAGTAAACACACGAGCTCTTAAAAACAGAAGGCGGAGTCTGAGAGAGTCAAAGTTCAGGGGAGAGTTGGCATACTATTGCTGGCTTTGATGAGCGAGGGGACTATATGTCAAGGAATGTAAGCAGCCTCTGAGATCTGAGGTTGACCCCAGCTGATAACCAACAAGTAAATGAGGACCTTATACCTACGTCAGCAAAGAACTGGATTCTACCAATGGGCTGAATTGTGCTGGAAACAGATTCTCCCCCAGACCTTAGCAGCACAGACTGATAGACACCTGAGTTTGGCTTAATGAAATGTTTGGTGGAGTACCCAGATGAGCTCACTAGACTGCTGATACTCCTGTCCCACAGAATTATGAAATAATAAGTGGGTGTTGTTTTAAGCTGATAAACTTGTGGCAGTCAGTTATGGTAGCAACAGAAAAGTATTTCATACCCAGTGGTAAGGATCACTACACCTTTTTACAAGGTGGAAGGATAATTACATGGAATCAAAAGTGTAAACAGGAAAGGACAGTGATCCTTAGGAACATGGGAGGTACAATAATGAGATTTTAGAGAGGCGGAGGGAATCTGTTGTCTATGGGGAAAGAGAGGTTTCAGTTAAGGTGGGATAGGGAGGGACCTTTAAAAAAGGATTACGGGTAGAGAAGACGGTGAGAAATTGGCCAACTGGGTAGGTCCAGAACCTAAGCAGGCGGTGGTATGGAGTCGACGCTAGGAGGGGAAGGTCATGTTCATCACATTGCAAGGGAAGGGCAGTGATGCACAGTGCACATCTGAGTAGGAAAGACTGGGTAATCCCTGTGTGAAGAACATAAAAACCAGTTATTGCATGCTAGGTGAGGATGGTAGAGTTCATATGTGATGTGAACTTGATGTGAAACATTTCATTTAAAAGAGGCTAGCATTGAGTTGGGTATTTTTTTAACTTGTTGGCCAAATACCATATTAATCTACCCCTTTCAAAACTCAGAATTTTTGCAAAGCTTCCCTCTTATTTATTGTTGCTCCCTTTTATCACATTTCTATTTTACTAATTCACCTTTGTCATGTGCCACCTTAACTCCTTTTCAAAATATTCCAGACACTAATAAATGCATGAATAATTTTCAGTGACATTGCAGTTCATATTTTTTCTTTTTTGTTAGGTTTTTAACTTTAATTCAAATGTAGTTAACATGCAGTGTTACATCAGTTTCAACAATTCTGTATATGCTCCTCATGATAAGTGTGCTCTTAATTCCCTTCCTCTGTTTCACCCATCCCCCTACCCCCCTCTGGTAACCATGAGTTTGTTCTCTATAGTTAAGAGTCTGTTTCTCACAATTCATATTTATTTAAATTTTTAAATTCAACCTTGTTCTAGTCACTAAATTATTTTAAATAGGTATCCTCAAAATTGTGAGAAGAAAAGTGTATCACAATATGCCTGCTGTGGCTATGCCATGGAATAGTGTGCCATGAGAAGATGATTGTGTAATAAATGACCGTTGTTTCAAGGAGAAGTGCTGAAATTTAAATAAGAATTGAGTGTGTGTCCCTGTGGATCATGTTTGGCTATTAGAGTGCATTTTAGACATTTTACTAGCCGATAAAATAGTGCTAGTGGATGAATTTTGTGTTTTTAAATTTTGTTTAGTGAGATTTACTCTTTCTTTTGTAAGAGGTAGTCCAGCGTTAGAAATATTCTTATTTCTCTAACACTGAACTTTCTTGTTGATGGAGAAAAAGTGCTTTATCAATTAAGAGCTTTACATATTGTAGCAAGTGAACATCTACTATAATTCAGATCAGACATTTCAAAAATGTCCTTTATTTTCAAGCTGAAACATAAATGTCATTGTTTGCTTAAAACTCTTAGCATCTAATTTATCTTCCAAAGGGAGCTTTGGGAAACAGATCACGTTTAATATATGGATATAAATTAATACAGCACAACCGTCTGCATTAATGATCATATTTTATCTCAATTACATTTCTTCATGGCCTTATTAAAATGTTTCTCATAAAGAAGACTTAGCACATGCTGTTAGGAATATCTATATTCAAGTTACGTTTTTTATTTTCTCTTACTATAAGTATAACCTGGTACTCATTACAGTCCTTTATAACTGCTGCGGAACATGGATACCTACCCAAAGTTCAGGAAACAGATTAAGTTATAGGTTACCACTACTAAGGCTTTTACACCTGACTCTTAGTCTCCCTATAGTCTTTGCTTTATTGCCTCTATAATGCAAAATGTGATATAATAAGTATTCAGCTGCCCGAGACAAGGTATTCAGCTCTCTGTCCCTTTATGTGCAGTCAATAGCTTGCTGATTCAAGGAAGCATATTTTATTCTGGATTACCCTGAATAAATATATCCCACATTTATTGTACTAGAGGTCAGAGCACAGATGTTCTCGGCAGACTACCATTTTATAATTCAGAATCACTCCAAGTAACTCTAATTTTATGAAGCAAGCTTAGACTTGGCAACTAAAGAGAACACAGATTTTGAATGCCATTTGTGCTGTGCAGCTAAATTATTGCACATGCCTTTTGGCCAGGTGGAATCATCAACATCCTTTTCTTTCTTTCGGAGTAATGTACTTTCCCTCTTGTTACAGCTGTGCAAGTATCTTCCAGTCAACCTTTAATCTACGCATCAAAACCTTTCAGGAAGGGTACAATGCTGGCTGGCAGAGAAAAAACAATTGTGCTGAATATATTTGCCAACATTTCAGAAAACGTCTACAGAAATTTGTAATTAAATTTGCATATTTTTAAACCATATCTTTCTGGCATTGTTCCAATAAAATCTTTTGTATTAAGCAAATACTACTCCTTCAGCACAATAGTACAGACTCTGGAAGAGCTGTGTTAAGGCACAACCCATTCCTTTGATGAGATTCTAACCTATCTGGATAAATAAAATAAAACATACGGAGAAGAGTATGTATAAAGCAGTACATAGGTAAATTCAAAACTATGCCATAACCTTATCAGATGAAATCCAAAGATAATAAAAAGATGGGGATATCAGGAAAGATGCATATGGATTGAGAAATTATAGCATAGAAATAAAACCCATGGACTTTGGTCATATAATCTAGGTTATAATCCAGGCTACAATTCCTTCCAGATATGTGACCTTGAGCAAGTTAATTAAAATGGGTTAATTTCAGATTTTTATCTCAAAAAATGCAAAGGTAGAATTACTAACGAATAGGATTTTAAGAAAGTCAAATGAGAGCAGTTGGCAATTCTAAAACACTACATGTCACTCTTCAAAGTGGTTTACATGTATTAACTCACTGAATCCTCACAACAGCTCTATATCCATACTATCATTTCCCCTTTTTATAATTGAGAAAATGGAGATACCCAAAAGATAAGTAGCTTAAGGTGCCATCTATTAATGGAGGAGCTGAGATTCTGGCTCTAGAGATCGTGCACTTGAACACCATCTTATGTTGCTCAATAAATTTACTGATTATCCTGGTTCTAGAAAGAGTGAGATCTGTCCTAGACCCTGAAGCGTTATTAAGATACAAAGACTCAGAAGGGAGGTACCACAGACAACAATGCTTTAACATCTGTACCTCTCTACCTGCATATTAGTATGCAAGATTTGATTTATAAAATTGTAATGTAAAAAATTGCAACTATCACTAAAATTATTTTTTTCAAAAGTTAGTCTTTTTTCTTACAGATTCCTGTGCACATAAATAATACTTCTGAGAAATTAGGATATGGGTGATAGCTATCACAACCCACTCAACTCCAAAGAAAGTAACTGCATGGGTGATCCATTAAAAATCTGGGACAATTTAATTGCTTTGTTTTCTCCATCTGAGTTCATAGGTGTATGGACGACATCTAACAAAAAAATTATTAGTGATGCTTCAGTGTTAGCAGTTATTACCCTCACTAATAAGGCAATATTTTATTAAAACATTGCAAGAGGGTAAAATGAATAGCAGTGACATGATTGATAAATTTAAAAGAACATGCCCATATACGGGTTGAATTTTCTCTTAGAGTCATGATAATCATTGATATTTACTTCTCGGCAAAATGCCCGAGGACACTAAGAGTTTTGCTATTCTCTGTACTTGTTATTCATATTACCCTGGACCCATTACTTTTTGCTCCACTTCATAAGTAAGATTTAAAAAGAGAAATATTCAGGGTGTCTCAGTGGCTCAGTCAGTTGAGGGCCCGACTCTTGGTTTCAGCTCAGGTCATGGTCTCAGGGTCAGGAGATGGAGCCCTGCGTCAGGCTCCATGCTTAGCACAGAGTCGGCCTGAGGATTCTCCCTCTCGCTCTCTCTGCCCCTCCCCTCCCCACTCATTGGTGCAGGCTCTCTCTCCCAAACAAAAAAATAAATCTCTAAAAAAAATAATAAATAAAATAAAAAGGAAAATATTCTATTGCCTTTGGATTTTAAGTAGTTTGCTGCCTGTTATTTGTATTTCAAGGGAGAGGAAACAATGATTATCTCAATCATGTAAATCTATTTACTTAAGCGAGAGATATAATGTTGTCTCAGCCGTCTTATTTGCTCTGGGAATTGGTAATAATATATGGAGAAAGCATATATTTGTGTTTAATTTTCCCACATGACAGTTTACTTAAAGATCTGTCATCACTACTGAAGGATCAATTTGTTTCTAATATAAATCTTACAAACTAAACTGCTCAAAAATGCAATTACGCTAAAAAAGTTAGATCCCAGTTTCAATAGTAGCAAATAGAAGAATCTGTAATTTTGGAATGCTAACTGGATATCCCTAAAGAAGACTTAGAGCTATTAGAAACACCATTATAATAGAACTGTTGTCTCAAGAGAGTTAAAATTAATACCACACAGAAGCAAGTTTAAACACGTATTATTAATAGAGAAGGTCCACTTCAAATACTTCTTTTTAATTCTTGCATCATAGAGAAACAGAGAATCTTTTGGACTTAATAATATCCTGCTTAATGGCATCTTATAGTTGGACTTCTATTTTTTTAAGATTTTATTTATTTATTTGACAGAAAGAGAGAGCTCAAGCAGGGGGAGTGGGAGAGGGAGAAACAGGCTCCCCACTGAGCAGGGAGCCCAATGCGGGGCTCGATCCTAGGACCCTGGGATCATGACCTGAGCCAAATGCAGACACTTCACCGACTGAGCCACCCAGGCCCTCCAGTCGGACATTTCTACATTCACTGCATGATCCAGAATATTATCCCTGGATGAGGCAGTAATGTGATCTTTAAACACAGGGACATCACAAAGTTTAGTGTATTTTAGTCCATCTGTATGGAGGGCCACCCCTAGAGAGGTGTCATACGAAGGTGAAATAGTACAAAAGACCTTTCCGTTGAAATGTGGCCACTCTTTCCCAGCTTGACGCACGTGTAAAGGAAAAGTGCATTTCTGTGATCAATAGATAATAATGCATAAGTATCCCATTAATTTTGGAAAAAGCATTTTTTTTCACCTTCCATCCTGTCCAGTGCCGCTTGTCAAGTGGGCTGTGAGTGACAATAGCAAGAATGAGGAATTCTACTTGACATCATTATGCATGGCAGTCTCAGAAATGACAGAAACCATAAAATAGCAAAATAACATTTGAAGGGCGTGTTCAGTACAAGCCCCGCATTACGGACTGCATTGCAACTTTGATAGCTGAAAATTAAATCTATTTCTTGATAGATGGGACTGCTATTTTCCATTTGTGCCTTGGCTCACAAGATTTACTAGGTAGAAATCCATGTAGCAACCTCAACTACTCTTTCTTGAATATGCAAATTGAGCAATAAAAACACATATTTTGAAATCTTGATTTTGAGCATTGGTTGTGTAGATGAAGGAAATTTCAAGACCAAATCAGTATTAATCATGGTTAGTAACTTTGCTCCAGACCCATGTCTGAATGAAAGTGAGAAATGATTGGTTATACTTTCTACATTGCAAGCAAACAGTTTGCAATACATGTATTCAATTGGCTACAAGTTGTGACCGATGAGAAATATATATTTTTATACCTTATGTGCCTTTATGTAGTTTGTAATGACCACAAACACAACCTTCTTTGGTGTTTACTTTGCATCAGGTAAGAATATTTAATTGTGCTTCTTTAATTTTTCTTTACATGTAAAGTGTTTACAGTAATAGAAAACATAGTAAAATCTATGGCATTTTAAAGTTGTTTTCACCGAAGCATGCAAATTCTATGAAAAATAACCCGTCAATACGTAACCACAGTTTTGCTTTTTTCTGCTTCTAGGTAAATATATATACAAATATAACAATCTACAAATGTGTAAATAAATCCTTAACTCTTTTGAAGAAAGATGTTTATCTCTGGACATTAGTCTAAATGTGGTCAGGAAGAAAAGTCACTGCAAATTACGGAATAAGGGAGTTTTGTACAAGGGCTAGAAGAGCAGGCAAGTCTGGGAGTCACTGTGCCCAGGAGGGGCTGCCAAATGAGAGCTCATGGAGGAACACTTAATTGCATTGGTGGTGGTTGGGCAGCTCCAGGAAGTGTACAGAGCCCTGGGTGTGACCCAGCCCTTGCATGTTGTCTAACTGCCTCCTCTGCACACAGCCCTGAATCTGAGCATCAGCATGCCATGACCCTTAGACTTACTGGTAGAGAGATACATTGTTCATTAGGGAACAAATTTTTGTGTTTCTATAAAAGAAGAGGAATTAAATGGAGGGTAGGACAGGCAGGTTGTCACAGAATACTTTTTTCATCCACCATGAAGTTAGTGGAAAAATCCTATTCTCAGAGTGGCAATCTGACCCACTTCCTCATCTATGATTGCTATCCCGGACACCATCCACAGTGCTGAGATCAAAGTTTGGACTTGGCTGAATCACCCTTCCAAGGATCCAATTTCCTGGAGAATTGCCACTCTCTCTGAAGCTTAAATTTCTGGACATTGTAATACATAATAATTTGCAATTTACTGAAGGTGTTTATTGGTGACTTCTCCACATCATTATTCAAGATACACTTATCTCTATATTTCAGCATTTATGGAATATATTCAAGTTTTTTGCTATCAAAGTTAAAACAACAAGAGCTCAAAATCACCACAAGCAGCTGCTATTTCTTCTACAGTACTAGCAATTCTTAACTCAACAATAGATTTTTGATGGTATAAGACATTTAAGTTGTTATCACAACTAGCAAATACAGCTTGAGTGTGATTTCAACATAAATATGGATATTAGAGGAAATAACTTTAAAATAAATAAAGACATAGCTCCCATTCATGCCTGTATGTGTACACGTGTATTCTGCATGTTTTTCTGGGAGATTGGGAGACTCGCTAATCCATGCCCATAAATCACAGATGCTCAGGGACTCCAGTACTATGCATCTGTTATGATGCAGACAACATCTGCAGTACCATGCTCTAACAAAAATCAAAGCAAATCAAACAACTAAAAATAATAATAATAAAACCTTAAGCACCCCCTGGTGCCTCATGTTTCATGGTAACCACTGTAGATGAAAATATACTCCATCTATCCATAAATATACTATATTTGTCACTCATTTCAATTATTCATATGCGATGAAGCCATAGAAAACATGGAGGAATCTTATGTGTATATAGAGATATTAAATAGAGACAGTCTGAAAAAGACTGATACCATATTGTTCCAATTATATCATACCCTAGAAAAGGCAAAATTATAGCGACAATAAAAAGATCAGTGGTTTCGAGGGCTTTGTGGGGAGATGGGGAGGATGAATAGGTGAAGCACAGGAGATTTAGGGACTTTTAAGATTTTACTTATTTATTTGTCAGAGAGAGAGAGAGCACAAGCAGGGGGAACAACAGACAGAGCAAGAAGCAGGCTCCCAGCTGAGCAAGGAGCCCGATGTGGGACTCGATCCCAGGATCCTGAGATCAGGACCTGAGCCGAAGGCAGACATTTAACTGACTGAGCCACCCAGGTGTCCCAGATTTAGGGAATTTATACTAGTCTATACAATACTGTGATGGTGGATACATGATGTAGTTCATCTGTCCAAACCTATAGAACTTCATGACATAAAGTATGCAAATTAGAAAATCATTAGGAAGTTAGTCATCCCAGGAAGGAACTTGATGCTGTGACAAGAGATATCTGTTCAAATGTTTGAAGCAACCTCACACAGAAGACTGCGGGAAGGTGCTCATCTAAGTAACTTTGGAAATGAGTGGAATCTGTACAAACAAAAGCAAAATGAACTGCATGTAAATACTGCCTTCTAGCTGATACAGTTGTTTTTCAGTGTGGTATACAGGTTAACAATCCTGATCCTGCTGTCACGATTCTGGTACATGTAAACTGCTGTTGAACATGTAAGTAGATAGATTTCTCAGTGTTAGGGTAGGACTTTACAGATAAGCCAAGTGAAGAGGCTAGAATCACCCACATGGTAATGCATTAGAGGTGGAGACATCAGTAGGAACTCAAGTTTCACTCAATATGATACAGATGGTTACACCTAGAAATATTCGTAGATATTCAGGTGTTAGTATACATACACATATATTTTCTTGCTTAGGCAGGTGAGATGATAAAAAACTGAAGCCCCAGGAGTAATCAGCACCCCCAGCTCCTGAATCTTGGCTTCTAATACCATTCTCAAAAACAAAAATAAAAGAGAACAAAAGCAAAAAAAAGAACCAAACAAACAAAAGCCCAGAGCTCTTCAGAGAAATGGCTGATTCCAGGACGGAGGCAGAAAATATGCAAGATGAGCCCACAATACCTTGTGGTGTCAGAAAGTAGGAAAATGCTGAGCACCCACAAGTGCACACTCACGGGGGTGTCAGAGGGACGCAGAGGACAACTGAGAGAGCTCCCAATAGCTAAAACAGGAGCCATTTGACCAAAAAATTGCCTTGGATTATAACCCAAAGTATAAAATAAATAGCCATGAGCATTTATTGATAACTAAATGATTGCATAAATTAATAAATGGTAGAGAATTCCTGTACCAAATAATTCAGAACAATGTATAGGTTCTCCACCCTACAGAAAGGGGAGCCTAACTTTCTACTCATTAAGTGTGGGCTGCACGTAGTGATGTCTTTCCAAAGAATACCATACATTATAGAAAGCATTACATGTTTTTAAAAAAAAAAAAAGAAGAAGAAGAAGATAGCAAGAGGGGAAGACAAATCATGAGAGACGATGGACTGTGAAAAACAAAGTTCTAGAGGGGAGGGAGGGTGGGAGGGTGGCTTAGCCTGGTGATGGGATAAAATCTAAGAAAACCTGAATAAATTATGGACTTTAGTTAATTATGTATTGATCGTGCTTCATTCGTTTTAACAAAGGTACCATACTGATAAATGATGTCAATAGGGAATACTGTGTGCGGAGATACATAGAGACTCTGTACTATCTTCTTAACTTTTCTGTAAATCTACAACTGCTGTAATGTAAAGTTTATTATAAAAAACACAAATATGAGTAAGAGATGATCTCCATTCTTGAGGAGCTCTCAGTCATGAGAGGCAAATAGTCCAAAAGTTACAGTCGACCACGATGAGTTTTGTGATAAAAGGAAGCATGGGACATTGAGCAGTGAGTGGAGGACCTCCTGACAGTGGCTGGCAGGCCTAAGGAACCTTGGGGAAGAGAGTGATTCTGAACTGAGTATCACAGGAATAAGGAAGTGAAGAGGAAATGAAAAAATGCAAGAAGCAATGAGATCCAACCTTCAGCGGGTAATTCCCTTTATCACCAGCATCAAGAGCAAATTCCCCAGACTTCTACAGCCACCCCAACTTTGATTGCAAGTCTCCATTCCTGCTTTATCTCCCACTCCCTGACTCTGCATTATTGGTCCCATTCGGTTCCTGTCAAACGCGGGTACATTCATCTCCTAAGTCTTGTGCTGTCTGGCCGCCTCTGTGCATGTTGCCACATGGTGGATGGTGAGCACACTTTTGCCTTATTTTTTTTTTAAGATTTCATTTACTTATTTATTTAGAGAGAGAAAGAGCATGCACAAATGGAGGGGGTTACGGGGAGGCAGAGGGAGAGAGAATCTCAAGCAGACTCTGTGCTGAGTTGGGAGCCCAACATGAGGTGCGATCCCATGACCCTGAGACCATGAACCGAGTTGAAATCAAGAGTCAGACACTTAACCGACTGAGCCGCCCAGGCACCCCACTTTTTTGCTTCTTTAAAAGGCTATGCAGCCTTCGGTACCTGCCCTGTTTCCTGAGTCCTTGAAAATTCCCAAGCCCTACCAGTTTATGAGTTCTCCCCCTTCTTCAAGCTCAAAGCATGTTTACCATCCTCTGAATCTAATTTGAATAATTCTACCATTAACTTTCATTAAAATATTGCACAATAACTTTAAAATTATTTATATTTCCATGTACTTACATATTTTTTCATTAGTTATATTCCTTAATTCTCCAAATAATGGGCTTGTCTTGGAATCCATGTTTTGGAATGACAAGACTCCTTGACTGTCATCTTTCTATTATTTGGTAGAGGAAAAAATAGGAACTCTTTATTGAGGGTTAGTCTATCAGGAACTAAGTAAGTATCAGGAACTAAAGTGCATAAAATATGTCAACTTTTCAAATTCCCCCAAATGCCTCTGAGCTAAATATTATTATCTCTATTTTCTAAAACTACTGGAGGTCACTGGGGCTGCAAAGCCCACCCAGACATCTAGTCTCGCCAGAATCCTGAGTATGAAGTCAAACCAGCACCAAAGCCCAGACTGTTTCGGCTCCAGCCTACTACCACCTGTGTGCAATCTATGGGACCCATAGAGGCAGACTCATTTCTTGACATTACATGGCTCTGTAGTGTTGGGGCCAGACTGATTCTCAGGTCTGTGTAGTGACCACACGGCTCGGCTGGACCCATGACCTGAACCCTTTATGCATAACCCTAGTTCATCAGTTTCCTCAATTTTAAAATGGGGCTGAAGATAGCACCACCTCCTAAGGTTGTGGTCAAGAACGAAGGGGCTCCTGGTGTTGCCATCATGATTCCTAAAGGTACCACTAGCTGTCATATGACTTGCTTTTTTCTCTTTTCGGTCCTTTCTGGCATAGAAAACGTCATCTAATACTTATTTGTTTTACAGTTTCTGGTTTGACTTCTCTGACAGTCCTCTTGTTTTCCAGAATATAAAAAATGAAATGGTATTTGACTTCAGTTCAAGAACTTGACAGTTGAGTTACACTTTAAGATAAAGAAGGGTGTCCTTTAGGCTGTCAAGAAAATATGGGGATTGTCACACGGCTTTTGGGCAGGCGGTGACAGGGGCCGAGCCGGGGCTTGTCACCTTTCTCTTCCTCTTCCCAAGCATCTTCGTGCACCAAGAAAGGGGACATTGACCTTGAGAGCACATGAGCAGAGATACTATTTCAAATGAAGCAATAAAATGTGTAATATATATTCGTAATTAGAGAAACTGTTTCGCTCTCTTCTCAAGTTTAATAGCTTCTCAAAGATGGTGAATAAGTTAAGGGAGTTTTTTAATATTCCTCTGCAATATGAATCCATGTACAACCTTGTATTCCATAATTAAAAATGTCTTTGATCTGAAGGTCTTAGATTTATCCTAGCAAATTAAGTGTTGAACATGGGATCTCTAGGTTTTACTCATAGAGCAAACAAGTAAAGGCAAGCAGCGCCGCTGCCGGGGAGATACTCAACACAGAAGGAGAACAGTACCTTGACTCACATCAAACATCATCATGTGTCATCTGGAAAGGGAGGCTGATCGGCAGCGTGAGAGTTACCTTAACTCTGTCCCGGTGAGAGCAGGAGATACAGCTTAGATGTCAGGGGGAAGGTACACAGCCAAATACTCAAATAGACTCGGAATGCAGAAGAAGGAGGACACAACAAAGACCTCTCTTTACTTTGTGAAGTCTGTGAGGCGGTCCTGGCGCCATTATATCCCATAACTCTGCTGTGAATACTAGAGCGGTATCGCATGAGAAAATACGTTGAAAATAAGGAGTGTTATAAATATATGTGTTGTGTTTTCCATTCTTCAAGTGGGCCATGCCCATGGCCGGGCGGGTAAGTTTCCACCTGATCATTCGTATGGTTTTATTAAAAGAAATAGGATGTTAGCAGTAATGTAAATGAACCAAATAGAGAAGTAAAGATTTGTTGGAAAGGCTAGGTTTTTATTTTGGATTAATAAAAAGATGCTATTAATACTGAAAGAAAGTATTATCACAACATGAGCTTTTCATATAGTTCATCTAGTAGAGTAAGATGCCACTTGTAATTTAGACTGATGTGCAGTGCTGACGATGTAGCTTCCACCGTAGGATGCTATGATACTTAACGAATGAGCCTAAAAAACAGGTTAGTACAGTTGGGGGGAAAAAGTAACGGAGATGCCAGGGATTGAACCTGGGGCCTTATACATGCAAAGCATATGCTCTACCACTGAGCTACATCCCCAGGTCTGAAAGTGACCTGACACGGAGATGAGTTGGCACAGTTATTCCTTTTTAAAAAGATGGGCAGATGACTCTATCTAGGGAACAAAATAACACTGGATTCCTATGGTCTCAAATTCCAGTCACAGAACGTTCTTAAGCATTCTTCCAGGGACGTTTTGCACCATTAATATAGAATCGTCCTGCTGCTTTATAGCTCGGCATCGTGCTAGCTTCCCAAGCCTTATTTATAGATATGATGAAGCACCACCTTCCTTCAAAATTCATCTTATTTCTGTGGTCTCCTACTCATCCACCCAAGAAAATACTTTAATTATATTCCACAATGTCCCTATGCCTTCTATAGGGGAAGGGAAAAAACTCCTTATTCCCCTAGGTTCTGTGCCCGGGCCTTGAAAAATAGACCAACAAAAGGGTTAACAAGAGAAAAATGAGTTTATTAAATCCCTTCCACCCCCACCCCCACATACAACAAGGAGAAACCCAGTGATGAGTAACACAAAGGCGTGGTTAGAACACTGCAACAATCAATCAGTACGGAAGTGACAAGACAAAGGAAGAAGGGTTTAGGTTTTAGGAGGTGCAAATTGGGGAAAGTAAAGGTATGGGGGAAACCAGTGGAAGATAAGAGCTCTCCAGAAAGGTCTGAGGGTGTAAATCTTCTCAGGGCAGTGCTGCCTTCAGTGGAGGGTTGGTATCTCCTTCCTGGTAGTGTGGGCTGGGGGCATCACAACAGGAATTTAGGGTCTGCTTCCAGGAAAAGAGTTGCCTTCATCTCCCAATAATCCTTGTGCCAGAACGTCATATTCTGGGGTGGTAGAAACTGAACCACCTTCATATCCTTCCTGGGGTGAAGGTCAGAATGGGGGGTCTTGTTACTGAGAAGAAAAAGATGAAGAAGGGGTTTACTTGTTGCCATAACAGTACTTCCCTCAGGACAGGGAAATGGCGTTCTGGATCTAACAGCCCATCCAAGTTACATGGTATTGCCGTGGCCAGAGGAAGCAGCATCACTCTTGAGTGGAGCAAGTTCCTGGAGGACCTGAGTCCAAACTGTGGAGAGCTATTGGCATTTGATTTTCACTGGCTATAATGATAAAGATGAAATAGTGATCTGATAAATAACATTTCCACAATGAGAGGACAAACAGGAATACCAGAAGTAAATGAAAGAGCTATTCTTTGGTTTCATCTGCTTGATTACCACAACCCATAATGCTGAATGCAGCATATCCCTTGATAGGATTATTAGCGTAGGGCTCTGTAAATATTTGATGAGCTCATCGGAGCCTTACAGAAAATCTAATTTCCGGGTTATCACTAACAGCATATTCTGGCTCTGACACTGGTTCTCTTTGCTAAGAAGATGCAAACTTTAAAGCACACTCTTGCTCTATCTTAGCAAATTTGGACATTCTTGGCCAATATAAGATCAGAAGCTAAGAACAACAAACTCATTTATGAACCAACTCAATGATATATGATACACTTACCTATATCAATGAAACTAATAGAGGACAAAGTCCAAAATAATAAAGAATTACCAAAAGAAAAATTATCTCCTTTCTTTTTAGCTCTGGTTCCAATATAATGATGGCTTCAGAAAAAAACTTTATCCTAATATAGTTTTCTATAATTCTAGATATTTAACTTCAGATGTATATGCTGATATTCCTTATGAAAAATATGAAAATACACAATAATTCATATACTGATTAAAATAAGTCCAAAATATAGGTAATTCTCTTGAGCAAGACTATCATTATAGTCTTTAAATCTCTTACCTTGATATTGCTGGGTCTTCATCCATCAGTGAAAACACAGCTAGTAAAACTAGATGTGACTGAGGTGTAAATTACTCCATCTTTACCAGACCTCTGTCCTACCGTGTACTTTACTGTAAAATACTCTACACTAAAGACTCAGAGAAGAGAGTAGTGCCTCAAATGTTTATCCTATGACTGTGCCAGGAGAAGGCATGCAGAATAAACCTAAATATAAATTACTTTTCATGCTTCAGGATAGTCATAGAAAATTCCATTTGTCCTGAAAAGACTTCCGAGCTTGAAACAAAATGAACGAAATCAACAAGATTATGAAGGCTCCATATTTCTTTCAGTCCATAAACATAGAATGCTTTCTGTAAAGTTATGTCTCAGAGAGATTTATGCTTGTTTTGTTACTTATTTACTTAATTGTCCAGAATCCATGCACATGAAGAATTCACCCTGGAAAGAGTGGGTTTCACGAGATTGTTCTGCTGCAAGATCCTGAACTAGACACTGAGTTAAGTCAAGCATGCTCCTTGCTACCACACAGGAAAGACTGGCCATGCCACATTTCTTGTTGGAAGCACAGAAGCAGGAGAGCCTCCACGTGCACAATCTCTCTCCTTTACCCTCTGGCTTTTACTGGCTTCTCCCCTCTCATAAGTGCTTTGCACATAAATACTCATGCAACATTTGTGATACAAAAACTAGCTTTCAAGACGTCGTCTCTTTCTTATCAATGGGTTTGCCCTGTGAAAAGTACTGAAAAGTAACAATTTAACTTGTTCTGTAAATGTTATTTGATGGAATAATAAGATTTTATAGCTAGTATACATGGATAAAATTTCATTGTGAAAGTGCAAGGAATTATTTAAAATTCAGATTTTGCAAAATATACTCAACCTTCCTCTATGATGAGGACAGAGAACCTTGAGAAACAGAACACTTGAGGACACTGCATAAGCAAGAATGCACTGTTTGATTATTTTACTCTTTCAAATACCATAATTAAGCCAAATATTCTTTTATCACTAGGAATATAATTAAAAGAACTATTGTTCTCTCTCTCTCAAAACTCACAGTCTGGTAGAAAGAAAAACATATATAGTAAAAAAAATGCATGTGTTATGGTTCAGTTGTATATCAGATGATATGGACAAATAACCCTAAAATAGCAGCACTTAATCCTCCAGAAAAGGTTATTTTTTACACATACAAAATCTCGGAGAACATATATGAGGTAAAGATAGGGCACAAATGGAAGTCTTTGCCCCACATTGTTCCTCAGGGACTCAATTTGATAGTATCTTAGTACTTAGTACTTAGATAGTATCTTAACCTCCACCTTTAGTCACTGGCACCATCAGTGGAAGAAAGAGGAACGTTGAGAAACATCTAAGGTTTTTCACTGTTGTGGTCTGGGAAAGTAAGAGTCAATTTCAACCACAGCTCTTTGGCAAGAATAAAAGAGTCACAGGACATATAGTCTTCCAGGTGCCCAGGAAGGAAAGAGAATCTAGATAGTAGTGAACACCACAAATATCTACCACAAGGAGTACTACGAATAAAGCAGTAGGAAACATTGACCTTTTCAGTAGTTTGTGAAAGGGTGGGTGGGGGAACCCATGGGGGCCATAAGGAAATGTTCCAGACTCCTAGCTGGCCAGTGAGCCAGAGACATCTACTTCCTCCCTCAGCTGGTATCTGGCAACACTCCGATATGACCTCAAATAATGATTCCCCCGCCTCCCCCCAAGAAGTCTGGGTCCTAATCGCCAGACCTGTAAGTTTGTTACTTTACATGGCAAAAGGGATTCTGTGGATATAAGTAAATCAAGGATCTTGAGACAGGGAGATTATCCTTGAGAATACACATGGGTCTAATGTAATCGTAAGGGTCCTTACAAGGGAAAGAGAGTAAGATAAGGAGTTCTGTGACAGGAGCAGCCATCAAAGTGATGTGATGGCTTTGAAGATGGAGGAAGGTCCAGAAGCCAGGGGATGCACGTGCCTCTAGAAGCTGAAGAAGGCAAGGAAACGGATTTTCCATTAGAACTTCCAGAAGGAACTAAAATGCTGACATCTTTATTTTAACACAATTTTTGAGTTTTTAGGTATTTGAAATAACTAATTATTTGCCTCTAGTCATTATTTTTGGTTGGACATTCCGTACATGTCGAGTAGACTCTCACCAAATCTTAGCAAATCTTCAGAGCCCGTATCAAACACCAATTCCTCCATAGTCCTTCCCAAAAGACTTGAATAAATGTTGAAAAGGGTCATGGTATCTCTTCAGGTAGTTTGCACACTATTTCCTTACAGATTTTAGACTTAACCTTTATTCTTTTAAAGTATTTCTTATGATTTGAGTTGCATATATGGTTTGAAATGTATATATTACATAAAATATGCAACATTTTAATTTTATGTATATATATTTCTTTTTTTAATGCCTTACGTGGAATTAGGCACATGATAAAACTTAAATAAAAATTTCTTAAGTTAATTTAACATACAAATCTTATTATATGTGTATATATGTAAAATTTCTTAGTTCTAATTTTGGAATTGTAAAGTTCTAAAGGAAAGCTTTAAAATCCTTTTCAAATTTCATATTCAGCTCAGAGAACCGGAAAAATTTTATAAACATAAAATACCAAATAATGGCATCAAGACTATTAACTTCCAAATACAAAATCATAAATTTATGCTGTTTTAAGCCATGAAATTTGTGGCAATTTGTGACAGCGGCAATCATAAAGGAATATATCCTGCCACCTCTGTTGGCCACTGGGCTGTGGCACAGGTTCCCTGTCCGTGTCTGCTGTGGGCCGAGAGAGGCTCAGGGTGATGCGGAAAATGGAAAAGGACGCAGCGGGTGGGCGGCGAGGTCTCTCCCTGAGTCTATTCTCCCAATTATGGGATCTGGCCTCCTTTGGATCCAGTCTTCTGTTATGGGGTAAATTATGACCCCCAACATTCAGATAGTGAAGTCCTAACCTCAGTACCTCAAAATCCGAGCTTATTTGAAAACTGACACAATTAGTTAAGATGAGGCTACCCTGGAGTCAGATGGGCCCTAATCCAGTATGACCAGTGTCCTTATAGAAGGGAAACCTGGCCACGGACACACACATGAGAATTCCATGTGAATATGGAGGTTGGGTGATGAGTTTACCAGTCAAGGATTGTCGACAAGCTGCCGGAAGCCAGGAGAAAATCTTGGCAGAGTCTACCTTATGAATCTCTGAAGGTACCAGCCCTGAAGACACCTTGATCTTGGACTCCTGGTCTCCAGAACAGCCAGAAAATAAACCGCTGTTTAAGTCGCCTTGTTTCTGGTACTTTGTTTGGGCAGCCTCGGCGAGCCAAATCTCCCTCCTCCACCATGACTCAGCCTTCTTCCCTCAGTGGTTTCTCATAGTTCTTGGGTTAGTTGTCAGAACTCATTAACTCTGCTTGCTTTTGCAGCCTCCCCAGGGTTGCAGTAATGGGGAGTTACCCTCCGATAGCCTTTTCTTCTCATTTCAGCAGAAACTGCCTTTTTATATTTTTAGCACGTACAACTTCTCAGAGAGTAAACACACATTCACTTACTAGTGCTCAGCGTTTAACCCAAAGCTCTTTTTCGGATTGATTTCATTTATTATCAATGAAGTTTTCCTCTTATACCCTTTTGCTGTTGTTAATAATTCATCCCAGTATTAGAAATGGTGATGTCTTTTCTGACAAGTTCTCCCTTGGTTTTTAATTTCGTTCATCTGTGTAAAGTTAGCTAATTCTGCCTGTGGTGTCAGTCAACGTGAAGATGTCCAAAGAAGTTGCATCAAGTCCTATTTCACTGTGGCCCTGGCTGTAATATGCAATTGTATAAGAACATCAGCATATAAGTCTACTGAAATCTTTCTTCCCCCGGTATTTCTGGTCTTAACAAGGAAATCGGCAAAAGCTCCTAATATAACAAGAACTCAAAAGGATTCAAGTGTGGCAAAGAATACTCTTCATATAGGCAAATTGGATGTCGTAAAAGTAATTTGTGTTCACATTATCTTGTGAATGAAAAAATGTTATGACTAAGCAAAACAGAAGAATCTAAACAAATTCTTCCAAGTTTGTTTTAGTGGTAGCCATTTTGTCATTGTGAATTACATGAACTTACTTTAGTTGGAATTAAACACAGTTAAAATCAAATTAATTTTCCACTGCTTGTTTACATGAGAGAGCTCTTACAACCATAATTTTGCTTACAATATGCCTGCTATGATATTTTATTATTTTTAGTTATTAAATGTTCTAAATAACTAATTCTTTGTCTCTAGTCAGCATTGGTAGCTGAATTTTGTCACATTTTGTAGACCTTCATCCAAATCTTACAATTTCTTCAAGGTCCATATTAAGCACCAATTTCTCCATAAGTTCTCAAACAAAACTAACATGTTAAAAATAGTAATGCTATCTATTTGGAGAGTTTAAAAATTATTTTATAGCACATTTTATGTTTCATCTTTTGTCTTCTGAAATATTATTTATTGTTCGAATGCAAAATCTTTGAATACAGAGATCAAGACTTCTGTTCTGTTTCTTTTTTACAATGCCTTGAATAGGGGTAGGCATATGGTGGAGCATAAATATAAATTTCTTAATTAAGTTACCATGTCAATCTTATTTTATGTGTATATTTTAAAATGCTATTCCACAAAATGGAGTTGCCTTAAAAAAAAGTTGTTTTGTTTTTAAAAATGTGGGGCACCTGGTTGGCTCAGTCAGTTAAGCATCTGCCATCAGCTCAGGTCATGATCCCAGGGTCTTGGGATGCAGCTCTGCATCAGACTCCCTGCTCAGCGGGGAGCCTGCTCTTCTCTCTCTCCCTCTGCTCCCCCACCCTCCCTCTCCCCCTGCCCCTGCCCTCTCTGCTCTGTTTCTCTCTCTCAAATAAATAAATAAATAATCTTTTTAAAAAATGTAAAACCCCAAAGGAAAGTTAAAATTCCATTTCAAATTTCATACTCAGTTGCAGGACATGTATGAACATAAAATGTATCATAGCATTAAGATTATATTTTTCTATAATTCTCATATATTTACATTTCTTAAAATACAAACTCTGAAAAATCACTTCTGCATGAAAACCGACATTTGTTAGTCCATCAAAAAGCACTTATTGAACATACATGGCAGAGGAAAGAAAGTTGCAACTTATTCTAATAGTTTCAACAATAATTTTCTTGACGTATGGTTTCCCTTGAGAATAAATAGCATGATACAGCCCTGATACATGGGGCTAACATCATGGCTTTATTGAGATACAAATGCTCAGTTTTGGGTTTTGGTTTTGATTTTTTGAGAACATCATTTTTCCCTCTCACCTTGAAATAACATCTCAGAGTGAGGTTGATGGGATGGCAGAAATAATCAGACAATGACATTTTCAGCATCAAATGAAGCAGTAAATCTCTTAAGTTCACAGATAATTCTGCAGAACGTTTTTTTTTTACAAACATAGTAATTTTCTGCTTATGTAAGTATATAGCGGCAAAAATGAGATGAATGTGAAAAGTATTATTAGCATCACATGAGTCACACATATCATCAAAATGTCACTGAAGAAAACATAAATGCAGACACGTGTCAAGTGAAAGAGATTGCCACCTGCCAATCACCAACCGCAAGTTGTAGAAGGAGAAGAGAAAGCAGAGTCTTGGGAAAAGCTGTTATTATCCCTGAAAAGCAATTTTTTACTTCAGAGCGACTACAATAGGGTTTGATTGTGTTAATTTCATCATCTAACATGATTGATGATAGATCTACAGCATTGTCAAAACCTCAGCAAGCAAAATAGTTAAACATTTTTGACTATCGACATAATGCAAAACCCAACAATGAGGCAAAAACAAAGGCCGGGGACAGCAGGCTGCTGCCTTGAGGCTTCCTTTCCAGGTAGAAACAAGAAAAGCTGTGATTTATACCCCATTTCAATTGTCCTCAGGAAACGTTTGACAACAGACTGTAAAAGAAGGTAAATGCTTCGTTGATACACTACGTGTGCACTTTACACTGATGCATCACAGGGAGACACCAGTGGGGAAACATCAGATTATTTATTTATTTAAAGATTTTATTTAGTTATTTGAGAGAGAGAGAGAGAGAGAGCACAAGTGGGGAAGAGAGGGAGAAGCAGACTCGCCACTGAGTAGGAAGCCCCATGAGGGAATCAATCCCAGGACCCTGAGATCACGGCCTGAGCCGAAGGCAGTGGCTTAACCGACTGGGCCACCCTGGCACCCCAACATCAAACTTAAAATCCAGGAACTGGTTCTAGTTTCTGTGCTTCACCCAAAGTGTCCCAAGCCAGACACTAATAACATGCACCACTGGATTAGTCACAATAACCAAGATATGGAGACATCCTAAATGTCTGTGGATGGATGAATGCATAAAGGAAATGCAGTCCATGTAATGGAATATGATTCTGCCATATAAAAGAAGGAAATCCTACCATTTGTGATAGTAATGATGAATTGGGAGGACATTATGCTAAGTGAAATAAGCCAGACATAGAAGGACAAATACTGTATAATCTTACATATATGTGGGATCTAAAAATATAGAACTCACAGAAGCAGAGAGTATAATGGTAGTTACTTTGGCCTGGAGGGTGAGGGGAAAAAATGAGATATTGGTCAAAGTCTACAGATCTCAAATTATAAGATGAAGAAGTTTTAAATCTAAGGTACAGCATGGCGATTATAGTTAATAATATGTAGTGTATACTAAAAATTTGTTAAATGAGTAGATCTTAAGTGCTCTCACCATCAAAAAAGAAGGCAACTCTGTGGGGTGGATGGATGTCTAATGAGCTTGATTGTGGCAACCATTTCATAATGTGTACCTACACCAAAACTTCCTGTTGTAAATATATAAAATTTTGTCCATTATACGTCAATAAAGCTGGGAAAAAACTGGAAAAAATGAGCCATTGGGTAAATTATTTAATATTTTATGTCTTTTGCCTTAGAAGTTAGAAAAGTCATAAATATTTTGAAAATATTTATCTGGTTATTATCAGCATTCTTTGTGACCACAGGAGATATAGCAGTTTCAAAAATGAAATGTGAGCCTACACATAAAGAATGAGCGTACTCTCAGTATGAATGATGCCACTTGCAGGAATCTCAGAATCGGCCCCGTGTGGTAGTAGGGCTGACGGCGGCTGAATGAAAGATTGATCTAGAATGGCTCTTGTGGAATTGAACTTAGATTTGGGTCATGGCATTCCTTATCCTTGACAAGTCACCTGGAGCCGTCCTTTAAACAATACTTCCTGATTTCCTCTGATGTAATATCTGAATAACAATTATTAGTATTTTGTAGAGCTTTTGAGGAAAATGTGGAGATAATTTATTAAGGTTTTTAGCACAGTACATGACAAGGTGAATAATCACTGAATTAGCTATTATTATCATGATTCCTTAATTGGAATAAGTTCCTTGGGGTTTTGTTCTATATAACTGCTTCCCATAGGACAGTCGGTAGGTCAGAAAGCTTTCTGTATCTATACTGTCCAATAGAGCAGCTACCGAATCCATGGGAATGTCGAACATTTGAAACATGGCCAGTGTGACTGATGAACTGAAGTTCTTATTTTATTTATTTTAAATTGAAATAGCCACATGTGGCTTCTGGCTACTGTATCAGACTCTGCAGGTGTGGAGTCTCCTCATTCAACACTCCCTACCTGGGCAATCCCACCTGCATCCACAGCCCAGGCGTGGTCACCTGCACCCAGGCATCCCCCAATCTCCATCGCATCCCAACACAGTAGCTAATGTTTGGGGGACACTTTTTGGTGCCAGGCATTTCTAGGAGCTCTGCATGCAGTGTCTCATTCCAGCCACGCAGCATCCCTGTGCCATAAGTACAATTATTCCCGTTATGTTCAGATGAGAAAAACAGGAACAAGCTGATTCATGTCTGAATGAGAAGTTAAACAAAATAAGCTTCGTAGCTAATGCAATGATCTGGGTGTATGAACCTACGTTAAATGCTTTGCCTAAGGACAGGGCTATTTCCGACAAAGCCAGGACTAGAATGCAGGCAGGCTTCCTGCTTTCCATCCAGTTCTCATTACCGCTATGCTACGCTTTGGAATGAGGGCTGCTGTGTCAGCAAAAATACGAAAACCTCCACTGAGACACTAGAGATCTGGGCAAACCTTCCTGAAGAAATGGGGGGGTGGGGGTGGAAAGGATTCTAAAGAATGAAGCTAAGTTTGTTAAAGAAAGTGCTAGTAAAGGAAATTCTCTGTGGCCAGTTCTGAGTTTATAAAGGGCAAAATGCACACACGTATGCACACACACAGATTCCTTTTATGATATGCACACACACAGAGATACATTTTAAAGTAATAATAAAATGGGGCCTTTCAATGCGAACTTTAAGGGAATCAGGTTAGAAATGAGACTTTTCTAGATTGTCTAAATGTCCATCGAAACTATGAAGACTCCTTTAGCTCTGATTGTATGGGATGTCAGACTTTAATTCGACTTTAATTTGAATAGGTTGCAGAACATGTTTGAGAAGAAGTCAAAGAAATTCAGGCTGAGACTAGAGAGAGTACAATAGGATGTTTATGTTTCCTTTTGTTCAATTTTGGAGAATCAAATATCTTTGGAAGGTACTAGAAAGAACATGTGAAAGGTCATTTCTCAGCTAGTATGACAAGACTATATTTAATCTTAAAACATCAAAGAATATAATTTTCTTCTAAGAGCTTATGCCTCTTATTCCATCCCTAGAGCTCTATCTAGTGTGTGCATTGGTAAGAGGTTCGATGTAATAAAAATAATTAGACATTTTACAAGTGATTTCATAATCATTTTGATGAAGGAACAGAGGGCAGGCTGGGGACAGGGCAGGAACTGACACCCCACAAACCCTCCCCTCCCCGAGGGGATATATGTGACATTTCTCATGTGCTCCTGGTGCCCTAAAGCTAAAGGAAAGGAAAAAGAAAAAGTTAACACAGAGATCACAACCCTGCAAGACATGAGTCTCCCTCAGTTTACAAACGTCTTAGCAGTCTACAAGAACAGAGCATTTCTATTAATAACCTAGCTTCCAGAAGGAAATGTAGATACAATTAAATGTCTTTATAACCTGCAGCCCATTGATAGCTACTTGAAGTGGGCAGAGTGTAATGTTCCTCCAGGAAGTTCCCAACTATCTTCATGTTAATGTCTTGCTAGAGGGGTAAACCACATTAACTTGACAATGGCAAGGCCTCTGGTATCCTCGGAGTCTTCTTTAACCTATGAAAATCCTTTGAAAACCTCCCTTTTCCTTATCTTCCCCAAACCCATAGTATAGAGCCAGCCACCCTTCAGAACCCCCAGGACAGCAGCTCTTTCTGCCCAGGGGTCTTGCCCCCGTGCTTTAATAAAACCACCTTTTTGCACTAAAGTCTCAAGAATTCTTTCATTGGCTCTGGATCTCACCCCACGGAACCTCACCTACATTCCAAAACCACATCAATCTGAAATGCACAAAGAAGCAACCTAACTGGACAGATTTACCAACAGAAGAACACTGGCCTTCTTTTCTAGCAAGCTATTAAAAATAAATATTTTAATATATTTTCAAATATCCTCAAATCTCTTAACTAGTATTTAACTTAAAAATATCCCAGTATTATAAACATCAAAGTAGAAATTTGAAAATTCTGTCTAGAAACATTTCTTCAGAAAGAAAATATTCATATTCTGGCAAGGAAAATATGCCTTGTAACTACAGAAAAGTAACTTTTCTGTTATTTATACAAATTTACAAACCTGTTTACAATGCCTACACACCTTTAAAATATCACATCATATTTTATATTTTCTCCAAGATATTAGCCAAAATGAGCAATAATCTTTATTGCCTTTGAACCAGGTGTGGCTCTATGTTACAAACTACAAAAGCTAATTAGCATCACGTCACAGCCTAGACGGAATCCTGAGACAGCCGCCACTGGAAATGGGGGCTCGCAGCTAACAGGGTCTGGGACCCGGGTTTTCTGACTCGCTGACCAGAGTTACCTATTTGGGAGCACTTATAATAAACTCAGAGGATGTTCAGAATTTGAAAGACACACAGAATTAGATCATCCTGGTGCCTCTGCCTTCACATTGCTACTTTTCTATTTCCCCTTGTTTAAAGTAAGCGTGCTCATGTAACCTGTAACATTTTTTTCAGGAACCCTTTCCAATCACATCCATCAATTTGGGGAAGCTGACCCTCCAGATGCTCTTTTTTTTTTTTTTTTTGGTTTGATTGCACAAAGCTTTATTTTTTTAAATATTTTTTATTGTTATGTTAATCATCATACATTACATCATTAGTTTTTGATGTAGTGTTCCATGATTCATTGTTTGTGCATAACACCCAGTGCTCCACGCAGAACGTGCCCTCCTTAATACCCGTCACCAGGCTAACCCATCCCCCACCCCCCCTCCCCTCTAGCCTCCAGATGCTCTTATAACAAACCGGCCACGTCTCTATCACTGCCTTTACCATAGAATTGTGATAAAATCATCTCTTCATATGTCCGCATCTTTCACCAACCTTGGAGACTTTTAATGGCAGAGGCTAAATGTTACTCATCTTCCAATCCCTGATACCTAATGCTAATTTGACACTTAGTAACTGCTTAATTAAATTTTGCTGGGAAAAACAAGTAGATTAAAGAATGAATGCATGAATGATTTTTCTTTCTTTTCTCTCTCTTTTTTTTTTTTTTTTTTTTTTTTTTTTGGTGCAAATAAGTGGTTTATAAAAGCATGGAGACAGGACCCGTGGGCAGAAAGAGCTCCTGCACGGGGTTTGTGAAGGGTAGCTGATTATAAACTATGGGGTTGGGGGAGGTAAGGAGGTAAGGAAAAAGGGAGGGTTCAAAGAACTTTCATATGCTAAAGAAGACCTACAAGATACCGAAGGCCTTGCCATTGTCAAGTCAAGGTTGTTTACCCCTCTAGTAAGGCATTAACATTAAGATAGTTGGGAACTTCCTGGAGGAACATTACAATTCTGCCCACTTCAAATATCTGTCCATGGGCTGCAAGTTATAAAGACATTTAATTGTATTTACATTCCCTTCTGGAAGCTATTGCTAAGGCTTTTTTGTGGTTGTAAGTAAACTGCGGGAGACTCCTGTCTTGCAGGATTGTGATCTCTATAAGTTAACTATTTGTTTTTCCTTTCCTTAGCTTTAGGGCAGCCAGGAGTGCCTGAGGGATGTCACATACATCCGGGGGGGGCGGGGGGTTGTGGGGTCAGCTTCTGCTTTGTCCTCACCTTGTCTTCTGTTCCCTCATCCCCCCCCCCCCCCCCCGAGCAATTATGACCCTTAAATCTTTAAGGTTGTTGAAGGTGGAAGGTCTCATCTTCTGTAACATCTTCCTGCTGAACAGGGGTGTAGAGATGTTCCTACCTATGGGTCAATATTGGTCAGTTGGGGAATGTATAGGGGAGTTACAAAAGGGGGAAGCAGCTAGGATTCTGCATGAGTGAATTTAAATTTGACTGCCATAAAGACTAATGTAACATGTAACTTGGGCTTTGTGTGAAAAAATTAGAAACCAATATACTTCGCTATCTGTCTTCTACCAAGAATTTTAGATCCTACTAGAGGTCAAAGGTAACTGAAGGGCTTTTATGTTTTCATCTTTGCTTTTAGGAAATCTATATTAGTGTGTTATAATTGATTTTTATTCCTCCAGCGAGTCTCCCCTACCCCATCAAAGGGAACAACGTTCAGGTCTCCTCAAACCATAATCAACCACATCATTATTGTTCCTTAGAAGAACTTGTGTGTTGGAGACACAACCACAGCGCTTCCTGAGAATAAGGAACTGAGCCGGGTACCAGGGCTGAGGATCCAGTGTGTGACGGGGAGAAGTGATAATGATGGGGCTGATGGAAGATCAGCAGCAAAAGGAAATAAAAGATCAGAAAAGGAAAACTTCCCCTGCCTGAAGAGCAGCAACAATGTGGAAGACACCCCTCTCTTCCTTTTGTTTTTCCTTCTATACTTTGCTCACGATGCATGAGATGCCGATGGAGAGTGCCCGTGAATGCGTCGCCTTGCACAGCTTACTTCTGAGCCAGTGATTGCACTGTCCTCAAGGAACTCAGACTCATATGCTCCTGCTAAATTACAGAGCTACAAACTAAAAGATAATGTCTACAGGAGAAAAAGTGCAGAAGACATTTTCTAGAGACAGGGAATGACTTTCTAAGCATCGGTCAATGCAAGAAATTCTTCGAAGATAAAGAGACTTGACCACTTTTTTAAAACTTTTTCATATCAAAAAATGATCCAAAAATTGTCAAAGGAAAAAGAAATTGGAGAAATACAGTTTGAACAAGTATAACTGACAAATTCTTGCAGATAGAGGTTATAAAATCAAGGAAGAAATCCATCATGTTTTCATTAGTCTCTCCGGCGTCAAATCCAGTCATCACATTTTATCTTCCCCCTCCTCAGCCCCTCCAGGGCGCATGCATAACCTAGTTCTTTCTACCTCCATCCCGAGTGCTCTGTGACAGGTGCTGTGGGGCACCAGGCACCTTCCCCTGGACAGGCAGCCTGCCTCTGGTGACTGACTGCTTTCTTTTCCTTTTTTTTTTTTCCCTTTCTTTTTTCTTTTGTAATTTATTAGTTCATTAATGCTTCTCCAAATACATTACCTTGAATGTCATTTTACAATTCCCCAAATTACAATATATATTCACTTCCAGGCACTTGAATTTCTTAGATAATGTAGTGGGTGCTGCAGTACACATGAAGATTCCTTTTCCGAAACTGAGGGATTCATTGTTCTGCTTGCTGGGAGTTTTGGCTGCTGAAGATTCATGCCTGACTTCTCCAGAATTTGTCCTTGGCCGATGGGAACTGTCTTACTCAAGGTTACATCCTTCTCTGAGGGAAGCCCACATCCAGTGGCTCATCCAAATGGGTGTAGGAGGGCCTGAGCTCTGTGCCTCAAGGAGGGACATCCCTCAAGAGCCATGTCAGCCATGACTGACTTCTCTCCACCATTCAGACAGGAACCCCAGCAGTTGGGAATTCTGTGGGACAGAGTGTTATATTCTGTCTGGACACTGGTTGGGGCTCCTTAGTTATTCAGAGAGGCTTTACACACTGTCTAAGGCTTGTACTTCCCCACCACATTATCCAAAGGAATGTGTGTTGTTTCCTTTATGGTACATAACCCCTACCCCTCCAGAAGCTCCTTGTTAATGTTCTCATCACTACTTGCTGCCCTTCTTCCACTAACTCTCCCTTTTGCAGGGATTATGTCTCCCCGTTTCCTACCCTATCTGCTGCTCCTCTGTGGCAGCATGGAGACGTATGCTTGGCCCTCCTTTCCAGAAAGGACTTCCCCTTTCCCTGTGATGAGTGCAGAGAGCTGACACATCCAGCAGCAGTCCCTGGGGCCCACCTTCTCTGGAAGCTCTTAGCCAGTGACTGAGCTCAGTGGTGACTCCAGGACCAGGCCATTTATGCCCAGTGCATGACACCTCCAACAACCAACCCGTGCCCTGGGGCTCCTTGCTGGGGTGGCCAAGGCTTCATCAGCTCTGGTTCATGGTGGGGTCCTTCCCTGGCCAATCCAGTTCCTTTGTCCATTTCCCCTCATGTAATGGAACCTGGACTGGATCGCCCGATGGAAGAACCAAGCGACATGCGGAGATCTTGGAGGATAGGAGGTTTATTTAACGCCGGCAGGTTCAGAGGAGAGGGGTCTCCAAAGGTCTGAGCCCCGAGCACACACAAAGGGGGCAATTTGTACACTTCTACTTCCGCAGACTTGGCACTTTTGGCGTGTGTGCGAAGCGGGGCAGGGAGGACTCTGAAGAGCCCCAGGGCATGCACTGGGACTCTCTCACTGGCTGGGTGGGCCATCTTAGGACACGGATTGTCCTTATCACTCACACACGGGGATGCACGTCAGTTAGGCATCACAATCCAAAGCTTTTGCTGACTCCTGCTGCCTCCTCCCACATTCATTTCTCTGAGGCATCTCTCCTGATCCCCAGCAACCCCACAAGCTGCTGGCCCTCCTCTCAACTCTACATCTGCCACCTGGAGAAGAGAGGGAAACCAGACACACCAGACACAACCCTGGGCAAATAGGAAGAACTTGATGGCATTTTTGGCTTGAATAAATCAGAACCACTAAAACCACAATTCAGAAAGATGCAAGAAGGAAAAAAGAAAATTCGCAGAAGAAACAGGTTCAACCTTACCAGGAATCAAAATAATATAACTTTGAGACAACCAAACTTGTGAAACTGCAATGAAATCCCACTGTTGCTTTCCTGTTGTGGAGGAGGGAGCCAAGCTCTCACACGTGTAGCTGTTCTTCCCAGAAATACAGTTGTGCTGTTCACACCACACAGTCTGATTTCATCCACGCAGCGTGGGAATTGCAGGCTCAGATCTGCAACTGATAAGAATCTCACAAAAGACAGTAAATGGGACTCAGCTCCCTCTGGGTCTCAGTCACTGTCCCTCTGTGTCTTTGCATCCCTCTGTCTCTCCGTCTGTCTCTCACTGTATCTCTCTCTACCACTCCTCGATTTTTTTTTCCAAGCACTATGCATTTAGCCCTGTGATTTAAAAACACAACGAAACAAAGGAACAAGGTTTTGATGATTGGACTAAAAGGAAAAAAACTATTTAACTTTATATTTCTTTCAGTGTTTAAGCCTAAACCCTTCAAATTCATTTAAACAGCATCCTTAATTTGAAAGTTCTCCAAAAGAGTCTATGTAGCCAAATTTTCTCCATAGAAGGAAACATGCCCAGAGAGCTTCCCCCGTGTGAGGAGTTTCCTCTCCAGCGACCTGAAGCAGTTAATGAGTCTTTCTGAGAATCCTTGTAGATCTGGTAGTAAAAAAATCTGACTTTAAAATAAGAAGGCTTTAATTTAGAAAACTCAGATCTATTATTTAAATAATCGTAAGACTCTCTGAGCCTCATGTTTCCCCATTTTAAAAATAAGTCTGAGAAGAAGAATATCTACCTCACAGAAAATGAGACATTCTGATAGAATGTAAAGTGTGATAAATGTCAGTAAAAGGTCATACATTTGGGATTTCCCACTCAATTTAAAGTTGTGACTTCAGGGGCACCTGGGTGGCTCAGTCGTTAAGCAGCTGCCTTTGGCTCAGGTCACGTTCCCGGGGTCCTGGGTTCAAGCCCCTCATCGGGCTCCCTGCTCAGCAGGAAGCCTGCTTCTCCCTCTCCCCCTCCCACTGCTTGTGTTCCCTCTCTCGCTGTGTCTTTCTCTGTTAAATAAATAAATAAAATCTTTAAAAAAAATAATAAAATAAAAGTTGTGACTTCAAAGCAATACTGTAAGATAAGTTTCGAGGTTTCTTGCTTTCTTTTATTTTTAATTATTTTAATTAAGTAATTCAGTGATCATATAATAAAATATGAAGGTGGATGCCCCGCAAAGTTCAATAAAGCAACTTGATTTTTCTGTGTCCTTAATTTTTTTTCAGGTACAATGAAGTTAGTCCTTCAGTTTAAAAACAAAACAAGATGAAGAGATAATAAACTTAATAGATTGAAAAGAAAGAAAATATTTAACTTTAAATTTCTAAAATGTTTTCAGTATGAGAAGCTATTGTTATCTTTTAAAGTTAAAAAAAAGCAATACAAAATCTTTATTGGATATTTTTAAACACTTTCAAACAAATCATTTTGGGAGGCAAACTTATGATGTCATTGACTCCTGTTGTTTCTATATATCACATTTACTATAAATGTGTGTGCTATATATGCAAATTAGCACGCATACGAGGCCATTTAAAAACATTAAGGTGATTTACATCATTACTGTCCCATATTGATATTTCTGTAGGGACGCTTAAAAGAATTGGGACTTTTTTATTTTAAATGATTATAAAGTTATATATGGATTTGGAGTTAGCTATTGTAAAATATTGCTAATCATGATTATAATTTAATGGAGATCAATTTTTTGTCAGACATGGAAAACAGGATGTTGGCCTGTAAAATTTATCTAATTTAAATTTATATTAAGTTTGAGGTATTTTCCACTCATGCACTGTGGGGTGTGTGTTTGTGTGTGTGTGTGTGTGTGTGTGCGCGCGTGTGTGTTGGCAGATGTGGGAGGTGTTTTGTGAGAATATTTTTGTCTTCAGCTTAGGCTGCTATCACGAAATAGTAAAGACTCTGTGGCATTTATTTCTCACAGTTCTGAAAGGTAGGAAATCCAAGATCGAGGAGCCAAGATCAGATGCAGTGTCTGTAAGAGTCGTCTTCTGCGTCTGCCGATGGGCACTTTCTGGTCGTGTCCTAACAGGGCAGGGATTCATGGCTCAGGTGTTTTCTAATGTGAGCAGTGAACCCCTTATAAGGACCCCATTCTCATGACCCAAGTATCTACCCTAAAGCTCCATCTGCAGATACCATCACATCCTGGGAGCAAAGTTTCAACACGCGAATTTGAGGTGGGGACACAATTCAGTCCATAGCAATATATTTATTTACTATTTGAAAAAATCCCCCAGATAAGTGAATGATCATCCCTGATTCTATATAAATGTCTATACACCCAATTCCACATAAGGGTCAGGTTACACGAAATATTACCATGAAATATATTCAAAATGGGAAATTTTTTTAACTTAAAATTTGTTCAGGATCATATTAATAATGTTTATAAGAGGTTGAATATTGGGAGCATGAATGTGTCTGTTACTTGAATATAAAATTTGTCTAAAATATGTCTTTGTGCTTCGTAGTTTTCAAAAGAGAAATAGGTGCTTACTTTATTAGAAAGCAATAGGTCTCTTGCATATTTTCCTTTTATTTAATTATATATTTTATTTTAGCCAAAATCTGTGCTATGCTAGTATTGTCCAGAAAGATAATGCTTTTCTGTTGAAATTTTTTGGGTCTATAGTAATTTATCATACTTTCCCTGCAAAGCCCTGAGTGCTTTGAATATTTTTAGTTTCTTAAGGTTTAAAATGAAAAATCGTTTCAAAATTCATTCCCCATGGGGGAAAAAGATATTTTCCTTTCTCAGTCCGATTTATTTCACTTAGCATAATACCATCTAGGTCTGTCTACATGTTCATAAATGGCAAGATTTCATCTTTTTATGGCAGTGTCATTTTTTAAAGATTTTATTTATTTATTTGAGAGAGAGAGAGATGGAGACAGACAGAGAGCACAAGTGGGGGGAGTGGGAGAGGGAGAAGCAGGCTTCCCGCTGAGCAGGGAGCCTGACACAGGGCTTGATCCCAGGAGCCTGGGACCATGACTTGAGCTGAAGGCAGATGCTTAACCAACTGAGCCACCCAGGCACCCCATTAAGGCTGTGTCATATTCCATGGTATCCGTTTCTCTCTCCCTCCCTCCCTCTCTCTCTCTCAGTTTATGTGTGTGTGTGTGAATGTTGTGTGTGTGTGAATGTACACACACAACACTTGACCACACTTTCTTTATCCCTTCACCTATTGATGGACACTAAGTTTGCTTCCATATCTTGGCTGTCGTAAATAATGCTGCTATAAACAGAGGGGTGCATATTTCTTTTTGAATTACTGTTGTAGTTTTCTTTGGATAAATACCCAGTGTGGAATTACTGGGTCATATGGTTATTCTATTTTTAATTTTTATGGAACCTCCATACTGGTTTCCACAGTGGCTGTACAAATTTATATTCCCACCAACAGTGCACGAGTGTTCCTTTTTCTCTATGTTCTTGTCAACACTTGTTATTTCTTGTGGTTTGATTTTAGCCATTCTGACAGATGTAAACTGATATCTCATTGTGATTTTGATTTGCATTTCCTTGATGATTTGTGACATCAAGCATCTTTTCAGATGTCTTTGACCATCTATAAGGGTCTTTTTTTCTATGTTTATTCTAGAAAACTGTCGTCCAGCCATTTTTTAATCAGATTAATTTTTTGGTATTAAGTTGCATAAGTTCTTTATATATTTTGGATATTATCCCCTTACTGGATATATCATGTGCAAAGATTTTCTCCCATTCAGTATGTTGCCTTCTTAAAATTAGTCAGACTGGGAAAGATAAATACCATATGATTTCACCCATATGTGGAATCTGAAAAAAAAAAGAAACAATGAGTAAACAGCAGAATCATATCTATAAATACAGAGAACAAACTGATGGTTGCCAGAGGGGAGTGGGTGGGAGGAGGGGCAAAATGAATAAGTCATGGGAATAAGAGGCGAAGCATAAAGAATATAGTCAGTGACATTGTAACAGTGATGTAATGCGGCAGATGGTAGCTACATGTGCGGTGAACACAGCATTGTGTATAAACTTGTCAACTCACTAAGTTGTACACTTGAAACTAATGTAACATTGTGTGTCAACTGTAGTCAAAATTCAGTCAAAAAAATTAAAAACAATGAAAGAAATTCAGTCACTCTCCAAGGCCCTTTATACATTTAGTGAAATTCCTCCCATACATACTCTTTACTTTTCTCTTTTATTTTTATAATTTATTTATTTATTTTTAAAGATTTTATTTATTTATTTGACAGAGAGAGAGAGAGAGAGAGAGCACGAGCAGGGAAGCAGCAGAGGGAGAAGCAGGCTCCCCCGCTGAGCAGGGAGCCCGGACTCAGAACTCCATCCCAGGACCCTGGCATCATGACCTGAGCTGAAGGCAGGCACTTAACCAACTGAGCCACCCAGGCGCCCTGCAATTTTACAATTTAGTTTTAAATTTGTATCAAAGTAATATATGTACAGAACTCCAACACTCACACAGTATTATAAGTCTTACCAAAAAAATGGCAGTAGTCTCTCCTATGCCTTTTTTCCTTTGTCTATTATTGACTCAAAAAGGCATTTAGAGAAAAATGTCTATAATCATAAAAAACACTACTATATGACACTCCTTAGAATTTTACATTTTTCTTTGTCATTCTCAATAATATTCCCATTAAGTCAGTCTTATTTTTAATATCAGTGATAATGTCATAAATAAAATTTAGAATCTGTACTTCTTTATTTAAGTGTAATTGACATACAATGTTACATTTGTTTCAGATGTAAGACTTAGTGATTTGACAAGTTTATGCATGGCGCTATGTTCACACAGTGTAGCTACCATCTGCCCCATTACATCGCTATACAATAATATCATTGCATTCCTTATGCTGTGCCTCTTATTCCTGTGACTTATTTATTCCATAACTGGAAACCTGTATCTCCCACACCCTTTCACCCATTTTGCCCAGCCCCTCCACCCCCTGGGCAACCATCAGTTTGTTCTCTGTATTTATAGGTCTCATTCTGCTTTTTCATTATAAGTTCCTATTTAAAACCACATATTCTAAGATTACTTTCTTAAAACAAGTGCTGCTTTGGGATAAAGGACTCCCTTTGTTACTTAAATTCAAAAACTCAGGGCACCTGGGTGGCTCAGTTGGTTAAGCCACTGCCTTCGGCTCAGGTCATGATCCTGGAGTCCCGGGATCGAGTCCCGCATCAGGCTCCCTGCTCAGCAGGGAGTCGGCTTCTCCCTCTGACCTTCCTCTCTCTCATGCTCTCTACCATTTTCTCTCTCTCTCTCTCTCAATAAATAAATAAAAATCTTAAAAATAATTCAAAAACTCACTATTATCTATGTCTTTTAGAAATGATGGTAATCCATAAAATTTATGTCTATCTTATTATTTCTTTGTTTATCTGGGAAATTACAGAGCAAAGTATAAATGGTCAAATCAGCAACTTAACTGTTTTGAAATCATTATTACATAAGATATTTGAAGGATGCATTCTAAATAAAAATTCCACCCTTGAAGTTGAAGAGCAGCCTAAAATGTAACACCTAAATAGTTTCTGAACAAGTTCTGCCAAATGTTCAAAGAACAGATAATTCCCATCTTATACAAAGTATTCAAGAGTAAACAATGGAAAAATACCCAAATCATTTCCTGAGACCTAAATAACCATGGTATTGTGCCAGGAAATGAGAGGAAAAGAAAAAAAACCCTACAATTCAATATTAGTGATAAGCATAGACATACAATCATACATAATTATTTTACCAAAATACATAAAAATATACTAAAATAAAAAATGCTCCATGATCAACTAAGAATTAGCTCTGTAATCCAAGATAGTTCAAATCAGACAGCCTATTATTGTAATTTTCTACATTAATGACAGAAAAAGCATGATCATTTTAGGTACAAAAACAAAACAAATAAAACATTCAAAAATATTTAATTTATATCACATCTAAGAAGGATTATTTAGGGAACATGACAAAATAATACATTTTAAAAGTGAATGAAAGAATAAATGTTTATGAATATTTGAATAAAAAATAATAGATGGTCATGTCCTTCCTAAAAATTTTGTGTACTTAAATCTGTATGAATTAAATATTAATTGAATTGTTGTGGTGTTAATGTAGGAATAAACAAATACAGGAAGGAAAAGAGGCTAGAAACTGAGTTATATGAATATGTTGGAATTTGGTTTATGTTTCCAATCATTAAAATTGCATTCAGTTGCACTCGACAGAAAACCCAACTAACACAAGATTAAATGAATTATGGTTAATATTTCAGCACTGAAAGCAGGGGTTTAGTGATGCCATCAAACTTGGCTCTTTTAATTCTTCTGTGCTACCATTCTTCCTTGTACATCTTTGTCACGCACAGCTTCCAGATGTTTCACTGTTAAATTCACATTCCTATTCTAGGCAGGAAGGTGGTGGCAGGGCAGAAGCAAGGGGGGTGTGCTAGTTTGATCCAGAGACAAACCTTTTGTGGAAACCCCCTTTCAGTAACGTCTGCAAACATGTCCTTGGCAAGAACTGAATCACGTGACGGTCTCACGGCAGAGGAATCCAGGGAAGTGCGTGGATAAGCTTTCCAACATCTGCAGAAAATGAAGCAAAGTGCAAAAGAGAATGTCGTCAGTTTTTGTGTGGCCAACCATCCCGCAAAGCTGGTAAAGTCTGGCCTTCAAATTAATGGGGGAATACTAAAAATGTGGTATTTATACAATCGTCTATTCATATGTAAATATATAAGGTTAGAGTCACTCATCACTCCATTTAAAAACATTTCAGATAGATTTAAAGGATCACAAAACAAAAATATGAAAATATAGGGGGGAATATATTGGCATGTTTATAAGTTGAGGCTATGGATCTTCTAAAACAAAACACAAATATAAAATCCACAAAAGAAAAAATATAATAGTTTATTGTTTCAAATTTTAAAATCGCTCTATAAAAATATAAATAAATTTAAAAGTAAAATGACAGATTGGGAGAAACCATTTACATATAATATCAAAGAATACATATGCAAAATACTTTCCAAACCCTGTATATCTTTATGCAAAAGCAATGTAGTAAAAGAATTGAATAATTGATTCACTTACACATCCCTAAGAAACCTAGAAAAAGATACGCAATCTCAGGAATAATCAGTAAAATGCAAAGTAAATAATGGGACATAATATTTTTCAACTTCCAGATTGGAAATCCTAAGAGGTTTGAAGATCAAAATTTGTTGTGACGATGTGGCAAATGCTGATGAAATTTTAAATGTTACATATCTTTTAGTGAGAAGTTTTTCCTGGACTAGTAAAAGTTTCCCAAAACAAAACATTATTCACACATCACGCAAAGATCTAAAACTTGAACAATTTTGTATTCATTTAGGAAAGAAATGCTTGCACGGACACAAAAGATGTTTATAATGATGTCTATTGCATGATTATTTGAGGCAGAAAAAATTGTGAATTATGTGAATTTCTAAGAGGGGGGTAGACATATCTAAAATATATGAGATTCTTATAGGAAGTGCCGTCAGAAGCGATAAAATATATGAGATTCTATCATAGAAATAGGAAAGATCTCTACCAAATATTATTTGTTGAGTGAAAATAAGCAAGAAGCAATACAATACCATTTCTACTTAAAAATTAAAATATGGCAAATCCCATAGGTAGATAGATAGGTGATTGATAGATACAGAAATATCTGTCATTGTGTCTACGTGTGTTTGAAAAGATTTGGAAGGTTATAATTTAACATGTAAAGAGTGGCTCTTTCCAGGGCAAACACGGAGATTGGGGTAGATGATCGAGCCTCATCTCCATCACTGAATTTTTGCTCAATGACAATATATCTACTTGCATAAAGGAGCAGGTTAGAAGACACATAAAAGAAGCTGGCACAAACACAATTTAATTTTTAGGTCAGCATTTCCTCTAGCACTTTAATTGTGATAGAGATAAAGGTGGATGCCATTTCTGATTGACATTTCCACATTTGGAGACTGTCACCACCGCAGAGCTACGAGATGGAAGTCCTAACACCTGAGCAGAAAGGCAAACATGCTGCAGATATTAAACAAAACGACTTTGTTCTTAGTACCAGACTACCTCAAAACCAGAATGGCAAGGAGATTTCTACTCATACAACAAAAAATAAGAACTCTCATTTTCACATTACAAAAGTTCATATGCTATGAGAACCGAAAAAAGCACAAAGGCCAACGACTTGGATCATGGACCTACAGAATCAAGGCTGTTCTAGAAATGAGGTCACCTTACAAAGCTGTCAGAACATATGTTTTACAGAACTGGCATGGATGCACAGAAATTGTATTGTTACCCAAGGGCAACTTCAGTTGGTGTATCCCAGTGCATCTAAGCAGATAGGAAACAAGGAAAGAAAATCATGTGCAAAGTTTTCCTAGAATTGTTAAAAGGGTGAAAACAATTTTTAAAATCTGTTAAACTCCACTTGACATTGTGAATGCAGGAATAGCAAGGAAAATGCATAACTGCCAGCACTGAATAAAATTTAAGTGTCGTTAGTGTACAATTCTATAAGCAGAATTTTGTAGCACTTCCTTAATTACTCTAAGTTGATATTAAAAAGGTTAATTTTTTCAACCTTATCCACAATGCAAGCAAAACTTGAGCAGACAGTCAAGTAATTAAAACTGCTTGGAGCTTCAGAACAGGTCATAAAATTGTGGAAAATTTGAAGAGATGTCAACAAATGTTTAAAATATCTGTTCCTTAGGTCAAGGTTGGACAAGTCCACAATGCCTTCTGGACGTGTCTTGTTTTCTGTTGAGCTCACATGGCTTTGCTCTTGTTTGATATTTGATAGTATTTTGTTGATTGACTGACCAGAGTCTAAAGATTGGCTTTATTTCTGCCATTTTGTAGCTATAATTGACCCAAATTAGTTAATATTTAGAGAGAAGAAAAGTCACAAAGGTTGTAAAAATAGGAAAAGATGCATCGCGGTATATTAGTGCACCAGAATTCCCCAGTAGCTCTTGCAATTCTGTAGCGGTGGACCAGGGTTTAATGTGGCAGTTACCAACGTAAGAGCAACTTATATCTGGCTGAGAAATCATTCTCAGCCTCTGAAACAAATAACACATTACATGTTTAAAAAAACAAGAAGAAGGGGCACCTGGGTGGCTCAGTCGTTAAGCATCTGCCTTCAGCTCAGGTCATGCATGGTCCCAGGGTCCTGGGATGGAGCCCACATTGGGCTCCTTGCTCCGCGGGAAGCCTGCTTCTCCCTCTCCCACCCCCCCTGCTTGTGTTCCCTCTCTGGCTGTGCCTCTCTCTGTCAAATAAATAAAATCTTTTAAAAAAAAAGAAGAAGAAGAAGATAGCAGGAAGGGGAAAATGAAGGGGGGAATCGGAGGGGGAGACGAACCATGAGAGACTATGGACTCTGAGAAAAAAACTGAGGTTCTAGAGGGGAGGGGAAGGGGATAGGTTAGCCTGGTGATGGGTATTAAGGAGGGCATGTTCTGCATGGAGCAGTGGGTGTTATGCACAAACAATGAATCATGGAACACAACATCAAAAACTAATGACGTAATGTATGGTGATTAACATAACATAATAAAATAAAATTTAAAAAAAGAAGTTTAACTTCCTCCTCTCACCTTCTCCATCTGCCTCCAGCCAAGTCATTCTGTGTAGTCTGTTCTGTCATTCTGTAGAGAATGTTACTTTCCAATGTATTTTGTTCAGCTGTCTTGGGATTGCTCAAAGGAATAGGCAGGGGAGCCTTAGAACACCTTCCAAATGTGACATTATAACTCTTCACAGTGAGTTCACATAAGGTAATTATTTACTTTTTGGGATTTTTAAATCTGGGTGCAGCTTAGTCACCTGTAGATGTTCAAAGAATCATCAAGCAACATGTCCATGATGTAGTCTCAAGTGTAACTAAAACATTTTCTGTAGAGTGAAATATTTGTTCTCTGAGGCAGAAGTTGGTATCATAGGCTGCATGCACAGTGTAATTAGGACCTATTTCCAACCTTGGCAGTGATGTCTCTCACAATGGCATTTGGCACCATTTCCTGAAGAGATTATTCCCTGGTTCTATCAGTAGGCTAGAAGGCCGAAGCTCCCATCTCAACATTTATTAATATTAAGTTCATATTGGTTTTGTTTTTCCTTCATCCTCTCTTCTAGAACTTTTTACTGCCAAGGTTAAGATAATAGGAGTATACTGGAAAATAACAGTCACTCTTTTGGAATTATAATATATGAAGTCTATGCTGGTTGGAGAATGAACCCCTTCCTTCCTTCCTTCCTTCCTTCCTTCCTTCCTTCCTTCCTTCCTTCCTTCCTTCCTTCCTTCCTTCCTGTTCATCTCATGCTTAAATGTCATTCCTAATGGACTTCCTGAAAGATATGGTGATTGATCATCATTATCAATGCACATGATATTGATCACCTTCAATACTTTCTTTGTATAGTTCATTTCAAACTGCTTGGACAAAGATGCATTCTAAAAAAGTTGGTGGCTTAAGTAGCTTACATAAGCTAGGATGTTTATTACTCTGTTTTTTAATAATATGACAGATATAAGAAGGGCAAATCCATAAATGAGAAAGAACAATGACTGCTTAGTCAAAAGAAAAAATGAGTGAACCTACAACTAGATATAGCTTTTACTTTGTCTTAGGGTACTATTAATAATAAAGGTAATAATAAAAGTGGAATTTGTTGATACAAAAATAAAATTACTACTTTTCTTAAATGGAGTTTGGTAGGAATTTAATCAAAGTTGTACAATACTGTTATATTGTACCTGAAACAAAAAAAATCCTCTGATAAGATATTTATTAGTCAAACTCATGGTCATGAGAATAATGAGAGCCAAACAGAGTACATCAGTGAAATAGGCACATTGTCAATACAGTCTGTTTCTTAACTAATTAGCAAATCAGTCCATAGTGGAACATCAGCTTCAAATGAGCCTCTCATGTCTCTTTATCTTGGCCTTCCTGCATAATTAATCAAATTCATGATACTAGGAAAATATTAGAATGTTCATCTAAATAGAAAAATAATTTAGTGCTGGCTTCTCCTATTTTATGTTGCGCCATAGTGTTGAAAGCAAAGATTCTGTAAGTTGTAAAACAATTCTTGGCATGTGGGGAGATCATGAGTAACATTTGGTGTTTATATTCCTGTTGTACATAAGGGTGGGGCTCAGACCACAGGAGTGAGTGGACGGGCAGAACTTGCTATGTCACAGGCACCGGACATTTTGGCAAATATACTCATGAGCTAGTAGGTTTCCAACACATTTCACGTGTCAAAGTGAGGTTATAGAAGACACTTGGGAAGCTACAAAAATCATATGTTTTTGTTCAAATTTCATCAAACATCCAAATCATCTCTTGTTTTAAGTCACTGGAATATCAGAAATCAGAAAAGAAAATGGTGTTAGTTATCTAATGACTAGTAAATTCATAGCAGAGAAAGACAGATAAATAATTCCTCTTCTCTCAAAAAAGGTAATAAAAACATTCCATCTTTCTTCTGGTTTTTTAATTCTCTGTGCCTATGTTGACATTAGCAAAACGTATGGCAGGGGTTCCTTAATCTATAGAGAGAAGAAGAAAAAGAGAGAAGAAAGGTTTCTTCTACATTTGCTTTTCTCTGATTCTCTAGGACTTACTCTGAAGTCCTTTGTACTTTCATTTAATCATTGTGTAGTCATTCATTGACTCCTTGCCAGTGAGGAATGGCTTGAATAGCCTCTGAGTCAACAAAGATTTTGAAGGCACGGCATTTCATTCTTCAGCTTACATCAAGCCATCAGAGTCAATCCTGCAACATCTCTAAGCACCTCTTAAAATTGCAACTGGGCGTTGCCTATATAAATTGTTCTTGGAGCCTTTAAGAAAATGGCTTTCAGAAAAATATCACCAGGTGAGCTGGCAAAACAATCTGACTGGGTATGGAAATCGATAACTTCTCATTGCACTCTTTTTGACCCAGAAAAGTACCTATTACTTATGCAGCAGCATATCTTGGGTCATGCCAGATTACAGGAAAATAACAAATGATCTACACATGTGTTTTGGAAATCATTCATTTTTATGTGGCAGAAATGCCAAAGAAAACTCATTTAAAACCTAAAGATTATTTATTCTTCCCATAACTGGAAAGGTGGTAATGTTCTCAAACACTGTTTGGTCCAGGACTCGGACACCCTCAGAACCCATGTCATGACTTGGTTTCCTCATGCATGGTTCACTCTGGGGATTTAAATGGCCTTCACTGCCCCAGGCACTTCCTGAAGGGTGCATACTCTTTGAAGACACATAGTGTCCTTACTGATGAGACCATTGTAGAACGAATGGCAGTCCAATGAAAATGAGTTTGTTTTGAGTCAGAATAATCCCAAATGATATGAACAGATGAGGGAAGGGTTAGTCCCCAAAGGAAATTTGGAATCATGTCACCAAGAAAGATGGGAAGTGGGTTTTGTGTAGCAATAAATACATGTCTCCATCAAAGAGAGATACATGTTAGTTCTTCTACTAGAACACACCGCACATTGTCATCTGTTGTATGTATCTGGTTGTAGGTCCTTTCTGCTAGTTACATGATCTGCTGGAATGCAATCTGTGTGAGGGCAGAGATCATGTCTCAACTTTATCTCTCTCTCTTCTGAGCATCGTGCTTGATGGTGAGTGAGAGGGAAATGGTTATTTATTAAATGAACAGATGGATGGGTGAAAGAATGAATGAATGAACGAGAATAACATGGACAGAGCTTAGACAAGGGATTCTGTAATAAAATAGGAAACCGTGGGAGGATTAAAGCTGCATTTAGGAAAATCGTACACCCCATCCAGTAGGGCTTTGCTTAGCTCAAGCTATGTTCCTCCAAAGCACGTCCAGCCAAAGGCAGCATACACCCCTAAGGCTCTCAGACCAACCTCTACTTTCTCTCTAGCAATGGCCCCAGCCTTTTAGGGAAATATAAATGAAAATCAAATTGTTTAGTCACAGAATATTTGTAGAGTTTATTGGCCTTATGACATACCTGTGGCACTGGGGTCTGTTAAATACTGGACTAGATCTCTCTCTGTGAGATATAAGCTGTCACAAAAAAGTAATAAAATCTAATATTCTTGTAACTTCCCCAATAATTTCCCATCCTAACACCTTTTCTTATCTCTGCATAAAGGCATACCTCTGAGGGTGTTAGACGTGGGAGCTAAGGAGAAAAACAAAGAAAACTACCTTCTTCTCAATTTTCACCTTTTTCCCTGAAGTAATGCTATTCTTATCTCTCTGGTGACTTCTTTCTCATTTTTTTATATCCCAGCTTAGCCATTTCCAAACCCCTTGGCAGCGGATGACAAACCCCTGAAACCCTACCTATTCCTATCTAACGTAGGTCTGTACCGTATTGAGAGGAATATATACTCTTCCTTTCTCATGTCTATAAACTTGTTATAACCTTGTTGACAGGGATTCTGTAACATGGCTGTAATAAAAAATTTAAAAAGAAAAAGAAAAATGGCTATTCTAAACAATGAGCTGGGAATTTAAAAAAAAAGAAAAACTATTTTAGAACTGTCAAAAATGTCTCTCTTTTTATCAGTAAATTGGGTTTGAGTAGTTTTTCCAGAGTTTTTAGAATTTTTTGTTATTATTTTCAGCCCTATGTGCAATTATTTATAACAGAACTCAATGTACAAACTTAGCAATAATTCTTAACACCCAGCAACTCAGGAACTGTTTTGAATTTTTAGATATGTAGCAAGAACTTTGTCATAGATTACATCCTTCTTTGATGGATATAAATATAATCATATGTTCCTATCTCTATTAAGGAAGTGTACAACATTTTCCTTTATATTGCATCCCAACCCCAGGACTTTGCCCTATGTCCAGGCACCCAAACTGATCATGAGAAGGGGCTCCGAGATAGCTTTTAAACCATGGCTGGCCAAGAACTTTCTGCGGCTACTTAGGAAGTCCAAGATTTTTGCAGCTTATAAATTGCTAATATTTTACCTATGTTTTTTAATATTAAAATATCTAAGATTGCCATATTTCTGAAATTTTGTTTCAGAATTGTGATTTGGAGAAATAGCACTGACTATAGAAAAATATGTATAACCAATTAACAATTGATTTGACAAAACAGCTTTTTTTACAAGGAGCAACTCTCAATTTCATACTTAAAATCAGGCGGGTTTCTAAACATCCTGTGATTTCTAGATAAATCATTTATTCAGGTTTATGATAGCCTCTGTAATCATTTTTCCTTCAGAGCATTCTCATTAAATTGCTTTGCTGACACAGCGTTTTCCAATGTCCACACTAGTGCTAAACGTTCTCACCTGCCCCATGTTTGAGAGTTAATGTGTGTGCATTATTTTTAACAATCTCTATTGCCCATTTTTGAATCAAAATTGACCTGACAATATTCTTGATGGCCAAAGAGAGAACACTCAAGCAGATGAGGAGGGTTCTACTTCATGTAACGACAATAATCTGTCATTTATTTTTCACTTGTACGGTTTAGCAGAGAGAAGGTACTGAGAGGTACCACATTTCCTTTTCTTTGCTACATCTAGCATAATACCCAATACATAGTGATGTTCAATAAATGTCCATAGGATATACGAAAAAAGTTTGAATGAAAGAAACATGTGTTGTTTATAACCTTCATGACGTTCTTACTCTACGGATATGACAAGAAACTCACACAACGTTATTCCCAATCCTTAGTTTGCATCTCGAAATTCTGAAGCTAGGACAAATGATCTGTGTTTTTCACAAAAACTCCAGGAGATGCACTTTGAGAAATAATGACTTATAAACAAAGTTATATGGTTAGAAACACTGTGAATCATTTCACAGTCTAGAAATATTCAGCTGAATGTCACATGTGACACAATCAGACTAGATCACGTTTGATCAAGATCCTAGCTCATTAATTCTGGGAGCAAACGGTGACATTCATTGTAGATTAGTGGCCCACCATGTCTGGTTGCCACCTTTAATGACCCTTTTTATAAAAATAAACCTACTCATATAGAATGACCACTACAGAGGAGAACCATATGCAGCTTTTTAGAGGTTGAATCAAAATTATACACAGAATAATCCAAAAAGAGGATTTAGTGTTACTCTGACTTAATACCCAGCCTCTCTCTTACTAAGAAATTGGTGAGACTATCTGCCAGACAAAACCAAAAAAAGTCTCTGAGCTGAGCTGTTTTAAGACAGCCTGCCTCCTCTTTATAACATTATGATCCCTTTCCAGCAACTGATGCTATTTGTGTCATGCACCATCTGTATTGAATTGATCTTTTTCACAGATCAGGACTGTTGGCATGGATTGCACAAAACTCCGAATTTCTCCATTATTATTCAAATTTCATACTTTTAAGGTCAACATCTCCCTGACCTGTGTTTCTAGTGTCCTCCTTTCCCATTTGCACAGATGTGGTCAACTTTCTTCTTTAATGTCTTCTTGGTTTTGTTGTAACATGTACTGGCAACATGCCAATGCTTCTAATTCAGTCATTCCACTCTGATTGCAGCATCTCCAAGTGCTCTTTTCTTCCTGGGGTTGACAACAACAGAAATGGTTGTGGAGTTCCCCAGCTTTGGTGGCAAAGAACAACCAATGGGTTGAGTACGATTTAGACAAAGGTCCTTCTCGTGTAGAAGTAAAGAAATCTGGGGCATCTCCTCGGTCAAATATCATCATTCATACTTACTGAATATAGCAGCTTATAGTTTTATCATTTTATCATGTGATGCTCCAGTTCGACAAAAATACTTTTCCAACTTAAAAAGGCTCTGATGAGAAAACAGGGTCCATGGTTGAATTCAGGTTCACCACAAAGCCAAAGACTGGAGTGATGTATGAGCTTATTCTAAATAAATGTGATTTACTTAGGAAATTAAAAGAAACAACAATCTGAGGGTGACCTCTTTTGACAACATCTGGGGGGTGTGTGTGTGTGCATCTGTGTAATTAGATTTATGCTAGGAGGCTGAAGAAAGGTTGAGACTTTAAAGAAATTATTAAAAATGAGAAAAGAAAAATGTGGCTATTTTCTTCCTTAGGATATCTGTATTTTGAGCATTACAATCACTAGAATGTATACAATATTTTAATTAGATGTTTGCATTTATCAGTTAGATGATAAATAATCCTCTGGAGTTTTAGTAATGAAGGACATGTTCAGAGTGAACTAAGTCTGATATTTTCATTTGATGAATAATTGGAAAAAAGCAAGGAGCCAAAAGATTAAGTTATCTATTAAATATCATATCTGGGACATCTGGCATGAGGACCCACCTATTTTAACTTCAAGAATGGTATTCTTTCCTCTCCATTTTATTTCTATAATCACAGACACAAATACACGTTTTGATCTTTTTCTTTAAGTAAAAATAAAAGTGAAATAAAATAACATGACTTTCTTTTCAAAGATATATTGTAAAAATTCTTTCTCCATGATGAGAATTATCCAGGTATTAATTAATTCTACTTGGGAAGTTCAAAGCTACAGAGTTTCGTACATTAATATATTGAAACAATCATTAGACCTCACTGAAGAAACAAAAGACAACGTTGCAATAGTGTGGGGGACAGTTAACTGCATTCCAACAAGCAAGGACAAGTTCATTCGCTCCTCTTCAGTAATTGAACTCTGAAGAGTCCACTTTTCACACTCTGGTGCAGCCCCTCCCACGCAGAATCTGAGTCTGCATGTTACCTGGGTTAATGAATCAAATGTAGAAGTGACATTGCACCAGTTGTAAGCTATCCTTTACAAGGACTGACCATTTATGTTCCATCCCTCCTGGAACACGGGAGTTTTGGGAGCCACGAACCACTCAGCAAGAAACTCAGCTGCCCTGTTAGGCAAACCATGGGAGTGATCAAAGAGAGGGACGCTGCAACTTTCCAGTATAAAACAATCACATCAAAACCCTTTGCTCTAGGGCACCTGGGTGGCTCAGTCGGTTCAACGTCTGCCTTTGGCTCAGGTCATGATCTCAGGGTCCTAGGATCCAGGCCAGCCGATGTCAGGCTCCCTGCTCAGCATGGAGTCGGCTTCTCCCTTTTCCTCTGCCCCTCCTCCCTGCTCGTGCTCGCTCTCTCTCTCTCAAATAAATGAATAAAACCTAAAAAAAAAAAAGAAAAAGAAAAACTTTACTCTTAGTAATCTCAGTGAAAAGCAGAACAACATGTTCCACAAATGGAAGACACACGAATGAGGAAAAGAGGGAATAGAGCAATTTGGTAGGCTTTTAAAGGAAGTGTGCTTGATACCCTCCATGAGAAACAGAAGGAATAGCACCCATAAAACAAGACAACAGGTTACCAAGCATGAACACAAGAGGAGGAGGTTAATAATTATAAAAGAAAACCAAGAAAAGAAAATGATTAAATTCTTATAATTAAAAATATTTCTTAAACAGAAGAAACCACTGTATATGTTGAATATAAAACTGAACGCAACTGAACCTTGAACTACTGCCTGGGAGATTTCGCTGAGAACGCAACTAAACACACACAAGAGATGAAAAATTTTCAAAAGCAAATTGAAACTCTGGAAGCTAGATCTGCTAGCTCTAATTTATATTTAATAAAGAGAAGGCTGGAGAGGCAGTTGTTGAAGAGAGAAGTTGCTCGGAGTTTCTCAGAACAGAAAGCCACAAGTCCTCATGTTGGAAAAATTGTCAAGCATACACGCCAAGTTAAAGGAACAGTAAAGTAAAGTAACAGCATCTAAAGAAGGAGACAGAGAAAATACTTACATCAACCAGAGAGAAAAAGCAGGTTGACCACCAAAAAGTTGGAGTGAGATGCGTAGCAGAATTCTTATCAGCAACACCAGAATCTTGAAGACTTCTGTGTTTTACTATCCATCTGTATCTCCTACCTATCCAGGATCTGACTGCCCATCTATAACTGTATGTATCAGTATATGTTTAGAAACAAGCCAAATTAAGTTTCTATACAAAACTCTATTGGAAGATGGAAGATGAGATATCCAGGGATGCTAAAAAGTAAGATTCTTGTTTTATTTAGAAAGAGGCTGGAGATGACAATTTGTTTTAGCACTTGCAATAAAAACTCAAATTTGATATATGGTATTAAACATTTAAGAGTGACCACAAAAATAATAGAAGTAATTCCGAAACCACTAAAAAAGTTAATGACAAAAGCAAAAAAATAAAATAAAATAAACATAAAAGTATACCATCAATCCACCTGAAGCTTAAAAAAGAGAAAAAGTCGAAACTAACAAGACATTTAGTAAATAGAGAAGAAAATATGTAAGATGATAAAAATAAATTCAAATACATTTGTAATAAGGATAAGTAGATAAACCCCCCAATAAAGACAATGACTAATCAGTTAGATAAAACCAACAAATACAATATCAATAAGTAAAACAAAATTTATAAGCTATCTCCAAGTGACAGATGAAACAAAATAAAACCAAAATACTGTAAAAGGAGATCCAAATCGATATGTGAAATACACACAAAATCACTGTTAGGACTGACTATTTGAAGAATGGAGAAAATTCAAATGAAATTTTAGATATATGCATACATATAGAGATGATAGAAAGGAGGGGAGGAAGGGAAGGAGGGAGGAAGGAAGGAGTCAGATAGTAGATAGATTGGTAGGTCCTTGGATAAAAGATGGGAACACATATGCCACTTTTTTAGTTACTAATTCTGAATGTGACTGATAGTTCCCTATTTCTATTTTTCTGCATTTTATAAGTTTATTCAAATTAAAAGCATTAATTGTGTTTGTGTCTCTAATCAGTAAAAAAAGGTGACATTTTTAGATACTTTGATGAGGTAGGTTCAAAATTCCTCCATTTTTTTCTGTCTTAGTTCTGGAATGGCTCATTTTGCAAACACTGGGGACACACTAGGAACGCAAGAATTAGAGTGTGAAACAGAAGACTTGGGTGTGTATTAGTTTAGATGCTATGTCACTACCTGCTAGCTCTCTTGTAATTAGAGTGAGGCTGCTAATTCCTCCTTGGTCTGAGGATCCACAGAGAGGGGAAGGAGTGGGGGGAAGACCTGATTATGAAACACTCATGGCTGTTACATGATCCTAGATCATGCTCCCCCTTCTGCTTCTGCCATACAACCACATTATCCTTCCTTTAAACCTAATGGTGGGGGGGGCGCCTGGGTGGCTCAGTTGGTTAAGCGACTGCCTTCGGCTCAGGTCAGGATCCCGGAGTCCGGCGATCGAATCCCGCGATCGAGTCCCACGATTGAGTCCCTCATCGGGCTCCCCGCTCAGCGGGGAGTCTGCTTCTCCCTTGGACCCTCCCCCCTCTCATGCTCTCCCTCTCTCATTCTCTCTCTCAAATAAATAAGTAAATAAATAAAATTAGCAGGTGTACTAATAATTTTAGTCCAAAGTGAAGTATCTGGATGAGGTTCTCCAAATCTAAACCTAGTGTGCTTCTTCACAAATTAATGATTCATGGAAGAATGGACACTTGCACTTCCTTCCTCACACATACTGCCTCTAGGCAAATGGATAGGGGTCTTCTTACAATGAAATTTAAACATTCACTTACCACTGATTTTCTTAGAAATCCCAGATATATTGAGAGGCTCCAGATATTCATTACTTTCTTGCCATGGAAAAAACTGGCCTTCCCAGTCATTGCACTGAGGTCCAGGGGCAACTAATAACACAGGCAAGGAAAATCACAAATTCAAAGTATGCCATTTCTAAGGGTGTGTGGTCGCCAGATAGCGCCAGCCTCCCAAGATTGGAATGTGCACATTGCTGAAACCACATGTGGTGAGAGTATTTACACCACACAAATTGGCAAATGCTACATATAGGAGCTTTTTGTGGGGGAGGCGGGGGATCTGTTGTTAAACATTTCAGCACACTCCTGCTTATAGGCCATAAATTCTTGTTTCATTTTATTAGAAAATACAGATCTATTTTAAGAAATTGAATATTGTATATAACTGTATGGAGCTAATTAATTAATGCATATTAATAAATTATTTAAGCACTGATAATTCACGTATCTTTGTAAATTAAATGTAGAGCTTCTTTTTTTACTTTTTATTAAATATCAGCTTTTAATCATTTAAGTTTAAATAATTAATTTCCAATGCTAGTGAAGAGGAAGAATGGAGAACAATTGTATTTCGGAATCTCACTTTTTTTTTTTTTTAACAGAGCATCACTTAAAGGTACTATGCTGTGAAGGACTGGTGCATACATTTACACATAATTAGTCTTTTCAGTGGGACGGTACATCTCAAAAATCATCAGCCAAGACTCCATCTTTCCTGATAAGCTGTTTTTCCTAATGAGTGATGCCATTTTTTTCTCAATGCCTCTCTTGGTTTTCTTAGGCTTTTGGAGCTGAAACTGTGGGTAAATGTTCCCTCTTTGTTAATATTTCCTTTCTCGGATGATTTAAGATCTCTAGATATTTCCATAACCTGGGAACTGTTCTTTCTTTTTAAAGTCATTCTGGGTATGTCTGCTCTGATATCATTTTGATGACTGAACACTCAGAGGGAAATACAGTTTGCCTTATTTCCAACTGTACGGAAGAATCTCAACATTTTCCCTCTTATGAAACGCACAAGCCACCATTATAATCGAGTCATTCACATTAGTTTTGTGTCTCCAAAGTAAATTTTGGGCTTTGACAAATGCATAATCTCATGTGTCCAAAAATGCAGTAGCACACAGAATAGTTTCACTGTCCGAAAGTCCTCTAATTATCTATCCTTCCCCATCCATCCCTTCGGCTCTACCACATCCCTCCTAAGCCTCGGGAAACTGCTGATAATTTTATGGTCTCTAGAATTTTGCCATTTCCATGAAATCAGATAATTGGAATCAGACAATAGGAAGCCCTTTCAAACTGGCTTTCTTTCAGAAAGCAGCATGCACTAACCTCCCTTCAGGTTTTTTCTACTTGCTTGATCTATCAATTACTGAAGAGATGGATGAAATTTCCATCAATATTGGTGGGTTTTCTACTTATCCTTTCGCCTTTCTCTGTTTTTGCCTCACCTACTCCGACACTTTATTATTAGATACATTCATATTAGGGAATATTGTCTCTTCTTGATGTTTTGACCCCTTGGTCATTGTGGAGTGCCTTTCTTTATCCCTAATGTTTTCCTTGTTCTGAAATCTGCTTTGTTGGAAATTAATAGAGCTACTTAGCTTCCTTCTAATTAATTGTGGAATAGTGTTTCTTTCTCCAACCCTTTACTTTGAATCTGTTTATATCTTTATGTGTGAAGCAAGTTTCTTGTAGACAATAAGGAGTTGAGGACATTTTGAACCATTCTGAGAATCTCTGTCATTTAATTGGTGTGTTTAAGCCATTTATATTTAAATGATTATTGCTATAGTTTGATTAATATCTACTATGTCTGTAAATGTTCTCTGTGGCAATTGTTCTTTCTTTCTTTCTTTCCCTCTTTTTCTACTTTTTCTGGTCTTAGTTAAGCATTTCATATGATTGCATTTTTCTCTCTTCTCATAGTGTACCAATTATACCACTTTTTAAAAAATATCTAGTGGGCACTAGAGTGACCCAAGTAATCTAAAGTAATCTAAATCAACTTTATAGGTAGTATAGCTATTTTATGATGGAGTACTTCCAATTCTTCCTCCCTGGCTTACAACACTGCTGTCCTTCATTTCGTTTATCCATATAGTGTAACTATAGTTGTCACTATTATTATCTTGAACTGTTATTTACTAGATTCATTACGAATAAGAAAGGGATACCTGGGTGGCTCAGTTGGTTGAGTATCTGCTTCAGCTCAGGTTATGATCCCAGGGTCCTGGGATCGAGTCCCACACGGGGCTCCCTGCTCAGTGGGGAGCCTGCTTCTCCCTCTGCTTCTCCCCCTGCTTGTGCTCTCTTGCGCGTGAGCTCTCTCTCTCTCTCTCTCTGACAAATAAATAAATAAAATCTTAAAAAAAAGAAGAAAAAGAAAATATTTTATTTTACCTTCATATTTCCCTTCTCCAACACTATTCCTTTATGTAGACCAAAGTTTCTAACCTATATCACTTTCCTTCAGCCTGAAGAACTTTTAATGTTTTCCAGAGAGCATTTCTGCTGGTCATGAATTCCTTCAGCTAAATTCATCTGAGAAAGTCTTTATTTTTCCCTTCCTTCTGAAGGATAATTTCACTGGATGTAGAATTCTAGGTTGATACTTTTATTTTCTTTTAACCCTTTAAATATTTCACTACACTCTCTTTTGGCTTGCGTGGTTACTGACAAGAAGTGTAGTGTAATTTTAATCCTGTTCCTCTAGATTCTAAACTCTCATGGAGCCCAGGTGGCTGTTAAAGTTTCTACTATTTTGTTGTTGTTGCCAATTTTCTTTTGGTGGACTCCTTTTACTTATGGCAAGTAAAATATTCAGCTCATGCACTGACCCAAAAAAATCGCCTCAGGTGAGAAAAGAGTCAGTGGTTTCAACTCACCTAAGAATGACTGCACACACTTTGGAATTTAAATACATCTTATCTTTGATCATAGCTCTGGTATCTTTAAAAGCTATAACTTTTACTATTTTCTTTATTTTTTGATACAATAGTGATGACTTTCTGCTACCTGCTACCTACTATATCCCATTTAGAATTGGCAGGATACACACACACACATCTGTATGTATATATACACAAGCACACACATATATCTGTATATATATACACACACAAACACACATATCTGTATGTATATATATACACACACACATATCTGTATGTATATATACACAGGCACACACATATATCTGTATCTATATATACACACACAGACACACATATCTGTATGTATATCTATACACACACACACATATCTGTATGTATATATACACAAGCACACACATATATCTG
>NW_027397073.1:4284937-4286280 GCF_003265705.2 Callorhinus ursinus | reverse complement strand
CACATATCTGTATGTATATATACACAGGCACACACATATATCTGTATGTATATATACACACACACACATATCTGTGTGTATATATACACACACATATCTGTATGTATATATATATATATACACACACATATCTGTATACACACACACATCTGAAGTTGAATAAAATTATATATATATATATATCTGTATCTGAAGTCATATATATGTGTGTGTGTGTGTGTGTGTATAGTTAACTGATTCTCCCAGTTAAACATTTAATAAATGGGGGGGCGGAGCAAGATGGCGGAGGAGTAGGAGACCTAGATTTCGTCTGGTCTCAGGAATTCAGCTGAATAGGGATCAAACCATTCTGAACACCTACGAACTCAACAGGAGACCGAAGAAGAGAGTAGCAACAACTCTCTGAACAGAAAAGTGACCACTTTCTGGAAGGTAGGACGTGCGGAGAAGTGAATCCGAGGTGATATTCGGGAGGATAGACGGCGGGGGAGGGGCCTCCGCCGGCAGCTTCTGGCAAGTGCTAGAGCCGCGGAGCACAAAATCGGACCTTTTAGAAGTTGGCTCCGTGGAGGGACGTCACTGCAGTGGCTAAGCGGGGGGTGGAATCCTCCCGGGACAGTGTGGTCTCAGGACCCTTGGGGTCACAGAGAGACCGGGGGTGCCTGAGTGCGCCAGAGCTCCCAGGTATCAGAGCGGGGAAGCCGGCTGCAGAGACGGAGCAGAGGCGCGGGCTCTCAGCTCAGGGTTGCCATAAACTGTGATCTGCGGCCCAGTCGGGGCACGGCTCCTCCAGCAGGGACCTAGCAGGCGGCAGATCCGGGGAGACTCCCCTTCCTTCCCGGGGAGGAGCGGTACGGGAATGCACTGCAGGGATCTGCTGGGTTTGGAGACTCTGCGCGGGGTCGGGTGCCAGAGATAGCAACGCTCGGTCACAGGCCGGGTGAGCACGGAGTGCGGCCGGAGACCGGGGACACGGGAGGGACTGCTTTTCTCTGGGGGCGCACTGAGGAGCGGGGCCCCGAGTTCTCAGCTCCTCCGGATAGAGATTGGGAGGCCACCATTTCTGCCCTGGTCCTCCAAGGCTGTACGGAGAGCTTGCAGGGAACAAAAGCTCCTGAGAGCAAACCGGAGCAGCTTCCTTAGCCCGGACCGACAAGGGCGGGGCAATTCCTCCTCCGGCAAAGACATTTGGGAACCACAGCAACAGGCCCCTCCCCCAGAAGATCAGCACAAACAGCCAGCAAGCCAAGACCAAGTTGATCGATCAAGGAGAACGGGAGAACTCCAGCGCTAGGGGAATACTGCACATAGATTCATGGCTTTTTTTTTTTTTTTCTTTTTTT
>NW_027397073.1:4234609-4284837 GCF_003265705.2 Callorhinus ursinus | reverse complement strand
TTTTTCTTTTTCCCTTTTTTTAACCAACATCTTATCAATCCCTTTTTTAAAAAAAAAAATATTTCATTTTTCATTTTTAGAGTCATATTTTATCCCTTCATAGTAGTTACCCTTATTTTTGGCATATATATATAAGTTGTTCTCTCTTCAAAATTTTGAGGTACAGTTTCTTCTAACAGATCAAAATATACCCTAAATCACTAGTGTATGGCTTTGTTCTAGTCTCCTGCCTGATCACATTCTCTCCCTTTTTCCTTTTTTTTTTCTTTTCTTAAATCTTCTTTCTTTTTTCAAACAACTTATCTTACCAAGTCCTTTTATAAAACCTTTTATAATTTTCATCTTTACAGTCATCTTCCATCCTTTCATTGTATCAACCCTTATTTTGTACATATATGTCTTTCTTCCTTTAAAATTTTAGGAGGCACTTTTTTCTAACAGACCAAAATACGCCCAAAATCTAGTGTGTGGCACTGATCTATGCACTAGCCTGATCATATTTGATCATATTCTGCTTTTTTTGTATTGTTTTGTTTTTGTTTTTATCTTTTTTTCTTTCTTTTTTCTCTTTCTTTTTTCTTTCTTTCCCTTTCTTTTCCCCTGGTTTCAGGTCTTTTCTGATTTGTATACAGTATATTTGCTGGGGACGTTGTAAACCTGTTAGCATTTCGTTCTCTCATTCATCTAGTCTCCTCTGGACAAAATGACAAGACGAAAGAAATCACCTCAGCAAAAAGAACAAGAGGTAGTACCTTCAGCCAGGGACCTACTCAATACAGACATTAGTATGATGTCGGACCTAGAGTTCAGAATCATGACTTTAAAGATACTAGCTGGGCTTGAAAAAAGCGTGGAAGTTATTAGAGAAACCCTTTCTGGAGAAATAAAAGAACTAAAATCTAACCAAATCGAAATCAAAAAGGCTATTGATGAGGTGCAATCAAAAATGGGGGCACTAACTGCTAGGATAAATGAGGCAGAAGAGAGAATCAGCGATATAGAAGACCAAATGATGGAAAATAAAGAGGCTGAGAAAAAGAGAGAGAAACAACTACAGGATCACGAGGGCAGAATTCGAGAGATAAGTGATACGATAAGATGAAACAACATTAGAATAATTGGGATCCCAGAAGAAGAAGAAGAGAGAGGGGGGCAGAAGGTATATTGGAGCAAATTATAGCAGAAAACTTCCCTAATGTGAGGAAGGAAACAGGCATTAAAATCCAGGAGGCACAGAGAACCCCTCTCAAAATCAATAAAAATAGGTCAACACCCCGACATCTAATAGTAAAACTTACGAGTCTCAGAGACAAAGAGAAAATCCTGAAAGCAGCTCAGGAGAAGAGATATGTAACCTACAATGGTAGAAACATTAGATTGGCAACAGACCTATCCACAGAGACGTGGCAGGCCAGAAAGGACTGGCAAGATATCTTCAGAGCACTAAACGAGAAAAATATGCAGCCAAGAATACTATATCCAGCTAGGCTATCACTGAAAATAGAAGGAGAGATAAAAAGCTTCCAGAACAAACAAAAACTAAAGGAATTTGCAAACACGAAACCAGCCCTCCAAGAAATATTGAGAGGGGTCCTCTAAGCAAAGAGAGAACCTAAAAGCAGCAAAGAGCAGAAACGAACACAGACAACAGACAGTTAACAGTCACCTTACAGGTAATACAATGGCACTAAATTCATACCTTTCAATAGTTACCCTGAATGTAAATGGGCTCAATGCCCCAATCAAAAGACACAGGCTATCAGATTGGATTAAAAAACAAGACCCATCAATATGCTGTCTGCAAGAGACTCATTTTAGACCCAAAGACACCCCCAGATTGAAAGTGAGGGGGTGGAAAACCATTTACCATGCTAATGGACACCAAAAGAAAGCTGGGGTAGCAATCCTTATATCAGACAAACTAGATTTTAAAACAAAGACTGTAATAAGAGATGAGGAAGGACACTCTATCCTACTTAAAGGGTCTATCCAACAAGAAGATCTAACAATTGTAAATATCTATGCCCCGAACATGGGAGCAGCCAATTATATAAGGCAATTAATAACAAAAGCAAAGAAACACATTGACAACAATACAATAATAGTGGGGGACTTTAACACCCCCCTGACTGAAATGGACAGATCATCTAAGCAAAAGATCAACAAGGAAATAAAGACTTTAAATGACACACTGGACCAAATGGACTTCACAGACATATTCAGAACATTCCATCCCAAAGCAACGGAATACACATTCTTCTCTAGTGCCCATGGAACATTCTCCAGAATTGATCACATCCTAGGTCACAAATCAGGTCTCAATCGGTACCAAAAGATTGGGATCATTCCCTGCATATTTTCAGACCACAATGCTTTGAAACTAGAACTCAACCACAAGAGGAAACTCGGAAAGAACTCAAATACATGGAGGCTAAAGAGCATCCTACTAAAGAATGAATGGGTCAACCAAGAAATTAAAGAAGAATTAAAAAAATTCATGGAAACCAATGAAAATGAAAACACAACTGTTCAAAATCTTTGGGATACAGCAAAGGCAGTCCTGAGAGGAAAGTATATAGCAATACAAGCCTTTCTCAAGAAACAAGAAAGGTCTCAAATACACAACCTAACCCTACACCTAAAGGAGCTGGAGAAAGAACAGCAAATAAAGCCTAAACCCAGCAGGAGAAGAGAAATCATAAAGATCAGAGCAGAAATCAATGAACTAGAAACCAAAAGAACAGTAGAACAGATCAACGAAACTAGGAGCTGGTTCTTTGAAAGAATTAACAAGATTGATAAACCCCTGGCCAGACTGATCAAAAAGAAAAGAGAAATGACCCAAATCAACAAAATCATGAATGAAAGAGGAGAGATCACAACCAACACCAAAGAAATACAAACAATTATAAGAACATATTATGAGCAACTCTATGCCAGCAAATTAGAGAACCTGGAAGAAATGGGTGCATTCCTAGAGACGTATCAACTACCAAAATTGAACCAGGAAGAAATAGAAAACCTGAACAGACCTATAACCACTAAGGAAATTGAAACAGTCATCAAAAATCTCCCAAGAAACAAAAGCCCAGGGCCAGATGGCTTCCCAGGGGAATTCTATCAGACATTTCAAGAAGAATTAATACCTATTCTCCTGAAACTGTTCCAAAAAATAGAAATGGAAGGGAAACTTCCAAGCTCATTTTATGAGGCCAGCATTACCTTGATCCCAAAACCAGACAAAGACCCCATCAAAAAAGAGAATTACAGACCAATATCCTTGATGAACATGGATGCAAAAATTCTCACCAAAATACTAGCCAATAGGATCCAACAGTACATTAAAAGGATTATTCACCATGACCAAGTGGGATTTATTCCTGGGCTGCAAGGCTGGTTCAACATCCGCAAATCAATCAACGTGATACAATACATTAACAAAAGAAAGAACAAGAATCATATGATCCTCTCAATAGATGCAGAAAAAGCATTTGACAAAGTACAACATCCTTTCTTGATCAAAACTCTTCAGAGTATAGGGATAGAGGGTACATACCTCAATATCATAAAAGCCATCTATGAAAAACCTACAGCGAGTATCATTCTCAATGGGGAAAGGCTGAGAGCCTTTCCCCTAAGGTCAGGAACGCGGCAGGGATGTCCACTCTCACCACTGCTATTCAACATAGTATTAGAAGTCCTAGCCACAGCAATCAGACAACAAAAAGAAATCAAAGGCATCCAAATCGGCAAAGAGGAAGTCAAACTCTCACTCTTTGCAGATGATATGATACTGTACGTGGAAAACCCAAAAGACTCCACCCCAAAACTGCTAGAACTCATACAGGAATTCAGTAAAGTAGCAGGATATAAAATCAATGCACAGAAATCAGTGGCATTCCTATACACCACCAACAAGACAGAAGAGAGACAAATCAAGGAGTCTATCCCATTTACAATTGCACCCAAAACCATTAGATACCTAGGAATAAATCTAACCAAAGAGGCAAAGGATCTGTACTCAGAAAACTATAAAATACTCATGAAAGAAATTGAAGAAGACACAAAGAAATGGAAAAACGTTCCATGCTCATGGATTGGGAGAATCAACATTGTGAAGATGTCAATGCTACCTAGAGCAATCTACACATTCAATGCAATCCCCATCAAAATACCATCCACTTTTTTCAAAGAAATGGAACAAATAATCCTAAAATTTGTATGGAACCAGAAGAGACCCCGAATAGCCAGAGGAATACTGAAAAAGAAAAGCAAAGCTGGCGGCATCACAATTCCGGACTTCCAGCTCTATTACAAAGCTGTCATCATCAAGACAGTGTGGTACTGGCACAAAAACAGACGCATAGATCAATGGAACAGAATCGAGAGCCCAGAAATGGACCCTCAACTCTATGGTCAACTTATTTTTGACAAAGCAGGAAAGAATGTCCAATGGCAAAAAGACAGTCTCTTCAACAAATGGTGTTGGGAAAATTGGACAGCCACATGCAGAAGAATGAAACTCGACCATTTCCTTACACCTCACACAAAAATAGACTCCAAATGGTTGAAAGACCTAAACGTGAGACAGGAGTCCATCCAAATCCTAAAGGAGAACACAGGTAGCAACCTTTTCGACCTTAGCCGCAGCAACTTCTTCCTAGAAACATCGCCAAAGGCACGGGAAGCCAGGGCAAAAATGAACTATTGGGATTTCATCAAGATAAAAAGCTTTTGCACAGCAAAAGAAACAGTCCACAAAACCAAAAGACAACCGACAGAATGGGAGAAAATATTTGCAAACGACATATCAGATAAAGGGCTAGTATCCAAAATCTATAAAGAACTTATCAAACTCAACACCCAAAGAACAAATAATCCAATCAAGAAATGGGCAGAAGACATGAACAGACATTTCTCCAAAGAAGACATCCAAATGGCCAACAGGCACATGAAAAAGTGCTCAACATCACTCGGCATCAGGGAAATCCAAATCAAAACCTCAATGAGATACCACCTCACACCCGTCAGAATGGCTAAAATTAACAAGTCAGGGAACGACAGATGTTGACGGGGATGTGGAGAAAGGGGAACCCTCCTACACTGTTGGTGGGAATGCAAGCTGGTGCAACCCCTCTGGAAAACAGTATGGAGGTTCCTCAAACAGTTGAAAATAGAGCTACCCTACGATCCAGCAATTGCACTACTGGGTATTTACCACAAAGATACAAATGTAGGGACCCGAAGGGGTACGTGTACCCCAATGTTTATAGCAGCAATGTCCACAATAGCCAAACTGTGGAAAGAGCCAAGATGCCCATCGACAGATGAATGGATAAAGAAGAGGTGGTATATATACACAATGGAATATTATGCAGCCATCAAAAGGAATGAGATCTTGCCATTTGCAACGACGTGGATGGAACTGGAGGGTGTTATGCTGAGTGAAATAAGTCAATCAGAGAAAGACATGTATCACATGACCTCAATGATATGAGGAATTCTTAATCTCAGGAAACAAACTGAGTGTTACTGGAGTGGTTGGGGGTGGGAGGGATGGGGTGGCTGGGTGATAGACATTGGGGAGGGTATGTGCTACGGTGAGCGCTGTGAATTGTGCAAGACTGTTGAATCACAGATCTGTACTTCTGAAACAAATAACGCAACATATTTTAAGAAAAAAGGAAAAGAAGAAGATAACAGGAGAGGAAGAAAAGGGGAGTATGTCAGAGGGGGAGACGAACCATGAGAGATGATGGACTCTGAAAAACAAACTGAGGGTTCTAGAGGGTAGGGGGGTGGGGGGATGGGTTAGCCTGGTGATGGGTATTGAGGAGGGCACGTTCTGCATGGAGCACTGGGTGTTAAGAACAAACAATCAATCATGGAACACTGCATCAAAAACTAATGATGTAATATATGGTGATTAACATAACAATAAAAAAAAATTTGAAAAAAAAACATTTAATAAATGGAATAGTAAATAATTCAAAAAGATATTTGGAGATGATCTTTAACTATAATACCACTAACTCTATGCATTCAACTTGGCCTGGGAGGCTCAGTCAACATAATCGATTTAGAGTATACAGTCTGCAATCAAATGGAACAGAAGGGCTAGAACTTTTAGTGATTTTGCAAAAAATGTATTTGTAGCATGAGGAAGGAGAAGCAGCTGTTCTTCCTCCCTTTACTGCAGTGCATGGTAATGCAACTCCCTGACCTGAACACATTACTCTTGCCATTTAATGCAAAGGAAGTTGATTACAAAGAATGACAAACAACTGGATTCAGTGATGGTCTTTCCTAACTCAAACACACTTAACTTTTAATTAAACTATTTTTAAATTTTTCTTAGTAATGACATTAATACATAACAGCATCCAGGCCTGATTAGTGAAAATATTCCCATCATTTAGGAAGGAGTTGTAATTATGTTCTGGCCTCATGGCTGTCATTTAGAAAATTGCCAACACAGTTCATTAAAGGGCACTTTCAAATGACTTACTTTTCATCCAAGTGGTTATTCACAGCAAAGACAGGTCTCTGATGTAAGTTTACAAAGGAAAACAAAATACCTTATTATTGCACAGTCAAGCTACTGTTCATATCACATTCACTGGAAGTGGTTCAGAGAATACTAAAACTCTATAATGAGAAATTACTTCCTGCTTAAATACCAGTTGAGAATGTTTTTAGGGACGCATAATTTTAATTTTTTTATTATCATATTTGCATTTTTTAAAAAACAACATTACATTAAATCATTTATCATTTGTTATTAATGTTTTCAAGCATTTCACAAACTGGAAATATGTATGTATATTTATACATCCATATCCACATATATGTGGATATACACATATATACATGCATATGTCTATATAATTGTCATTCAAAAAGGCTCACAGGAGAAAACATAGTGACTTGATAAATTAGGCAAGTATACTGCAGAGATGAAAGAGGAAATGACAAATAAATAGTAAACATACATAAGACAGGAGGTATAAAATATATCAGGGCTTTGTAAATGGGAATGGGCAAAATGCTATTAAAATGAATTTTTAAGAACTATACTAAAATATATTTTACAAAAGTAGAATATAAAGGAATGGGCAGGGGTGCCTGGGTAAAAAGTCAGTTAAGCATGAGACTCTTCATTTCTGCTGGGGTCATGATCTCAGGGTCTTGATATCAAGCCCCGGGTCAAGCTCTGTGCTCAGCGGGGAGTCGGCTTGAGATTCTTTCCCTCTCCCTCTGCCCGTCTCCTGCTTGCTTTCTCACTCTCTAAATGCATAAATAAATAAAATATCTTTTTAAAAAAAGGAATGGGTAGTTGCTTGCTTAAACAAAAAGGGGGAGATGACTGGCAGAAATGCAAAATGAATATTAGTTCAGGATTAAAAGCACTACAAAAACAAATGACATTTTAAAAAAGTAAATTACTAAGAATTCAAAGAAAACTTGAAAAAAATAAAATTATACTGGACTATTTTTCTATATCTCAATCCACTCTATTAGACACAAAAAAGTAAAGAATAGATGAAATAAACAATCACCCTAATATGTATATAGGAAATGTTCATTGAAAATAAAAAGTATGTTGTAACATCCATGGAACAATTAGAACAATTAGAAAAATATTTATATATTTATATATTTACACCACCCCAAGTAACCCCACACTAAGCCATAAGAATAGTACTGGCTATATGCTGTATCTTATAACCCTATACATATAGAAATTAATAATAAAATATGACAAATATATAGAGATATATTTAAAAGAATGTTCATGGTAACATTTTCATAGTGTACTAAACTGGAAACAAATGAATCTTTATCAATGAAGAAATGTTTGAATAAATTAAGCAATAGCTATACCATGAAAAATATAAAAATATGCAGCCATAAGAAATAGTATGTGAGATGGATACTAACTGATTTGAAAGGATTGTCTCAGTTTATTGTTGAGTTAAAAATTAAAGTGCAATATGTCCCCAAGTATTATCTGTGTTGTAGCATGTGACAGGATTTCTTCACTTTTTAAGGCTGAAAAATATTTCATGTATGTATGTACATTTTGTTTATCTATTCATCTGTTGATAAACACTTAGGCTGCTTCCACTGCTTGGCTCTTGGGAATGATGCTGTTATGAACATGGGTGTGCCAGTATCTCTTCAAGATTATGCTTTCAATTATTTTTGACATATACTCTGAGGTGGAGATGCTGCATCTTTTGGTAATACTATTTTTGAATTGATGAGGAAATGCCATATTGTTTTTCATTTCAGCTATAACATTTTACATTCCCACCAACAGTGCACAAGTATTCCAATTTATCCAGATCCTCACTCATGCTCTTTTTTCTAGATAGTAGCCATTCTAAGGTGTGAGGTGATATCTCAATATGGTTTTGCATTTCCATAATAATTAGTGATGACAGGCATCTTTTCATATTATTATTGGACATCTGTATATCATCTTTGGAGAAATGTCTATTCAAGTCCTTTGCCCATTTTGTTGTTGAGTTGTAATTCTTTATATATTTGGGATATTAATCCCTAATCAAATATGTGATTTTCAAATACTTTCTTCCATTCTGTAGGTGGACTTTTCATTGTGTTGAGTGTGTCCCTTTATAAACAGAAGTTTCTAAGTGATGTCCCATTGATCTATTTTTGCTTTTGTTGCCTGTGTTTTTGATGTCCTATCCAAGAAATCATTCCCAAGCCAACGGTATGAGGCTTTCCCCTATGTTTCCTTTTAAGAGTTTCATGGATTTAGGTCTCATGTTTAGGTCTTTGATTTAGTTAATTTTTTTATGTGGTGTAAGGCTTGGGTACAACTTTATTGTTTTGCATAAGGATATCCAGTTTTCTCAAGACCATTTGTTGAAGAGACTGTTCTTTCCTCACTGAATGACCTTGGCACCCTATATTAAAGATAGTTTGACCATATGTGTAAGGATTTAGTTGTTGGCTTTCTATATGATTCCATTACATGAACTATTTATTTATTTTAAGATTTTATTCATTTATCAGAGAGAGAGAAAGAGAGCATAAGCAGGGGATGCGGCAGGCAGAGGGAGAGGCAGGCTTCCCGCTGAGCAGAGAGCCCAATGCGGGGCTCAATCCCAGGACCCTGGGATCATGACTTGAGCCAAAGGCAGCTGCTTAACCGACTGAGGCACCCAGGCACCTCTACATGAGCTCTTTAAAGTAGTCAAATTTATAGAATCAGAAAGTGGAATGGTTACCAGGGGCTGGAGGAAGAAGGAAACGAGGACTTACTATTTAATGAGTGAGTATAGGGTTGTACTTTTGCAGGGTGAAAAATCTCTGGAGATCTGTTGTATAACAATGTAAATATACTTAACGCTACCGAACAGCACACTTAAAAATGGTTAGGATGGTAAGTTTTGTTATGTGTTTTTGCCACAATTAGAAATAAAAACAAATAAAAAATAAAGATAAAATGCAAATAACAAAAAATAAAGATAATATTTATTTTAAAAATAAAATGATTTTTATTTTATAAACCAGTGACCTAACATTTGGTGTGTGTGCATGCATATATGTGAATTACGTGTGGGGTAAATGGGAAGTAATAAGAGATAGAAGTAGAGACAGAAATAGAGAAAGAGAGATAAATAAGAGAGAGAGAGAATATGAGTATGAGCCTGAATTTAAGTATGGAATGCTCTGCACCTGGCTGTTAACACAAAGAAACATACACAAGGATATTCACTGCACCATTTTAAATGAAAAGAGTTTTGGAATCACTTAAACTTTGATTAATAGGGAACAATTATACAAAAATGTGTGCCTGTTGTGATAAATAAATTTGATCAAAATATAACAACATATCTCAAAAATGTATTGATTAGTGAAAAAGCAAATTATCGAATAAAGACAATGAATATAGCCTAATACAATGTAGATAATTTGAATGACTACTCTCTATTCAAATTTTATCAGATATTTTTATTGTCTTGATTCCATTTGTGTTTATGAATTCTTTGGATCATCTTGTAAGGAGACGAGAAACTTACCATGATTGATTTAAGTTAACTGAAAGTCAAGTAATGTCATGGCATGGTGTGCTGATGCCTCTGTCTCTGAAGTTTGTGGAGAGATAAGTGGCAGAATTCAGTCATCACACAGAGAACATGGCAGTGTGCCCAGATTCATTTTTCGAAGAGAAAATTTATTTTAGCATCTTTTGCATTAAATACATTTTGTTAATTTAATCTTTTGTTCTTACTGTTTTTGTAAATGTATTGTTTTATAATTGCATGAGTTTAAGGAGTTTGTTCTCTTTTTATATTACCATATATTTAATTAATATGATAATCAAAAAATATTGCTATGCTGGATGTCAATGAGGCCATTTCCCTTAAAATGGGTACATAGATTATTTGATAATAATACTAGTAAGAAGAACTAAGTTTATTACATATTTAACTCAAAGGCAGTCAGTGAATTAAACACTTAATTGTCTCATTTAAACTCAGCACATGTCTACAGTTTTCCAGCGGGAGAGATAAAACTTAGTTTGTGTTGGATGGGATGGGATTGGTCAGAAAATATATTTGTACAAAGTTTAGGAGGTGGGATTGTTCGCTCCCAAAGTTTACTGTTTTTAATGTAGTATATTACCTAACTGATGAAAATAGGGGTTTTTAAATATATTTTTATGCATGTCTCTCAAAGGGTATTCACCCAAACACAGCTAAGGAGGCAGAGGAGATGCAGGGAGGAAGAGAATGTAGTTGGCGATGGTGGTTGCTGGTGGTTTTGGGTTAGTTAAATGAGCCTGGAGAAGAGAGAAGAGTGTAGAATCTGTTCCCACTACTACCAAGCCTCATATTGACTGTGAGGCTGGACATCATATTATATCCTATATTGGAAGACCCATGAAAATGAGAGAGCCCCATTTCTTTCCTTTTAATGTTGTGAAGAACTACACACTTATTAGTAATCCAGTGCAAAATGTGTTAAGTGCTGTAATTGAAGAGGAAGTCACATAGACCTGTAGGTAAGAAAGAACCAAGGCCCCCTGAGGAAATTAGGGAAAGCTTTTCACAAGGAATTGTGATTGAGAGTGTTTTAAGGATAGTGCTTGCCAGGAGCTGGGGAGTGGGGGGAAATGAGATCTCTCTTTTGCCTTTGACTCCATGCATAGCTATTTTGATATTATCTTCTCTACATTTATTTCTTGTTACTCAAGTAATGCCCCTGCCTAGTTACAGCATCACACTTTATTCTCCAGGTAAATGCATTTTGTTACCAACTCGAAGCTGGGAAATATCAAGCGCTCAATAAATAGTTGCAAAATATTAGCAACATATATATATTCCTTTCATGGAGAGATTGCTTGACACTTGAAAAGATAGTAAGATCACTTGCATTTGATGAAAGTGGAATGTAGTTACTTATTATTTTACAAACCTCCTTAGATGATGGAGTGTCTAGTACCAAGCAAAGCATTCTTTATTTCTACTTATGAAAAATACCCTGACTTGTTATCCTTTGTCACCTTCCTTCTGAAGCCTTTATCTCCTTCCTAGCAAAACTATACCTCTCAACTCTAACAAAGCAATGGGATCCCATATTTTAAAAGAGGATTATGGTTTTATGGCTCCAGAATCTTCCCTGCTTTAGTGTGCTACTTACTTTCAATTTAAGTCCCTAACAGTGCTGACTTTGATCAGTGACATTTGTAGGATTGGTGAAGCATTTAGTTAAAAGAAATTGTTTGCTTTATCAAGTGTTTCAGGACCTCGAATGTCAACATTTTCAGGGATACTAAAAATAACAGAAAGTCATTGTTTGGGTTTATCATTCTAATATAAGTCATGGCTATAAAATTATATGACTGCAATTTTAGGGAACAAATCAACTTGCATGTACAAATGAGTCTTATTTACCTCACAGAGGTCAATTGAGAAGATACATACTTATTCAAACATGATATCATTACACAAAACCTTTTCTTAAAACCTTTTGCTTTTGGAATTAGTCAACTGAGCCATCACTGATGCTCACCAATTTCTTTAATTATCTTGAGTTGACTTTCCCTCTTATTCTCCCCAACAGCTGTTCTAAACTCTTTCCATTTTCTTCTGCCTCCCTAGGGCATTTCACTGGTTCACTTTCAAACGACCTTGCTTCCTATTTTACCAAAAAACAAACAAAAAAAACTTCACGTGCAATTTCTTTTACCCTCTCTCTGCTTCACTAAAATATGCTCTAGGAATTCTTAACCTGTTGTCATGAACCACACTGAGACTCTAATAAACACTTCTTTAGAAAAATTTTGTATATAATATCAATCCATAACGTTAAAGCCAAATGTTCTAGAAGTTCCTCTGTCATGCCCTGAAAGAATTAAATGATGTTTGGAATTTTAAAGCCAAATTTCTCTGTGCCATTGGACTCAGTCCTCCACACTTGAAAAATCAAGATATCCATACTAAACCCATGATTTCATACACAAACACAACCCCTTCTGATCCTGCCTTTGTCTTGATTACAGAGTTTTTGATGCCCCTGAAATGCTATGCCTCCATTATCACCTGAGTTCCTGACCTGCCTGCTACATCTCATCGCTCAGCTATAGGACAGCATCTATCAGTTGACCCAAGGACGCAACTTAGGAGCCATCCAAACTCCTCCTTTGCCTCCATCTTAAACACCGACGAATGACCAAGTCCATTCAACATCATCCAAACACCTTTTCCTTCGCAATCCACATGGCCCCTCCTTCCTTGAGGTTCTCACCATTTCTCCTGCCGGCTTTGCTTAGAGCTCAGTAAGTGTCCTCCATGTTTCCATGGAGTTACTTCCCTGAAATGTATAATTTACTGGAGCACAACTCAGCTTTACATACTCCAGTGTACCTCCATCACCACAAGGACAATATTTGAACAGCCTGGTTGATCCACCCACTTATTAAGCCATTCAAGATCCGACCCTTTCCAATTTGTCAGAGTACTTTAATATAAACTTTTCTCACTTTTTAGATGTGATATAATTGACATTTAATAGAATGCACATTTTAGATACATTTCTATGAGTCTTAACAGATAATGCACTCATATAACCATCCTAATGAAGAGATAGAACATTCTCATCATTCCAGAAAGTTCCTTGTGTCTCTTTCTAATTAATTCCTATCTCACCAGCCAGTATCATCCTCACCCCAGGACAATTGTTCTGATTTCTATTACTGCAGATTAGACTTATTATTTCTAGATCTTCGTATATATGTTCTGGCAGGAGAAACCAGCAGAAACCTAATGGAGTGATCGATATCTGATCCCCATCTGGGCACAAGTAGGCCCCACCAGCCCCAGCAGCAGTGGGTAGGGACCACCCCACCTAGGTCAGTGGTGGCTGGATCTACCAAACAGTGTCAACATCAGCAGAACCTGGACAGGGACCCATGACCACTGGCCCCACACTCAGTGGCACGGGTGGCTCATCTGCTCGCACTCACAGCACCAGCTATAGCCTGATATCCCCAGACCCTCCACCCTATAGCTAAAAATGATGCAGGATCAGCATTTCCTTGACCTGTGTCTAGCATCAGAAAGCAAACCAGAATCAGCTTTCTTGAAGCCCCCACCCAATGCACCTGCAGAGATTGAAATGGGAGCCTCAGGGGCACAGAGGAATGATGCACAACAGAATGGTATTGCAAGGCCTTCGAAAATGAAATCGATACTGGATATGAACCCTAAAAAGTATGCCAAGACCTACAAGCTAACCCTGAATAAAGTAAATGGCTGCTAAAATAGCAGATTTAAATAGATCAAGAGTCCCCGAAACATCGCACCCAGAATGTCCAGAATCCAAGAGAAAGCAAACATCATACCCAGGACCAGGAAAAGCACAACACGAAGGAGAAAACACAACTGATGCCAGTGTCAGAAAGACATCAGATGCTGGAGTCATTGGCTAGGTTTTAAAGTAGTCATCACTGAAGTGCTTCAACCAAGGAATATGAATTCTCTTAAAACAAATGAAGAAGTGGAAAAACCTCCACAGGAAATCGAAGTTACAAAAAGGCAAAGTTCTGACCCAGTAACCTCTGGATATAAAGATGTGGTCTCATTTGTCTGGGGGTGAGAGCTCCGTGATGGAGGGGCTACGGCCATGGGCCTTCGGAATCACATCCTCCTTATGACGCGTGGGGGCTTGGGTGAGCCACCAAGGAAGGCTGTCTCATCAGTGAGCGAGGCTTTCTTGCCAGGTGTCAGTTGTCTTTCCAGGTAAGAGGTTGGGACCTTTCGATCCTTATTGTGTGGACAACAACCTATTCATTGGGGAAAAATGGCTTGGCCTTGAGTCCTGTGCCATCCCCTTTTCACAATGGAAGTTTCTTGGACTTTTCCCACATCATGACCCATTGGAGATGAGCACGTCAGATCTGAGTGTCTCAATTTACCCCTTGGTGAGACAAAGCGTTTGCAGCTGGCCCAAGTGACATACAAAAATTGCACTCAAAATGGAAAAAGCCTTCAGGAGTGGGGGAAGTCCTGAAGTCCAAAAGTCTAAGGGCCAGTGAGATACCAGAGAAGTGTCGTTGCCAAGGGCTCTAATCAGATTTCAAATTGGTCGTGGCCACTTAAAACTCTGCATGAAATCTTAGGAAGATAGAAAAAAAAAAATCTTAGGAAGATAGAGCTTGTTGTGAAGTCATATGTGGCTTCATTTGGATGTCCAAGCTTTGTGACATTGTTTTTCTAAGTCTTTAAACGCTCTCTTAAAATATAAGTGAGGATATGCTACACTTATACTAATTACTTCATGAGGATATTTTAACTTTTTATACTGTCAAAGTCCTGATACATTAATAATTTTATAATAAGCCATAATATATATTTTTTCTTAGAGATCTACCAACATAACTCCATGGTATTAAATTATTGACTGTCACTAATGCTAGTTAGTTAATGCATTTAATTTGAAACTAATCTTTCCAAAATCCTGCAATTGTTTTCTTCACCAGGCTCCTAATTATTAAAGGCGAGATTATTTCAGTTCTAACACAAGACAGTGGTAACTACAAATAGCCCATTTTCTGCTCTGTCATTTTGTTCAGAAAAACTCTTTCCCATTTCCAGCACTTCCCAGTCATAATCAAGACAAAGATCAGGTTTGGAGGGAGAGGGAAATCGCCTGTATGTTTTTATTGCATGTCACTCAGTTTTAGGTACAAGCAAAGTCAGAAATATGAGTCTAAAAAACTTAATCAGAATTCCAAAATGTCTGACAGTAAGAAATTTTATTATTTTTTCAGTCATCTCATTTCCCTATGTAAAAATCTGCTTGGAAAATCTGTTTATAAAAACACTTTTGATTTTTTTTCTTAAATTAGGAAAATAGATTTCATCTTCATCATTTTAATGAGATTCCTCAAGATCGAATTTCCCTATTTTAAGTAAGTACATGTGAAAAAATTATTTTAGCTGGGCATTCTAAAATTTAATTACAGTCCATTTTTCCTTTCAATTATCTTAACTAGAAGCCATGTTTAAAAACCCTAATTAAACACCTAAGAAGTTCTTCCAGTTACTTAAAACTGCCAGCCCCAAAGTATGACCTTACCTGATATCTAAGAGACCGTATTAGGGTTTAAAATAAAATGTACACAGTCCTTGTTTGCAACTAAAGGTCAGCTTTGTGAGCATTTATGATATCTCAGCTGCATGTAAGTAAAAGTACAATCAGGCTAAGTGGTTTCAAAAGCTCTAAAAGCAAAATGAAGCTGTTTCTTGCTGGAGTTTACTGGGATTACACATTCTGTGATGTAATTAAGAGCTATTCCAGAGATATTGAAGAAAATGATAGATACAACATTTTAAAAACTTCAGTAACATATTACACTCTTTGTCATTTACATCTATCTGCAGTGAACCAAAATATCTCAGAATCAGAGTGGAACTTAATGATCTCGTAAGCCAGTGGGTCTCATGGTTCACTGTGTGCATCTGAATCTCCTCAGTGACAAGAAAACACGTATTGTCGGACCTCACTCCTGGAGTTTCTTCACTGGTAGGGCTGGGTTGGAGCCCAAGATCTGCATTTCCAACAAGTTCCCAGGTGATGTTGCTGCTGGTTGGTCCAGGGAACACACTCTGATAACGATCATTCTGGAGAATTAAATGGGAAGTTATCCATAAGTTCTAAGATAAATATCAGGCCCCTAATACCCTCCACAATTCTAGGTAGCTAATAGAAGCAAGTCAAAGCAAAAGCAGAAAATGAGACACAGAATCAGCAGCACAGAAAGGAAGAGCATGTGTCCCTTGCCTTGAGACTGAAGACAAAGTAGAGCCTCTCTTCTGTGCACCTTTTCTCTGAGCAAGTTGGTTTTTGTCACTGGTATTTTCTACAATAAGAGGAATGATTTCTCACTTTCCATGCTCTGGCTTTCAATGTTCCCTTAACCATCCATAAAAAGGGTTATGGACTAGGAGAAAAGGGAAGATTTGAGTTTCCTATATCTCAATGAAACTTTTTTTTTAAACGTACTAAAAGTAAAGTGGGAGAATGAGGAAAACAGGAGGGTGGAGTTGGAGAACCGTATATTTTAGATCAATATTATGTAACTGGCAGAGGATTAGGTGATGACAAGTTCCAGAAAATGAGCCGAGCGTGAGTTCCAGGAAGGCATGAGCTATGTTTGCTTAACCCATCACTACCTAACAGCATTAGTTTATAGGATGACTGAATTCAGGTCACCCAACTGGATTGAAATTAGTAAACATCAAATTCTACAGGGTTGTATGGAAGAATATTTGTGTGCTGATTGAGGACACTCTAGTGAGCCAGGTATAACATCACGGCTACATGAAGAGAAGTGATGAGAAATGTGGTGGCTAGCCCCCACAAGACAGGATAAATGGAAGTGCAACCTGATGGTTACATCCACGAATGGGAGGACTAGATGAGCCATGGTCAAAGAGAGGAAACATACAAGTGAATCAAGAAGTACACCTCATGTAAGAAGACAGTGTTTGAGATGGACAACCACCACATCCAGTGCATAGAATTCCCTCCCCTCAAAACTCCCATTTTAGATTTCGCATTTGACCAGTGACATAATGAAGGATAAGGACTTTTTGGATAAGACAGGAAAATATTTTCAAAACCAGTAAATTTCTCCCTAGTCATGCAGGAAAAGCCACGTGAGGAGCAGGATAATGATAATAAATGAGTTAAGTGTTAGCTACTGAATGATATATAAATTAAAATGAAAAGAAGACAATTAAGTATCCTGCATTGCTATGGACTGGATATTTGTATCCCCTCCAAAATCCACATTCCTAAGCTTAAGCCCCAATGTGATGGTATTAGGAGGTGAGGCCTTTGAGAAATGATTAGGTCATGAGGGAATTAGTGTCCTTTAAAAGAGCCCCCAGAGATCTCCCTTGCTCCCCCTGCCATGTGAGGACATGAAGAAGAGGGTGTCTATGCACCGGGAATTGGGCTCTCACCAGACACAAGATCTGCTAGCGCTTTGGTCTTAGATTGCCAGCCTCCAGAACGGTGAGAAATAAATTTCTGTTGTTTCTAAACCCACCAGCCTATGGACTAAAACAAGCATACTCTCAGAAGTAAAATTCTTTAGCCTTCTTTAATTCTTTAGTATTTTAAATTTGTTTACCTAAAACATAAAGAGCTGACAGGGCACAGTGTTATAAATCAACCCACATCAATATTTGTTGAGTAAATGGTTCACAGAAGACTCTTTTCTCATTGAGCTTATCAAGCATTAAAATGTATCACATCATAAAAATGAAATAAATTGCTCTAATCTAAAATGTAGCTCTTAAATTTTCCTACCAGTCATTTGAAAAGTGAAACTATCTGCTTCGGGGGAGTATGAATCTAGAATTTTAAGTGTCATTGCATGAACTCAAGTTGGATTTGTCAAGAAATTTTTAAAATCTTTTTTAAAATTTTTATTTCATTGATTGCCACTTACAGAACAACAAAATATCACTGCTTTTCATTGCTAATGATTTAATTCTGATGTGGGGAGGTCCTCTATTGGGAAAATCTCGATCTCTTCTTGAGATGGTTGATCAAAGAGGAAATTAGCGCTAAATTCGGATGTGCTTTGAGTGATAAGTAATCAAAAGTGATGTGAGAAATTAGGCTAAAATTAACTCAGAGGAAATATAAAATACAAATTGCTGAAAGTCAGGGTGCCTGGGTGGCTCAGTCATTAAGCGTTTGCCTTTGGCTCAGGTCATGATCCCAGGGTCCTGGGATTGAGCCCCACATCGGGCTCCCTGCTCAGCGGGGAGCCTGCTTCTCCCTCTCCTACTCCCCCTGCTTGTGATCCCTCTCTCGCTTTGTCTCTCCGTGTCAAATAAATAAAATCTTAAAAAAAATTGCTGAAAGTTTTCTTTTTTATTTTAATCATATTTCCTCAAAATGGTTCAAATCTTACAAATTCAGGCAAGACCAGTAGAAAAACCTGACATATACAGAATCATATTTGAATTTAATTCAGAAAAGGAATCATTAAACTCTTAAATATTAAACAAAGCAATGACAAGGTGATAGACACTATCAAAGGGGGAGGTGGAAAGCTTTCGAGCCTTTGAAATTGCTTTCACAAACAGTATGTCATTTGATATTCATAAAGTATCCTAAGTAGAGGTAAGGGACAGATAAGGTGAGGGACATAAAACAGTTCCCCATTTTATAGATCAAACACATGATTGATCGATTCAGCAACTGATTCCAACATTGACAATGCTATTTATTGCCAGAGAGAGGACTCAACACTCTTCTCATTGTATAATACACCTAGGATTTGTTTATCTTTGTGACAATAAGATGTAACATTGAGCATCTATTATGGGCTGAAGCTCTGCTTTCCACGCAACACACAGCCAAGTATGAGTGTGATTCTATATTGAGTGTTTGTCTGCCAGGCTTTACACAAGACTCCAAGGAAGCCAACATAACAAGGATAATTAGGGATCCTCTTTCATTGGGATTCCATTCTATAAGGTGACAGTCATCAAATAAGTAAGTATCCCAATATGTGTTTAATCTACTTAGTATATGTGTGTATTTATAAATAATGCATATATAATACTAGACCTGTCTTTGGCTAGCAGTGAGCCTGGGCCAAGTCTCCAAACCTCTTTGTCTTATGTGCTCACCTGCACAATGGGGTTAATAATAATGTTGACAATTGTTACAAAGATTAGATGGGAAAATCTATTATATTGTTATACACTATCTTGAACACCTAGCAATTTTTAAACAAATATTTTCACCACTCGATGATAATTTGTATTACTTTAGTTATAAAAATAAAATACTGTTCTTACATAAATAAGATGAATTTAAAGTAATATATGCACAATTGTTCCAGATGAAAATACACATTTATTCAAGTGCAGATTATAGTTTTATTTAAATTTCTCAGTGAACTGTATTTTTTAAATTCTGAAGAGTCTTTAAGAATCACCAACAATCCATTTAATTATATTTATATTAATTTAAGAAGAGGTAAATTTATTTGACATAGACAGTCGGCTCTCATTAAAGTCATTATGAACACTGAATTCATGAACCCTGAACCATTGCTCCCAATGGAAACGTAAGGTTAGGTTCCTGAGAGCTTCTGCTCACATTTTTCTCTATAGATCAATATATAAACTTGTTTTACATATGTTTCTGTTTCAAGACACCTTTTTAATAGATTGTTGTTTCATTAAGGTTGAACTTCTGAGGAAAAGCACGATAACTCATACCTGAAGCAAGCTTATCCAGTTCGTGCATTTTCTCTGGAAGTAACCAGCCAGGCTTCTTGAGCTTGGGGACACAAGACAACGCCTCAGCAGAATATTTGGGTGCCATTTTAAGTGCATATCACCAACCAAAAGCACCAACGTGAGAAAAAGTAACACTAAATATATCCAGAAAAGGACATGTCTTTACAGCGTGGAGCCGAAGCAAGAGGAAGGTGTAGCTTTGTGCGCTCGAAGCTAGGAATGTGTATGTCAGGTGACTCATATTTTTTACCACTCTGCACGTGACAAAGAATGATGATAAAAGCACCACCAGTATTGATTTGGGGGTTACAAATAAATTTTCTCAAGGAAGTGATTTCATAAATATAGAATCCGTGAAATAAGGATCAGTTGTACTTTGTTGGTATCATTTTTTTTTCTCCAAGTGAAACTTGGAAAAATTTAGAAAGGGTTTGGATAACACCCAGTGATTCTTGCTCCCAGAGGAACCGTATAAAACGTCAAGACTAACAGAAAAATACTGTGTACACAAAAAACAGTGCTTATTGTATTTGAACTATTATTCCTTAAACTGGGGTTGATGGCCAGAATCATCTGGTTAGCTTTTTAAAAAATATATGTTACAAGTCTCACACCCATTCTGCTGGACTATATCTTTAAGGACAGTGGGAAAAGGGAAATTTTATTTTTATTTTTATTTTTTTTTAAGATTTTATTTGTTTGAGAGAGAGAGCACACACAAAGCAGAGGGAGAGGGTGAAGCAGACTCCCTGCTGAGCAGGGAGCCCAACGCGGGGCTCGATCCCAGGACCCCACAATCATGACTTGAGCCAAAGGCAGATGCTTAGCTGACTGAGCCACTGAAGCACCCCAAGAAATTTTATTTTTAAAAACACAGGCAGATTTGGGGACTGTATCATAATTGGGGTTTTGGGGGGTATCATAATTACAAAAGCATCTCAATAGCTCATAAAACATTATGGTCCTCAATAAATACATCAATTATAATTATGTATGGCCAAATAATGTCTCCTTGGTCATTTTAATTTTCGAGTGCTAAATTAATTGTTCAATACTTAATAACAGATCTCAGCCTGTTATTGCAGTCCAGCATGATGGCCTATGTTATGTTGTTTTACCTTATTATTTAGAGTTAAAATAATCTGAAAGCAATTCATTCATCTTTAATAAAAGGACATTTTAACACAGAGAGAAAAACAGAAGTACTGTTTCTTGAGCCTTGATACTTCCATTTGGTCAATTGATGCATCATTGGATATACATACATTTCAGAATATCTCTTTGTGGCATATCCATATTTTAGCTTACAAAATAAGCCTTATTTAAAACTATACAATGTTCAAACCTGAGTAATATCTCCCATTTTCTCATTTTACTCTGTAAGCAATTGTTTATTTTTTCTTTTCCTTTTTTTTTTTTTGTCTTCCTCCATTCTTTCTTTTCTTTCTTCCTTTTTTTTCTATTTATGAGATAAATTCTTTGGTAGCAAATGAATCATTCTGGCATAATATAAAAAATTAAAATGCATGTGTATGCATGTGTGAGCTTACATCTGAGCTCCTATTCATAACACAAGCAAATATATAATACCACCTTAAAATTTAGCATTGATATGCTTATTAAACGATTTTATTAATTTTTTACCTGATAGGACTAATTTGAAATCTTAGAATTGTAGGTCGGATTGGCTCCATAGGAGTGATTTATAGTTAAAATAAAATATCTCTCTGGTTACATTCTGTCTGTATGTCAACATTTAATAAGAACGTTCTCAGTTTAAAACTTGCTTCCAAATGCAGTCTGACTAATTTGGCCTCAGTATGTAGCTTAAAGTAGAATCTAGTGTGTTCACTGGCATCTTGTCCTTGGAGGAGATGATAGATAACATTCTGCCAGAACATTATATTATGGTCCCCATGCTTTTGTGAATGTTCCACAGCTGATAGAAAACAGAATCAAACATCAATGAGGCATTTGCAATGCAATGATTCTCGAAGGTGGTGGTTTTAGCATTCATTTTTGTCAGTGAAATCTGTCCTTTGTTGATATGAAAGGATGTCTATCTTTGAAACTCAGCTTGCATTCAGATGAGGGTGTAAAAACAATTAAGCACTGGGCTCTATCATCCCACCACCCACTTCTCCTGCGTGGCTAAAATATTGAACATCTTGAACAGCATGCTACCTGGAGATGGGCCATGTGGCTTGGATGCAGTCAGCAAATCCGGGACCTGCCAATTCTTCTATCGTCTGCATTCTGCCCCAGCAATTCTGCTTCCACCTAGGGAAGGTTATTCTTGCTTAGGACACAATAATCCATAACCATAACTGTAATAATTGAGATTTGCCCCATAGCTCAAGATAAGGTTCACCAACACTCCTGAATGATACATACTGTCTGTCCTCAAAGAGCAAGACACACAAACGGAAATGGACAAATAATAAAAATATGAGTGTTGTGGTGACCATAATAGTAGCAACTGGAGGCTTCAGTACTCACCGTTCCTAGAACATGCTGATCACTGGTCTCATGGCAGGCTCGTGGGGCAGAGCTTTCCTTTTTTCCCCATTTAATCATCACAGAGGCCCTTTTTGATAGATACCATTATCCCTGTTTTTATCAAAAGACAGAAGCAACATTAGATGTCTGAACAAAGAACAATGACAGTGATGAACACCAAAGAAAGACTGACTGACAGGAAGGAGGAATTTGTCACCCAGAACATTCTCATAAAAATTTCCATTGACTCTTTATACAGTGCCTCTACACATGCTGTCTTAGATTTATTCTCCTGGAGGTTATTACTATTTTTACAGACTTAAAAACTGAGGTGCATTGAGGTTAGTGGTTACCCCAGATGCATATAATCTATAAGACAGAGTTCAAACCCCGATGTTCTGAGGTAGAACCCTCTGCTCTTTCCTTTGTCCCTGCTCTCTCCCATGTCACTTCTTTATAAATCCTCAACTGGTAAGTTTCTTAAAAGGCTGAGTTTTGCAAAATGAGAGACTATTACTGACTCAGAAGTTGGCATGCTTGGTCAGAGCTTCCTGGAAGCATTACCTTGGAGACAAACTGAAGGATGACTTTCTTCTGTGGCATTATCTTTGAAAATTCCCCGGCCGTTGCGAACATTAAACCCAAAGGTTACTCAATCCCCAACTTCCCTTTTCTCTACCTGTACAGAAGTGTGGTTTCCATGAATAGAAAGAAGGGGTTTACTCTTGAGTATAGGAACATTTGGATCAAACTATAGCAATGAATCAAGTGACTCTAAGGTTTATAATGTTTAGGCTTGACACACGAGGAAAGAAGAAGGGAACGAGAGGGAGGTGAAGAGTGGGAAGGAGCAAGGGGGTGAGTAGTGGCCTGAACTGATTTAACTCAAAGTAGAAACGACTACCAGTATTTCTTAGAAAGGGAAAAACTCTAAGTCCTAAGGAAGAAATCTCTTTCAGGAGGAAAATACTTCAAACTCTTTAGAAATTTCCTAGAGGGAAAGGTCACTTTCAAATTCCAAATGAGACTAAAAAAGGATGCTTCGAGGAAAAAAAAAGGCATTTGCTTGAATTATTATCTTTCTATGTTATTCATATTTGTGTGTTCACACCATTGTTAGAAGCAACAATTTCTGAGTAAGATATCTGTTTCCAGTAACCTTTTATTTATACCTTCTGTATTCATTAGTTCCTTGCTTTCTGTAATTGAAAATGCGCTCCAAACCATCTGTCAACATGATTCATGCCCTAACCTCGTTGGCAGGCCCTTATTGACTTCTGCACGGGATTTGTACATGGACCAGACACTATCGGAGTCTCAAATGAGACATACCAGTGGAAGTGTTATAAGGGCATCATGATGGGTAGCCATTATTTAAATATAGAAAGTGTTGAGAGTGATGTTTACAAAGATCTCCATCATGCAAGAGCATCCCTTGGACGATGAGTGACCTGAGAGAGCAATCAAATGTTCTAATCATTAAAATTGTGTTAAAAGAAAAATAATGAAACCCTCTGCTCCTAACAGTTGTCTGAGATAAGGAGATAACAATATGTGATGTTTACAAGCGAGGATGTAGATTTATGTATGTGTGTGTGTATGCTTATGTTCATATTCCATGCTAGAATAACCACGAGATTCCCAGCAACATGGTGTCTAAATATGCTTGAGGCACGGGGCATACCTACTCAAGAATGTACTCGATCTGTTAAGTGGGACAACATTATAATCACATCCAACTTCCCCAAGACAACAAATGTTTTGATATTAAAAAATTCACCTCTGATATCACCACTACCAAAGCTGAAAAAGTGGTTCTTCTCTCTCTTCTCTATCCCCTGAGATGCAGCCTTGTCACGAAGGTCAGCCAAAATATGCTGCCACTCAGGACTTCACACAGTGTGGGTACTTATATGTATCTCACGTCTGTTAGAAAAGTACACACATTCTGCAGTCATGGTATTTTTCCATATATGTGCTTTCAGATGATCGAGTTTGTGAATTTTATTGTTTCAAACATCTGTGTTCTCACTGAAGGCTTCTCTCCACTGGTTTTCTCAGTTTGAAGGTGTGTTAGTATCTCCAACCACAATTTAGGAGTGGTTTATCTTTCCCTTGTTGTTCTATAAATTTGAGACTATGTGATTAGAAGAATACAGTACTAAAACTGCTTTATATTTCCAGTGAAGATGGATCCTTTTTCATTATGTAGTGACATATTTTTATGTCCAGTAATCTTTTTGCCTTAAAGCCAATTTTATCAGATAGCAATATATCTACACTAGCTTCCTTGCTTAGCATTTTCTTAGCATGTCTTGTTTCACTGCTTTACTTTTAGGCTCTCTCTATCCTTGTTTTAGAGACATCACTCATAAATAATTTACAGTAAGTTTTCTAAAGCCAGTATGTGCCACTTGTTTTGTGGATCTTGTCTCTCTCTTTCCTTGCCTTCTTTTACATCTTTTAAAAATATTATTGTATTTGCACTTATTCACTCTCTTGTTTAAAAGTTATACGTTCTTGTTTCCATTTCATAAACTGTAGAATGCTGTTTGACATCAAATTTTAATATTAACCATTATCTGTACCTTCTCCCCAGACAATACAAGAAACTGAAAACACTAATCCCATTTAACTCCTTCTAACTTACATACTACTCGTGTTGTGTATTTTATTTTATTTATTTATTTTTAAAAGATTTCATTTATTTATTTGTTTGTTTGTTTATTCATTCATTTATTTGTTTAGAGCTGGAACAGGGGGAGGGGCAGAGGGTGAGGGAAAGACTCTCAAGCAGACTCCCTGCTGAGCGTGGAGCCTACCGGGGGCTCAATCCCAGGACCCTGAGATCATGACCTGAGCCAAAATGAAGAGTCAAATGCTCAACTAACTGAGCCACCCAGGTGCCCCTGAGGTTTGTATTTTAATTCAATATTTGTTAAATACCACAGTGTTATTTCATGTAGTTAAACTAATTTAGAGTTACCCATCTATTTGCCACCTTCTTAATTTTTTGTTTTTTTTTTCACCCAGAGCTATTACCAAATCAAATTTCATCAATCTGACATAGGCCCTTTCACATTGGCTTCAGAGAAAATTTCCCATCTTCTCTTTTATTCACCCTCGGGCTTTCATGAAAATAATATTCTTTTGGTTGTATGTCCCCCATCCTAGCTTCCTTAATTTTTCATTGTTTTGTCTTTTCCTTTGCTCCCTGGGAAATTCTCTTTGATTTAGCTTATGCATCACTAATTCTTTTTTCAGCCATGTCGAATAAGTTTTTAAACTCCTCTATGGAGTTTTCATTAGAGTTTTGCATTCCTTCTTACAGTTTTATTTGAAATTTATCTAATCTGCCTTGTCTCCTTTTAGGATTTTCACTTTATATATATTCAAATTCACACTTAATTTCTCTTAACACACTCTGTAAATCTATTTATTTTTGCTGATTTTTTTTCTTTTTTTAAAGATTTTATTTATTTATTTGACAGAGAGAGACACAGCGAGAGAAGGAACACAAACAGTGGGAGTGGGAGAGGGAGAAGCAGGCTTTCCGCTGAGCAGGGAGCCCGATGCGGGGCTCGATCCCAGGACCCTGGGATCATGACCTGAGCTGAAGGCAGATGCTTAACGACTGAGCCAATCAGGCACCTATTTTTGCTGATTTTCATTCAAAGATTGCTTATGTGCCTAGTTGTTTTTTACTGTATTAGATGAAATCACAAAAGAAATACTTGTAGAAATAACTTGAGGCTCATGATGAAAGCACTTTGTATTTTGAATTTGCTATTATTGGTTCCCTAGGGATATTATTTCAGTACAATCCTAAACCATGTTCAAGTTTGAGGTTTTCCAAGACTTTCCAAGGCACATAAAACAATGCTCAAGAACCTGTAAAAAGGGGGTCGTTCAATTCCAATTTGCCCTTACCCAAAGCGTGTGCCTCAGGGTGTCAGGTGGAAGTGGGAATGCTATTTATCAGCTTTTCCTCTTGGGTAGGACCCGAGCCTTCACGCACCACCTTCAGCCTACTAAGCCACCCAAACCCTCCACTTACTGGCCAACGACAGTAAAATTGCTTTGAGTTCTCATTTTACCTCTGTGACTCTCATCTTTTTCACATCCTTTGGTGCTTCCTTCCTGTCTTATTAGCTTATAGAAACTTTGAGAAATTTAATATGTTTCATCTAGAGTTATACCTGTTCTTAGTTTTCCCAGCTCACCAATGGTTGAAGCAGATGTTCTTTATATTTCTAACACATGACTCTTTAGGTGAATTTCATGGTTTTTCTCAAATTGAACAAATAATTTTTAAGAGACGCATGATCTTAAAATAAAAATGACAAGGTTCACCTTCAGATATACTGATTCAAAAGGTTTATAGTCAAGACTGGATGTTTGCAATTTTAAAAGAAATTTCCAGGTGATTCTGACATGAGCTCCCTGACCCCCGACCCCACCAACAAACTGGTAATTTGAGAACCCCTAATTCAAATTGTACATTCTTCACAAAGGACTTCAATGTTTTCAAGTATAACAATACTTGATATATTATTCACACCCCTCATCTACAGCAGTGGTTCACAGCTACAAGCACAAATAATAAGACTTTTGAAGTAAGTGGATTCATAGTTTGAAAAGGCCCCGGGAGGATTACAATGTCCTCCCCATCTGATCTTGCTTTGAATGTAAACATCATTCATATCTGTTTATTGCTGCAGACTGCTCTTTGCAGGTAGAATGCAATTTTAGGAACCAACAAAACAATATAATGCTATTTCCTGTCTGTAAAGACAACTAGCTGCCTTAGCTCTTCAATATTCTTAGAGTATCATATTTATAATTCAATCCCTTTTTATTTCAAATGATGATATGTTCATGTGGAAAGACAGAAAGGAGATCTTTAAAAGTCCTTGTTTTCCCCCAGCCAATCTCATGTCCCACTTGAACACAACTTCACAAAATAAATGGGAAAAGTCGGCAGTTTCTGTGATTTTCTCCTCTTGACAGTTATGAGCTGGGGGAAAGGGGCACACATATCAAACAGTGATTTCACAAAAGAGACCCTGAACACCCCAGATCACACTTAACTAAAGCACAAACATTTATAACACATCTGCAATCATCTGTCAATAGCAGAACATTATAGCAAAAGAGCCAAAGACAATGAAAGGAAATGATATTGGGAACATCTTTTTCCTTACTCACACAACCACTTCAAGAGAAGAGGACTGACTTATTTTGGATGAACCACATCCTGAAAGACCCTAAGTCTCATTTGGGAAAGCAAGCTGAAGAGGGAGAAACAGAGATTATATCCCAAAGAAGCAGTGGACAGATGATGAGCTGAAAATTACATTTCTGTCCCTTCCTAACACTTCTTAGCACCTCATATTGCACTGCGCATGCCATCTTTAACAAAGTGTCCCCACTCTGAGGGAAGAACTCACCAATGTTCTTTTCAACAGTCAGCACCATCAAAATAGGACATTGATTTGGCTAGTCATCATATTCATCCATTCTGTTAAGAACAATAGATTACTTATGATAATATTGATAATGGCTCCAAATGTACCTCACTTTTCAGACATATGGCAAGACCAATAGTTTTATACCATTTTCTTTTCAATAAGTCAATGTGATAAGATGCACTTAATGTGATGTAATTCTCAAAGTTTTGAAATGTATTAACTCAGGAAGATGATCTTCAGGAACATCTACAGATATATTTCAAGTTTATGTATCCCTGATACAGGCAAAAAAAAAAAAAAAAAAAAGCAAGTGTACTCAAAGCAGCAGATTAGAAAGATTCTTTTACCAAACTTCCCTACAGAATTCATTTAAATAACAAGTTCTTTTAGTGTAATTAACATTGGATAGGATGGTGACACAGACATGGCTTTCTGGAAAAGACAGGTTGAGGTAATTGTGAGCTGATAAATAGGATTTGTAGGAAGACCATGGGAATCAGTGGAAACATGTTGATGAAACTGTATGGTCAACGTGCCAATAAATGGTCTTTCAATGTATTGACAATTAGTCAGGAGAAATTGAGGCGACACGTACAGTTTAAACATCCTCAAAGGAGTTTAAAAGACTGTTGCCTAACTGATGGTCTGGCTGTTGCTGTCTTCCCTTTGGGTTGGAGGACTTTCTAGTTAATCTGGCTATAAGTCTCAGGTTTACTACACTGTAGTGACTAGTACTGAGTGGGCAGGATATTCCAACTCCTTTCAGGCAACAGTTATAGAGATATACACTTAACACTGAGCATAAAAAGAGGGAAATGCATGGCCGCTATGGGCAGACACTGGAAGAGCCATTAGAACCTTGGCTGGTTTGATTGGAGAATGGCAGCTGGGGTACTTAACAACTTTTAAGAAAGAATGGCAATACCCATGCCATTCTACAGTTTATCTCAAACCATAATACTTACTGTGATGGCATTAGGAGGTGAGGCCTTTGGGAAGTGATTAGGTTGTGAGGACAGTGCCTTCATGAATGGGATTTGTGTCCTTATAAAAGCAACCCGAGAGAGCTCTCTTGCCCCTTTTGCCATATGAGTTTATGTGGAGGAAATGGCTGTCTATGAGCCAGAAAAGACAAAATCAAGAGAATGAGAAAAGAAGCCACAGACTGGGAGAAAGTATTTGCAAAAGACACATCTTATTAAGAACTGTTACCCCAAATATACAAAGAATTTTTAAAACTCAATAATAAGAAGATAAACAACCTGACTAAAAGTGAGCCAAGCATAAACAGACCCCTCTCCAAGGAGGACAGACAGATGACAAATAGTATATGAAAAGATGCTCCACATCATATGTCATTAGGGAAATGTAAATAAAAAGAACAATGAGATACCACTACACACCTATTAGAATGTTCAAAATCCAAAACACTGACAACACCAAATGCTGGTGAGGATGTGGAGTAACAGAAATTCTTATTCATTGCTGGTGGGGCTGCAAAATGGCACAGCCACTCTGGAAGACAGTTTGATGGTTTCTTACAAAACCAAACATGCTCTTATCATATGACCCAACAATCAAGCTTCTTGGTATTTACCTAAGGAGCTAAAAATTTATAGCCACATAAAAGCCTGCACATAGATATCTATAGCAGCTTTATTCATAATTGCCAAAATGTAGAAGCAACAAAGATATCCTTCAGTAAGTGAATGGATAAATAAATTATCATATATACTGACAATGGACTATTATTCAGTGCTAAACATCAATGATCTATTAAGCCATAAGACATGTGGAAGAATTTTTTTTTAAGATTTTATTTATTGGGGTGCCTGGGTGGCTCAGATGGTTAAGCATCTGCCTTTGGCTCAGGTCATGATCCCAGGGCCCTGGGATCGAGCCCCGCATTGGGTTCCCTGCCCCGCGGGAAGCCTGCTTCTCCCTTTCCCACTCCCCCTGCTTGTGTTTCCTCTCTCCCTGTGTCTCTCTCTGTCAAATAAATAAATAAAATCTTTTTAAAAATTATTTATTTATTTGAGAGAGAGAGCACAAGTAGGGGGAGTGGCAGAGGGAGAGGGAGAAGCAGACTCTCCACTGAGCAGATGCCGTGCTCAATCCTAGGACCCTAGGACCTGAGCCGAAGGCAGGCACTTAGCTGACTGAGCCACCCGTGTGGCCACCACAGGCATCCCCGTGTGGAAGAATCTTTAAATGCATATTCCTACATGATAGAAACCACTTTGAAAAGGCTACCTGACATATCATTTCAACTACACGACATACTGGAAAAGGCAAAACTATGGAATCAGTAAAAACATCAGTGCTAACCAGGTCTTGGGTATCAGGGAGGGATGAATAGGCAGAGAACAGAGAATTTTTTTGGTGGGAAAAGCACTCTGTATATTATAAGGATGTTTATTTACATGTCATTAAAAGTTTTGTCCAAACCCATCAAATATACAATACCGAAAGCGAACACTAAGGTAAGCTATGGATTCAGGGTGATCATGATGTGTCATTGTAGGTTCACTTGCAGCAAAAGTCGCATCTGGTGAGTGATGCTGGTCATGGGGGGACTGTGCATGTGTGGGGGCAGGAGATATATGGGAACTCTCTGTACCTTCCTTTCAATTTGGCTGTGAATCCTGAAACTACTCTAAAAATAGAAAGTCTTGAAAAATGCAATCTTTACATAATTTTGCCCCTATTACTCTCTAACATTTTGCAGCTAATTTCATATAACTCTACACGAGGGTAAGTGTAAAGTAAGAAACACTCTGTCATGTTAATTCTAATGTACTAACAGAGTGAAAGTCAATAATTGTTTTTCATGTTAGAACTGTCCCCGAGCTGACAAGTTTAACAGTGCTTTTTTTCATCTTATTTGCTCAGCAACGGTTGCCTTTTCCAAGTGAATACCACCACAGAATTTGAGCAAACCCAAGAGGGCATGAACTTCTTAATTTACGGAATAAAATTAACTCTGCTGTATATGGAGTCCTACTTACCTAATTCACTAGGAGAGTTTTATGAATTAAAACATAGGTAAAAACACGTTATAAGCCACAGGGTGACAAATAAATGTGCAGCATTATGTCAGTTTCTTGGTTATGTTTACTATTTCTAGGCTGGTAAATAAAACCATTCATACCAGAAGAAACGATGAGGACATATTCTTGAGCTTCAATCTATCTAGATTTTTAACATGAATCAGGCCATTAAGGATATCAGCCTGTTGTTGAAAATTACTGATCATGGATCCATTTGCCCTCATATTCAATGGGAGAAAAACATTCTAATCTTGATGAAAAATATATACAATCAAATGTCTTTTTTATTAAGTTTTCAACCAAGTGTGGTAAACCTGTCAGGAGTTATGGATGGCAAACGTAACAATTCCCCGCGGGCTGTAGGAGGAGGCCCTGAATTTGGAACCTTGGCAGGATGAAACCAAATGCTGCAAAGAGAACTTGCATGGCGCCATCCATGACGTTCATACGGAAACTGGTGTTTTATGATACTCTTCACCAGCTACTTTGCTCTTCTTGCGGACAAAGGGAAAGATAGAATCCCTGCTTCAATTGAGGAAAAATAACCGAAAGATACAATTCCTAATACATCTATGGCAAGTGCCCCAGGACAATACAGCATTTTGCTACTAATGTCATGTACCCAACACAAGGGTAAATGTGGGGTAAGAAGTGGTGGGTTTATGGCAGAGGATACCAGAATTTGGTGTGTCTCGGTGGGGGTGGCCAGATTTGGTAAATAGAAGCATGTGACATCTAATTAATTAGAATTTCAGGTTAATTTTTAGTTGAAGTATGTCCAGATATTTCGAGGATAACCCACCCAATGTTTGGGTCATAGTTCCACTGAAAAAATATTCATATATAATTCTGAAATTTAAAGTTAACCAGTTTCTTTTATTTTATCTGAGAACCCTAAACTCAGTGAACTCAAAGTATTAACGTGGCAGCCCTGAGAAGAAATATATGGTGCTTTGAGGAAGGTTTGGAACACTGGATCAAAATGATCACAGGACAACTGAAGCAAAACCATGTATAAAATTAATGATATATTGACACATATGAACAGAGAATATAATCTAGTTTTAGGAGAGCACTTTGCAGTTAAACTTTTAAAGTTTATATTCTGTAGTCCACCACTTAACCACTCCCTAGATGAATCAATCATACAGACCAATTACAGAAACTTTCTTAGGCTGTTATATCTTTAATGTGGAAAAAATAATAATAATAATAGCAACATTTAGCCTTTGTTGTTACCATAACATTATCCAAAGAAAATTGGTATGATGTAAATGACTGTTACACTTTTTTTGTTTTCATTTTAGTGAGGGTTGGGATGCCCTCGTGATTTCAAAATATATTTCTATATTGTTAAATTTTATTTAAACATGTATCATTGGACTATTTCTAGGCTACAAAAGCTTTAGTTCCTTTGGAAATGGAAGCAGTACATGATAACTCCTGAAGTTGTCTACATCTTAGAGGAGGTGAAGCCCAGAAGGTGTTTCAGTCTCTACTGGAAGACGTCATAATTGTACTGAAGCCTCAGGCAAAAGGGGAACAGATGCACAGGTGAGACGGGAGAAAGACAAGCTTGGATCCTCTTTCAATTTCTACCAGGTCCAATCTTTCTGTGACTATTGAGCTGTGTGTATAGACAGCAGAGTGACTTCTTAGCACAATTTTATGCCATAGGAGATCTAAAATAACCCATTTGAAGCCAGAAACATATCAAGAAGTCGACTTCTGTCTGGCCCAGGCAAGGGTCTTGAGTTCTGAAACCACGTTAGAGGAGTGATCCTGTCACATAATGTCAGGATGTCAATTCTGAAGCAGTCTAAGATTTCATTCAGTTTTACCAGAACTTTATATGATCCGGGGGCTGGGTGTCTAGCAGAGTTTTCAGGATTTGTTATAGATGAGCCTAAGCAGCTCTCATAAACAAGAGAACTGGGGAAAAGAGGAAATTTTACAAAATGAAGGTATTGGTTATAACCTTCAATGTTCTTTCTGAGATGTAAATACAATACCATGATTCCTTTTTTTTAACACTTTCAAGTTTCCGGGGTGTGTGTGTGTGTGTGTGTGTGTGTGTGTGTGTGTGTGTGTGTATGTTAATGGAATCCTTGAAGGTAGAGGTTCCAAGTACTTATCAGAGTTACATCTGAAAGTTACATTCCTGCAACATCAAAGGATCCCATTCAGACAGCCAAAGTAGCCAGAACTAGGAAAGAAGAAAAGCTGAGCATGTTAATTTTGTTTTCCTAAAGCCTGAAGAACCTAGCATAAGAACCTACGATGGTGTTTTATAACTAAGACAAAGAGTATAATTTCTACATCTTAATCTTTAAGACGTCTGAGTTTTTAAAATGTTTTCTAACCAGTATTCATCTACATATGAATTAGGTGAAAACATATGGAAATATGTAAATTCTGCAAACAGGTGTGCTTGTTTTGAGTGTTTTAATAAGGATAGCATTATTGTTAAAAAATGTGGAAATTAATTGCCATCAATGTAACTGAGGGTAGAAAAAAGCTTAAACAGAAATAGTTATTTTGTCACAAAGACATTTCTTAGTTTCTCACCATTGATTGTCAGTGCTAACATCCTCTGACAGGCACTAACCTAAACTATTAAAAGCATTTTTTGAATTGCAAACAGATGTAGTAAGACTTTGGTTAAAGAAAAATGAATAGACATTTCACCAAAGAAGATATACAGATGGCCAACAAGTATATGAGAAAGTTCTCAACATCACTAATCATCTGGAAAACTCATTTCAAAACCGAAGTGAGATATCATCTCATACCTGTTAGGATGGCCATTATCAGAGAGACAAAAGATAACAAGTGTCAGGGCATCTGGGTGGCTCAGTTTCTCAAAAAACTTAAACATAGAACTACCATATCTTCTGGCAATCCCACTTCTGGGTATATATCCAAAGGAAATGAAACAAACAAAACAAAATGAAGTCAAGATTTTTTTTTAATTTAAATTCAAGTTAGTTAACATACAGTGCAATATTGTTATCAGGAGTAGAATTTAGTGATTCATCACTTACATACAACACCCGGTGCTCATCCCAACAAGTGCCCTTTTTAATGCCCATCACCCATTTAGCCCATCCCCCCACCCACCTCCCCTCTAGTAACCTTCAGTTTGTTCTCTTTTTTTAATCTTTTTTTTTTTTTTAAGATTTTATTTATTTATTTGACAGAGAGAGACACACACACAGCGAGAGAGGGAACACAAGCAGTGGGAGTAGGAGAGGGAGAAGCAGGCTTCCCGCGGAGCAGAGAGCCTGATGCAGGGCTCGATCCCAGGACCCTGGGACCAAGACCTGAGCCCAAGGCAGACGCTTAACGACTGAGCCACCCAGGCGCCCTTCAGTTTGTTCTCTTAACTACAGAGTCTCTTATGGTTTGCCTGAAATCAAGACCTTGACAAACTATCTGTGCTCTCCTGTTCATGCAGCATTACTCACTGTAGTCAAGACATGGAAACAGCCTAAATGTCCATCGATAGATGTCTGGATAAAGAAAATGTATATATATAATGGAATATTATTCAATTTTAGGAAACAGAAGGAAAGCCTACCATTGGTAACAATATGGATGAACCTGGAGGACATAATGCCAAGTGATAAGCTAGACACAGAAAGATAAATGGTGCATGATCACACTTGTATGTGGATCTGAAGTAGTTGAATTCATAGGAGCAAAGAGTAGAGTGGTGGTGGCCAGGAGCAGGAGGTGGGGGAAATGGAGAGATGTTGTTTAAAGGGTACAACATTTCAGTTATGCAAAACAAATGAATTTTGGAAATCTAAACTCTACCATGGGAACAAGTTAACAATACTGTATTGCATACTTGAAATTTGCTAAGAGGGTAGATTAGAAGTGCTCTCACTGTGGAAAGAAGGAAGGATGGGAGGAAGTGAGGAGGAAGGGAGGAAGAAAGGAAGGGAGGAAACAGTAGTGTGAGGCCATGGATATGATATGTTAATTAGGTTGACTGTGGTGATGTTGTCAGAATGCATACATAATTCATTCAAAACATGTTATACACGTTAAATATATACAATTTTTGTCAATTACACCTCAATAAAGCCATAAAAAAGTAAATGTACTGAGTTTTGAAGCACAATTTGAATTTAAATAAATTCAGTAACATTAAATGTTGGGATGAGAGCACTTTGTCATAAATGTTACTAAGTGTGAAACTATAATATATTGTTAACTTGTTATATATATATACGGATATACATACATACATACATACATAATCTGTTGGCATCTTATCTACTCTAATTAGACTGTAGAACCATAGAAGGACCCTTCATGCACTCCTGTGTTCACAGTGAGATATTTATGTGTTTTTTAATCTTTGTTTTTTTAAAGATTTTATTTATTACTTATTTGACACAGAGAGAGTGACAGTGTGCAGGGAACACAAGCAGGGGGAGTGGGAGAGGGAGAAGCAGGCTTCCCGCTGAGCAGGGAGCCCGATGCGGGGCTCGATCCCAGGACCCTGGGATCATGACCTGAGCCGAAGGCAGACACTCAACCGACTGAGCCCCCCAGGCGCCCTGAGTTATTTAATCTTTGGATAATTATTCCTTTGACTTTTGAAGTAACAGCTTAGGTAAATTTTAGTAACATACAACTTTTCATTTTACTAGGAAACAATTATGAATTCTAATTGGGAGTCCCCCTTTAAATGGTGTCTAAATCCCCACAATAAATTGTGTGTATAAGATATCTTGAATGCATATTGTATGAGGTAGAAAATACTTAGCAGTTTATTCATGGAAAAACACCTATGGCATGCATCCAATTCGTTATTCTTTTATTAAAAAGCTGTTCTTTATGTCTTAAAAGCAACTAGCTAATGAAAGACGAATATTCTTTATGAAGGAGTATGATTTTTAAATCTTAAATAAAGATTTCCCATCTCATGGGGGAGTGGGCATGGAAATTGAAGGATTTTGTCCCTTTGCAGAAGAAATAGGACAGCTAGCAATTCTTTTCTGAAATCACACCTTTCATTTAGAGCATCAAGTTCAGAGATATTTGAGCTTTCTGAAAATGGAAATTTGCAGCAAGACTGGAAAGTGGGTACTTTTTGATTAACAATTCCTGCTGAATTTCTGTTTCATTTTTTAAGTAGTGTGGTATTGTCTTTTTTCCCCTTTTCCATCCCATTCTGACCCATTTATTACTAGATTATTTCTGAGAAATTCAATCCCCCTCCCACCTTTTTTATCAGCTTATCACAGCCTTGGTTAGTCGGATTAAATAAAAACTGCTTCTTTTTTATTTTTTCTTACTCCCCCAGCAAAGGGTTCTGCTTTAGTAGATTACATGGCAACTGACAACTCATGTCATTGGGAAGGATTTAACTATACCATGGTAGTATTTTGCAATAAACTTTACAGTAAAAACTGCATTCAGAAGAATAGTACAGTAATCTTTGACTGCTTTTTTTTTTACCTTTTTTCAAGAGTTTTTGTTGTTGTTGTTTTTAATTTGAGAAAGCTATTTATGTGACATATGCCACATTTCAGTGAAGTCAGCTATCAGTTTTCTGTTTAGCTAGGATTTTGCGTGCCCAGTCTCACTCCCTTGAGGATATGGCACCGGAAAATAGGACATAAGAGAGTAGAATTAACTTTTACTCATGATGGCAATGTTGGTTCAGATGCTTGGGCTGAGGATGTAATTCAGACATGCAGTTTTATACAAATATACATCAAACTCAGAATTAATCGGGGTTTTTCAGCACCCTACACAGTGTCACACAATAGAGAATATCTATGAATGATGAATGGATAATTTAACAAGTATTACAAAATATTAATATCTTTTAAGTTTTGTGTGGAAAATTGAGGGTGTCATATTATTAATGCATTCGTTGAATGAACTTGTGTTGAATTCCAACTTTATACGAGGCTCTGGGTGCTCAGACAAATCACTGTCCTTGGCAGCAAGAAGTTTATATTATCTTAAACAACACACCCTGCTTCAGAAACTGGTTATCTGGGAACTGTGGCCCCCTGACTCACTTTTTTCCCCCTTAGTAACTTCCAGTTTATCTATTTTAGTGTGGATTAGCAAAACTGCTAATAAATGAGATTAAATGATTTTACTGTGAGTGGCTTGGAATTGCCAATTTTTCTTCTACTTTCTACTCTAGGCCTTGCTAATTGGGCATTACTAATGTAAAGATCAGAGGATGTATTTGACTCAATTAGAATGAAATTAGAAGTTTTGAGTAGGAACAGCCATTCTTCCCTGCTATGGGCCCACTAGCTAATTTTATCAAGAGGGAAAAAGGGAAGAGTGAATTAGCCATTAGGTGGAGACATGAGGGTGTGTGCTTGGCACTCCCAGTAGGAGCCCATCATTAATGCCATAAAACATTATAATTCATGTAACTTTCTCTTATCCCCAGATTATACTTAGAATGTGTACTTACCACAAGATTAAAATTGTCAGAATTATTTTTCCAATAAAAAACGAGTTAAAACCTGGAAAGAATAGCTATTTAAAATAGAAAATATACTAATAATGGGACTTCAACAAAAATTGGAAAGAGTGGTTATGTTTATTTACATAACTATTTAGGTTATGTTTTAATAGGTGGTAAATATGCCATAATTATGCTTCTGTTATTTTATTCACAATAATGTCACCTTAGTTCTGAACCTCATAAATGTATAGTTAAATGGAATGTGAAATACATTTCTTATCTTTTAGGTGGTTAAGAAAAGAAGAAATGGTCATATAAAACAGATAAAAATATTTAAAGGTCAAAAATAAGAAGACATAACTTTTAATATAATAATTTAATCTATCTTCCTCAACTAACTAGGTCTAAATTTATTTCCACTGTGAGACACAAATCTTAGGAGTAAATATTTTAAGCTCTTACTTGGGTGACTTATTGCCACATTGTTCGGTTATAGCTTAGGTGGGTCTGTGGATGGAATATGCAGTGAAGAGCTACTGGATAGCCGATAAATTTGGTTAAAAGTTTAGGGCATATGGATAAAGCTATTAAAAAAAGTAAAAGTACACTTTAGTTTTAAGAAGAAGGATTTTGTCTATGTCACTCATGTATCTTAATTTTTTTCATGTGTTCTAATCAATATAGAACACAAAATTCTCATTCTAAAGTTTGTCAACTCTATTCTTAAGATTCATGGATTTGGAAAGAGCATAGAAAATGACAGAGTTCAACAATATTTTTCTGATATTTGGCTCTTTACATAGCCTTGAGATTCTGTTTCTGCCAAGGACATACAAAGATAGGGAGATGGTAAGAAAGCATAATTGTTCTTGTTCCTATCAAAACGTTGAGGTAGAGCAACCAAATAGCCTGGATTTCAAGAGAAGACAGATCCCCACGAAGAAAGATAGGATCATGCAAAGGTCAGTGCTTGGAAGGAAGTGGTGGTCACCATATGAGTGGGAAAGAATGCACCTAAATTTTGGATAAATTGCTATAGGCTGAGCGTGGGCTAGAGTAACATCATCAGAAATATGGAAACCCCAAGCCCCGGGGGAATCCCACCTGCTGTCAGATTCCATGGAGGCTCAGGGGAATAATCGTGGGCAGGGTGGCCGAATGGAAAGGGCCAGCATATTAGTGCAGGAACTGGCCACTGCGGGAAAAGCACTGGCTGCTCTCCCTGCCTATTCTTTTCCCTCTTAGGAAGCAAAGGCCTTAAGATGCTGAGGGAGGAGGAGCAAATCTCAGGGCTCCAAGATCAGCTGCAGGAGGGAATAAAGCCTCACTAACTTCCCAAACTGCTTTTCTATCAAGAAGAGAGGAAAGCCTCTTGACTACAGATCACAAGTGGTCTGGCTGTTGGAAGAACACTTTTCTCTACACCTGGGGGGAAGCCGGAAAGGATCTTGAACAATTATGGCTGGCGTATGGGAAGAAAACAAAGTCGAATCTTCTACTTGCAAGAAGCTTAGAAAGATTCTGGTGCCCAGAACTCCATACCAATTCAGTAGGAGTCGGAACTGCCCTGAACAAGACCCCTCAGAGGTAGCACAAGGGGAGGAGCAGCCGGGGTGCTGAGGAAGCCAGCCACTGAGACGCTGGAGCCTCCTTACCTGAAGCTGGATCCCACAACAGAGACTCCCCAGAAGTCCTGACAAGGAAGGTGGGTAGGAACACAGAGGAAAGAAACCCCTTGGTAGTGCAGACGTGCAGAAAATGCTAACAGCTGTGGGAAGAACAGCAACACTTAGAAAAACTGTCAGGGCCACAACCTACTAGCTTAGCACAGCCCAGCAGCAGTCCCCCATTAGGTGAACCTGAAGATGCCAATGCACTGAGAGCAACCACACAAGTATAGACCCCAAGACTAGCCCAGATCCTGACCACCTTCCATGCTGCTAGCCTTGAAGGTGAAGAAGCATGCTCTTTCTGGGCATTTCTGTTTCCCTTAGTCACTGATGCTCTCTATGTGACATTCAATATTGTCAAAATTCATGAGACATACCCAAAAAAGGCAAGAAAAAACAACTCATTGTCAAAACAAAACAGTAGACCAACCCAGCTGTGGGAGTGACCTAGATGTTGAAACTCTCAGACTGGCCAGTAGGAGTATTGTTAGTATATAAAATAATCTAGCGGAACAGATGGACAACATACAGGAACAGATGAAGAATTCCGGTGGAAAAGTAGAAATTACAAGAAAATGTGGAACAAAATGCTAGAGATGAAGAATTTTCTTGATAGTGTCATCAGTAAACTTGACCCAGCTGAGGAAAGAATCAGTAAACTTACAACTAAATCAAGAAAAATAACCAAAACAAGACCCAAAGAGGAAAACAAAAACAAAAACAAAAAAGCACAACAAAGGCCAGAGAAACCAAGAATGTTGCAACGATATCTAAAGGTCTAAAATATATATACATTTAACTTCCAGAAGAAGAAGAGCAAGAGAATGTGCAAGAAACATACTGAAAAGGTAATGGCACAGAAATTTCAAATATAAAGAAAAATGTCAAGCCACAAATCCAAAGTAGCTAAGAGACCTGCTCCATCAGGATAAACCCTACACAAATAAATAAGTAAAAACTAAGAACCAAAGGTAAGAAATGATAAAGAAAAAATATTCTGGTTCTATTTCTCAGGAGAACCCTGATAATACAACACTTAAAGTAGGAACAATTCAAGTCTCAAAGCATACTTTCTGGAATGATCAGAAAGTATCAAACACACACTATGGCCCTGGGGTATGTATGCCTTTGGTTTGTGAATCTGTGTTTAGGAAGAGGTCTTGATCTCAATTTGCGAGATGCAGAACATCATGGTGGATAGCACAGGCTCTGCAGACAGATTTATGCATTTAAATCGCAGCTCCAACATGTCACCTGTGTGACCCTGAGCAAGCTACCTGATTTACCTGTACCTCTTTCTCTTTTATAAAATGGGATAACACAAGAACTCATCTCATATGGTTGTTGCATTAAAGGAGTTAAAATATCAAGTCCTTTGAATAGTGCCTACAATATAGAAAACACTAAAACTTGTTAACTAGATAATATGATCATTTATTATGACATTTGTTTAGTAAGGACTGTTGAATTACCTTATTCTCTATTCAAATACATTTACCTAAGATAGCATACATCTGGAGATGATTATATAATGTTTGATCAACACTGTATAGTAAGTTTTAAAAAAAAGTGATGCTCTAGTTTATAGCAGCTTCTAATTTGGGAAAAGAATACACATCTAGAAATTAAACCCACTAAGAGTATTTGTACCTTCCTGCAGATGGTTTACTCATCCATAATGCCCTTCAGGCATCATGAACATGGCTCTAACCCTCCCTTCTGACTTTTAAGCTTTGTTTTGTTTGTTTGTTTGTTCACTTCAGAAGTAATTACTTTCAATAATTACTCTGATTTTATTGCATCTGACCAAAGTCTTTCAGGACCATTTTAAAGTTGTGTACAATTCCAACTTCACAGTGCTTTATAGTGTGCTGAGAAATATACTTCATCCTAAGAAATTACCATGTTCTTTAAAGGTGCACATTTGTAATTAAAAATATACAATGTGAAGAGATTCTTCTAAGAATAGTTCTACAGTGACTATAAAGTAAGGAGTGATGCACTAGAAAAGGCACTTGGCACCTTCAAAACCTGACCTTTAGACCTGGACCTCATATATCTACCTACCTGTCCTTATAGGAGTACATTTGCTTTATTCTCACATTCTGATATATATGATGCCCATACTAATATTTGCAAATTAATATTTTTAAAAATCTTGTAATGAGCTAATGCCCATAAGGGCATTCAATGACTTATAAACCATAATTCAAAGATAACATCTTATTTTGAATCACTCTATAAAACAATCACTTGTTTTTAATGTGGTTTAGGCTATCGAGACAACAGAAAATGCCAGATTGCAAAGCCCTCTTTAAGCAAAGTACTGAGTGTTAGTTTTAGAGTTTCACAGAATTTCAAGTTTAGACATTATTTCATTAAAGTAGAAGGGCCAGTTCTGAAGTTCTTACTTTGTCTTCAGAGAGAAAACTGATGGGTGTAGCCCCAATTGTAATATGAAAAGTCCTAAATTCATTTGTTTTTACTAGTAAGTGGTACTTTCATTTAGGGAAGTTTCAGAAGTAGTTTACATTCGCCAGTCTTGTTGCTGGATACATCCTCTGATTTAGATCCCCGTGCCATCATTTGGTTTGTGGTGGATAATAGATAGGGAGAGAGATCGATTACAAAGTTGTAATTCAGTCTGTACATCATGATGATGTTTATGATATTATCAGTACCTTGAGATTATATTACAGCTTGCCATTCATCTTCCCACTCTTTGCGCATTTGTTTTCCTAATATACAAGAAAAAATCTCAAAGTTTTGTAAGCACGTGCCAAAACAAAAAGAAAGAAATACATTCTAAGGTTTCTGACATGATGTAGTGTTGTTATGGGTAATTAAACCACTTTTTCTTTAAGGAAACAAACTGATAAATTAGTGGAACATACACATAAAAACACCAGAGCAGTCATTAGAGTGATTTACCCCCATTAAATTTTTAAGCTCTATTAGAACAATACTAAGACAAACACCAGTAATAACTTTTAACAACTCACTGTAGCTTTCTGTGCACGGAAGTAAAACTGGTAGCAATGAATGCTTTGGAGTTTCTGCAAATGTGTGGCTCCACGTTTGCACCCTGAGCATCTAGAACCCTGGAGGCACCATAAATCTCGCCTCATTTGCATACGAGGCCAAGAACAGTTGAGGAAATTGCACAAGATTATCTTAAGTCTTTTAGTCATTCTGTTACTGTGTGCAGAGACTAACCTGGCTGGTGTCAATAGTCTTTGGCAGAAGAGCATTCCTCAAAATGTAATGTGCCTAAGAACTGTCAGAGGTCCTAGTTGAACATAGACCCCACTTCCAGAGAGGGGCTCGGGACTCTGAATATTTGACAAGCATATTAGCAAGTGATTCCAGAGTGCCGAGGTCTGAGAAACTTGACTCTGGAAAGTGGAGTGCTTAATCTAAGTATCACGCAGGAAGGGTTGAGTTCCTTTTGAAACCTCTCCCCATTAGGAACTGAAAAACTATGACAGAGGGTGATGAAATTGTACCTGTCTTCCGAATCTAGAAGTGCTTAAGAGTGTTTCTAAAGATTAAAAATTGATTCTCTTTTGTTGAATCAAATACATTTAAATAACCGACTTATTTTCCACACTCTTGGAAATGGGTCTGCATGTACACTTTTGACATGACAGCTACTTTAATATCTGTCTTCATTTGAATTTCTTATCCTTTTAAATTAAAAAAAAAGGAATCATCTTTTTATCTTCATATTTACATTGTATCCTTATATTTACTATTAATAGAGCCTGGCTACATTTAAAAATCTTTGTCCCTTGGTAGTTTTCTATCAGGGTAGTTTATTACATTGATTTCTAAGTGAAATCTCTCAAAAGTATTATATTCGATGCTGATGATGTTCACATTTCTGTGTTTAAATTCTATGGGTGAGCCTAAAAAGATATATAAAAATATGTACCTGGCCTTGCCTCAGTTATCTAGAAATGAGAGAAAGACAGGTAAGCTCTAGAAGGTTCTCAAAGACCAAGTACAAGAACAAGAGACAGAAAAATAGAACTTAACAGTGAGCCTTGGTGAGCCATGAGACAGAGTGACAAATGGAAATTCCGATCTTTGCGTTGCGGAAACTAGGAGGATAGTGGGGATTTTGACTCAAAAAAGTAGTGAATGTAGAGGAACTGTCTTGGGGTGGAGGGTTGAATGTGTGGGGAAGGGAAATTAAGTTCCGTTACATTTCCAATGTGGGCAGTAGCATTGAAAATATAGTCCTCTGAATACAGGTTAAGATGAAGTGGCCATCAGAATGTTGTTAGTAGTTGAAACAGTGAAAATGAGCACAATTTCCCTTATCCAGAAGTAAAAGAGAGCGAGAGAACAGGACCAGGGATATGTTCCCAAGCAAGAGGGAACGTTATTCGAATCTCCATGACCCAAAGAAATAAATTTCAAAAACACAAGAATCTATGACCAACAGACTTAAAATGTAGCAAAAGAGATTCATACGCTACTCACCAGCACATGCATCCCTCAAACAAAATATGCTGTTCCTCTAAGAAAGGAGTCACAAAATTTCCATTAAGCAAAATATGGACTGTAAACTAGAACAACATTAAAGAAATGCATGGGAGTTCTCTCTCCTAATAGGTTTATGAAAGAGTCATTACCAATAAAGAGCTACATAACATCTTTTTCAAGACGATTTATTTATTTATAGTAGAGAGAGAGAGCAGGGGGAGGGGCAGAGGGAGAGGGAGAGAGAACCCTCAAGCAGACTCCCCGCTGAGTGTGGAGCCCGATGGGGGCTCCATCACAGGACCCTGAGATCGTGACTTGAGCCAAAATCAAGAGTCACTCACTTAACCAACTGAGCCCACCCAGGTGCCCCAAGAGCTAACTAACATCTTAAGAAATCTGTAGGTTGACATCTTCCAAGTAGGACTGCTTTTGTTACTTGCATCAGAATATAGCCAAAGCTAAAGGACATTAAAAAGGAGGGTATTACAAGAAGAAGAAGCATTTCACTGAACCCTAGGGGAGAAACGCTGCTGGGATTCAGGAAGAAGCAAGAAGCAAAGACTCTCAGTTCCTCATCTCAGCTCCACTCTGTCCCTTGACCCACTTACACTGGCTTCCATCATTTATCTAGCTTCGGTGGGAAAGCTGGTTCCCTAGGGAGCCCTCCTGAATTTACATATTGTGAGTCCAAAGTCCTGAAGAGATGGTGCCCCAGCTGTAAATATCTAGGGAGGTATCTCTAACTGGCCCAGCACTGATCCAATCTGGCCACTGATCTCTGGCATAGAACCAATCTATGGAGATAGAGATACCACTATTGTAGTAATATACCTCTGAGACCATGTAAATGAAAGATGGAAAAGTTCTGAGAAAATCGGAGTGTTGGGGAAACAAATAGTTATCAGAAAACCCCATTTCCCTCCTACATTCACACACACACACACACACACACACACTTTATCCCAAGTACATCAAAGTGCTTCCATATAATTATTATCCAAACATACTCTTAAGCTTCAAAGAGAGGTAATTTAAAAGCATATTCGATGAGTTTGTCTGGTGAGAATATAAATTCAAAATCTCCAGGTATATTTCCATTGAGGTGAGATTCCTTATGTTTTTATACTCTGTAGACTAAATGATAGCCTTAACCACCTCAAACATACATGGTAAATAATGGTAGGAGGAAAATAGTATAAATGTAATAACATTTCCAATATAAAGAAATGGGGGAAAGGAAAGCACCATATATTGTTTTCCCGCTCGTAACAGATTGGATTCTGCGCTAGACAAAACAAGCTAATCTCATATACATCCACTTACTGACTAACTACCTTGATGTCTTGGTCATCCAATCCAAATACTCCAGGTGGTGAACTTTAGAAAGATTTTTCATGTTCACTTACATTCAGAGTGACCCCTAGGAGACGCAGTATGAGCACACCTCTGTCCTTAGAGTCATATGAGTCCATTTCTTTTGGGAGGCACCACTTGGCACCAGGGCTTACAGTAGGATCTAAAAAATTAGGGGACCCTATTTCGGAGCCTCAAAGATTTTCTGAAAAAACAACTCCCTGGTTGGGCTGTTGGTTAAGAGCATCTCTGAGGACTCTATGTCTTAACAGCAATGAGAGAAATCTTATTAAAACATTATTAGAGAAGAGTCTCAGCTACGGGGCTGGTTTCCTAGCAAATGCTTCCTTTCTTCTTGCTTTCCACTTGAAAATCTTTGTCTCCAGAAATGGATGGAAACCATGTTAGACACAGTCAGGTTTCCTAGCACGAGGAGTACAGTGACAGCTGTGGTGTAGATGCAATGGCCTCAAGACCTCTCTAGTTGCTGCTGGTAAGTTTTGTTCCATGTTTTAGACTCTTATATTTCTGAATTATTAAAGCAACATTTGTTTTAAGAATGGTGGCTTCCAGAAAATCTATATGGTCCATATAAACAAGAGGCAGGTTCGTACATGACCAAATTGCGCAAGGACTCTCACATTCGGGTGAAATTCCCTGAACTGACTGACAATTTATTGGGCATCTTGGCTTGGATTTTGTCTCTCATTAATAATACCTTACTAAGTGATATAAGATGTCACCAACACACTGATATTTTTATATTTTGCTCTTTAGTTGACTATGGCTTCAGTTTGAGTGGCTATGTAATCTGTCTAAAAAGAATAGGAAGAGATTAACGAACCTCTTCACCACATACTAAGGCCCTTCACCCTCTCATCTTAGGTTGGTGAGATTTTTTTTTTCTCACAACCTACCCCATCTTGAATTAATCAGAATCACAAATTTTTAAGGTGCTAATCTTTCAACCAAAAGCAGGATAGTTCTGTGTTTTCAGGACAGATGATAATGCCAGAAGATATGTGGGCACTCCAGCTCACCTTTTATTCTTGGGCAGATAATTTAACCTATCTGTTCTCAGTCACCTCCTGGGTAAACTCTGGATAACAATAATATTTGTTTGTACTATTGTCATGAGGATTAATTCAGTTAATGCACAAAGAGTCCCTACCACATAGTCATCAGTATAAGGTTTTAGCTAGTACAATTTTCAGCCTCTACCCCCTGACTACGGTTCTGTACAGTGGTGCCATAAAGAATTACCTCACCTCTTTCATATGACCTCCCTTCATATTTGGAGACTGCTCTCATGTATTCCCTTGAGTCTTTTCTTCTGCAAGCACAGTGCCCATGGTCTTCTAACTGATCCTCAAATGGCATGGTCCCAAGACCTGTCATCCCAGTTAGCCTCTCACTGCTCATGTCTACACTTCATAAATTGACTTTGAATGTGATGTGAAAATTACAGAGCTGCACAAAATCATTAGCTCCCTACTTCATCTTAAAATATCATTGCAGAACTATGTATTTCACAAATCAAAGTGGAAACACTCTAGAGAGTTAGTTGAGGAAATGGAGACTAGTGGCAAGGGCAGAGAGAAGTGGGTCCAAACTCAGCCTCTAAATTCAGAGACTGAGTTGACCAGGGGTATGACCTTGGGCAATTCGCTCATGGAGAAAATGAGAGGATGATAAACACCACTGTTATTTCAAACACGTAAATAGGGAAAATACCAACCTTCCCTCACAATTGCTGAAAAGCTTCAAGGTAGCCTATCTGTCTTATTTAAAATAAACTCCTCATCCCCAGTCAGTCTCTACAAAACACTCTATTTTCTCAATAATATTCGTCATGATATGATTTTACTGAATTCACTTATTTATCTTTTTAAATGATTACTCCTCCGCCCCACTTGAGATTGTTTTTCCCCTCAGGGACAAGGACTCCGTTTATCTTTGTCACCACTAGCTTTTCAATACCTGATACGTAGTAGATGCCCAATAAATGTGTGTTGACTAAATGAATGTTTGGCCCATGATAGTCATACAATAAATGCTCATTCTTTTTTGGACGAGGTTATGCAAGCACAGAAAGTATCTGTTAAAAAAATGTCTCGTAGGAATTAGTCAAAAGTTTACAGAAAGTTGGGCAGACCCTGCAAGGGTGTAAGACAGATATGCTTATGCACTTGGTAGTTAAGGTCTTGCAGAGGGTGATTTAGAATGTTAATTATTCCACAAACTCTGTTCTTTATTTCTCTCTCTGAGGGAGTGAGTCCTGATGTTTAGCTGAACACAGGATTTCAAAATAAACCCTTTATTTTCTAGCTCCCTTTGCAGCTCTATGTATGTATGAGTCAACGTAATGCTGTTCTGACTGATTGGATGTAATGAGAAAAGTGATGTGTAGGGACGCCTGGGTGGCTCGGTCAGTTGAGCGTCCAACTCTTGATTTCAGCTCAGGTCATGATCTCAGGGTCCTGGGATCCAGCCCCAGAATGGCCCCGTGCCTAGGAGGGAGTCTGCTTGAGGATTCTCCCTCTCCCTCTGCCCCTCCCCTCACTCGCCTCTCTCACGCTCTCTTTCTAAAATAAGTAAATAAATAAATCTTTAGAAAAGTGATGTGTAGGAATTCTTGGAAATGTGGCCTTGTCAGTAGCCTTTTCTTTCCATAAAAACCAGAATGGAGGAGTATGATGAGCCATCCTGAGTCAGGTGTTTAAGAGCAACTCTCTAGGAGAGAACAGCCTAGAGATTGCTGACTCCTGACAACTTCGTGGATCTGAGCCGCCACACCAGCTTGAGAAATAACCATCTTTCTTTCTCTTCAAAGTAATTATTTGTGGTCTCCATCATAGGCAGACAAATTTATACCCTGAATATAAATGCACACCATCAGTGCTTTAAATATAGATCTTTGCCCTTCTACTTGTGATTTCAGCTCCTAAAACCAGGGTTGATGATGAATTGTTTGTCAACCTTATATGACTACATTCTCTTTTTATTACATATATCCCGATTACCTTCTGCAAAGACAGGGATTAGAAGCTTTTTTTCTTAAGAGTAGAGATATAATGGGTTGAATAATGTTCCCCAAAATTCATGTTCACTCAGAACCTCAGAATATAACATTATTTGGAAATAGTTATTTAACTAATAAGTGTAATTAGTTAAAGATCTCAAGATGAAATCATCCTAGATTTAGGATAGGTACTAAATCCAATGACTAATGTCCTTATTAGAGAAAGGAGGAGACGTACCCGCACAGACACATGAGAAGGGTCATGGGAAGTCAGAGGCAAAGATGGGAAGGATGCTTCTGCCACAAGCCAAGGAGCCACCAGAAGCTGGAAGAAGCAAGGGGGCCCTCTCCCTTAGATCCTTCGGAGGAAGTGTGGCCACGCCACCACCTTGATGGTGGACTTCTGGCTTCCAGGACTGTGAAAGAATGAATATATATTGTTTCAAGCCACCAAATTTGGGATAAGTTGTTATGATATGCCCAGGAAACTAATATAGAAATTAAATTAGATTTTCTCTTCAGCCCTAGACTTCTGGTTTGTCAGTGGGCTCCAGCAAAAAAATGAATGGCACACTCAAAGGGTTTAACTGAAAGAAGTTAGGATTAGGAGAATCGAAAAGGGTCCATAATGCACTAGCAGCACAGAAACCATGTCACCCCTAGGACTGAAGACATAGGGAAAATGTGCGTTTCTGGAGGAACTGTCAGGGAGATAATGTAGCAGTCAGCCTCTGAGGCACAGAGCAGGATAGTAAGGGGCACAGAATGGATCTGGGCATGGGTGCAAATAGACAATAATAAGCAGAGGTTCTACGACTTGATTTGGCAGGATATGCAGCCACTCAAAAGGATAAACTAGATAGATATTCTCCCCCAAGGGAGAATATATTTAGTCATCTTTGCAAACACAGTTTTTACCACGAAGCTTGGCAAACAAGAGGCATCATGAATCTACTTACACAGATGACCAAGCTCTAATTGTAACACTATTTATGCCAATTATAATTACTTAAAGTCAGAATATATGTCATCTCAAATTTTGTATACTGAACAGTAGGTTATCAGGCACACGGTATATGAAATGTGACTGCCAAGTAAATAGATTTATTGTACGGTGAGGAATACTCGATAGTCCCAGTGTGTACACTAGGTAAAAGTGTTTGAATTCATGGCTGAATGAATAGAGATTTCTCAGAGTTGTGCTACAGACTCCAGGTATTAGGAAGATACCAAGTCCAGCATACCCCTGGCCAATCTGATCTTCTGGAAGAATGCTCTGTATTTTCTTCTAAGAAGTGTTGTCAAAGCACAGAGAGATATTATACATGCACAATTTTCAGAGACTCAGACTTTGAATTTTTCAACAAAATATAATGAAATGGGCACAAGCCCTGCCAAAGGTGAAATCTCTTATCATGCAATGCCTTTCACCTGAGAAATAATTTAGCTCTATTTTCAAGCAACCTCTCCTTCCAGATGATCAGTGAAGCGATCTGTGCTCTGTAGACTTAAATGGGGAGAATATTAATAGAATGTATCATACATCGAATTTGAGTGGAAAATAACAGTGAAGAGAAATTTAGGGGGAAATGAATTAGAAACTTGGTAAAATATTGGAAGGAGCAAAGAGGGCAGCACATTCACTCATTTCACCAGATTGATAGAAAACAAAAAACATCTGATGGATTCAGAGCAGCCTCCTTTGGCCCTTTCGCTCTAGAGAATGGGAAGATAATGGCAACATTTAAAAGTAGCAGCCTCTCCTTCCTCTCCCCGGGGGAGTTCATCATTGTGAGCCCAGGACAATTAGAGCAGAACCTTTAAAAAAAACCCTATAGTTCAAGAGTTTACTGAGAAGCTCTGTGGTTTGTGAGAGAATACTGAATTTGAGGAGGCCTCTCACTATTTCCTGTGATCAGGTGATTCATTGAGTTAGCAAACATTTATTGGGTACCTACTTGGATGCTAAGCACTGTGAGAAGTGGAGAGTGAAACTGAATGCACAGTTCCTTCTCTGAAGGATCTCTAGCGTGTGAGTGAAAAGGATAAGTAGAACATTTACTAGATGCAGTTTACATCTCATTAATCACATCTTCAGGGTGACATATAAATAGAGTGGCCTAACTCGGCTCCGGAAAACCTGGATATGTTTCCAAAAAGAGGTGACACTACCGGTGGATGCATAGATTTGCGGAGGTTGAGCAAATTGATGCGGGAAGGAGGGTACATCTGGTGAGAAAATTAGCATGAACAAAGACAAGGAAGTAGGAAGGAGCATGGCGCCTCAACCGGCACCTCCAAGGCAGCTCCAATAGGTATGTTTGGTCGTGGTGAGGGGCGTGGCTGTGGGCCAGAGCAGGGCTCGGTGAGGGGCGTGGCTGTGGCGAGGGGCGTGGCTGTGGGC
>NW_027397073.1:4188861-4234599 GCF_003265705.2 Callorhinus ursinus | reverse complement strand
AGGGCTCGGTGAGGGGCGTGGCTGTGGCGAGGGGCGTGGCTGTGGGCAAGAGCTTGGCTTGTGGGGGGCGTGGCTGTAGTGAGCTGGTGAGGCTGTTAGGTGAAAAGGGTGTTTCTAGAGGATGAAAGAACAGGAGGCTCACAGGAGATGCTGTATAAAATATGTAATAGAATCTCTGAAATAGCTAAGAGTCTAAGAGGGGGAACTACACTGAAGTGAGACTGGAACGTTTGTACGTTGGCAGAATCTCTGCAGCCACAGTGTAACCCATGAATTGCAACAGAAGGATCTGAGAGGAAGGAAAGAAATTGGGAAACTAGTGAATAATCCAGAAAAAGAGATGGACCAGCATGAAACAGGAGCAGTAGGGATGGAGCAGAGATGACAGATCATCATGACAGATGTGACTTCAAAGAGCAGAGTCACTTAACATCGCCCAACCTGGCATCCCTCCTCCGCCTCAGGAACTTGCTCCCAGGGCCACACTGATTTTGGACTTCTGGCTCCTTTGTCATCCCTCAGGAGTTCCACTTCTGGAATCGGTAGTTCCATTAAACCTCCCTTTGCATAAGTTATGAATCCTCAAAATCTCTCCCATTACTTCTTCTGTTTAACTTTATCAAGACTACCTACCCCATTGCCTTGTCTTCAGACCCCCTCTTTGGGGTTCCTTTTATTGTGCCTCCAGGCCTGGGTTGGTGCGTTTCTCTTCAGAGCCCTCCTAGCAATCTCTCAGCATAATGCCCCACAGGAGCCCAGTAGACTCACCTGCCTTTTGTCTTCAAACACCAGAGGGGATGCATGCTGTCATCATTAAACCCATCTCCTGACTTCCAAGGTCTACATAAACACCCACTTCCTGGAGACGCCTAGCTCCAATCCACTGTCCCCCAGACTTAGCTCAGTAGCTCCATCAACACCAGTTCCAAAGCTGGCCTCATCGTAGTGAGTACTCACCCAAGGCAGGAGGCCAGGAACTAAGCCCAAGCCTTTCCCTTCCTCTCGCTTCCAGGACTGGCTTGCTTATTAAGTCCCATTGAAGACTGGAAATCGAAGGAATTGGTGCTTTATTTTTTCTTGAGTTTGTCTGTGAAAGTAGGTTGCAAGATCAACTTCTAGGAGAAAAAGAGTAGCCATTAGTGTAATTGGGAAGTTCATTTAAATTCAAAAGGTCATTCTTTAGCTGTAAAACAAGAGGATGGAAGTAAAATGATCTCTAAGATTCCCTTCAGTTTAGATATATTATAATTAATGATCCTGGAGTGCAATCATTTCAAAAACATGTATTTTCAGGTATATTTTTTTCCAAAAATGTATCTCTTCAGGGTTTTACACCACAGATGCCTGGTTATCCAAATCCCTCCACACTTAAAATTCAATCCCACTTTCTGTCATAAAGAAATTATGTTTTGATTAATTTTTCTGAATCCATAAACATACGTTAAAAAATACAGAAGAGGATAAAAAAAATAAACCTAAGCTCTCAGGCTAAAATATGCCAAAATACAAAGTACTTAGCAATGTGAATAGAACCAAGCAAAAATAAACTGACTGAATTAAGACAAATGTATGGGAACTATTACACTTGTGTAAAATAAAACACAATAATGAAAAATATTCTGAAAGTTTGTTTTTTTTAACTTAAGTAGAATGAAACCCATAAATTCTTGCGCAATGAGTTTTCCGTGACTGAATTGTATTGAGTGGTGAGTCATATGTAGAAGGACTTAAAGGTTAATCAAAAAGCTCGAAGTTATATTCTACACAATGATTTCCTGGAATGTAATTATTTGCTCATTAAGTAATCTCCTTTCCAGCAATGATACTCAAATGCACGTACTTTATATAAAAGAAGAGCTATGTTTTCCAAGGCAGAATACAATTGGCATTGCAAGTTCGATGTGTGTATATATAATTAAAAATCACCTCATGAATTTCAAGCTCTGCAAGACAATTTATATTCTTCCTTACCATCTCTCTCATCTCTCTATTCCCAATTTTCAGATGGGCTGTAGCACATGAGAACCTGAAAGTGCAGTATCATAAGGCTCCTGAATCATGGACCGCTCCTCTGGGAAACTGTGGCGCACATACTTACCCCTCAGAGTTATTTTGAGGACTAAACAATAGTGTGTGTGCAAAGTTCTCACCACTGGCCTGGAATAGAAAACTGATTCTAGTAGATGTCGCTGTGAGGGTGGGGTGGTAGAGGCTGTGGCGCCATGGCACCAGACGGTGACCCCCATGGCAATAAAGAAGGGAGTGAATTAGGAGGAGTAGGTGGGAGGGGGAGGAAGGCCAGGAGGGGAGGACCGGTGGAGGGGGAGGGAGGAAAGGGGGAGGGAAGCAGTTGTGTCTCGCCTACCCCTAGGTTAGTTAGTTAACCAGCTGTTACCTAGAACCATGAGTGTGGAACTCAGGGTGAGGTGAAAATAACCAAGTTTGTAAGGGAAGGAAAAACACTGATATGAATATAAATGAAAAGTATGACTTGTCAACGAAAAGTGTGACTTGTCAACGGAAAGAACAAAATACTTCATCCGGTGCAATGGTCCTGAGACTAATCGATCAGTTGATCTTTTGAATCACAAGATCAAAACACACACAAGCTATTATTTCAGACTCTTTATAAAGCTAAGCCATGGGAATTTGTTATTAAGACACAGGGCTGGTAAAAGGAACAAATAATATATGTGTGTGTGCCCTTTGTGTCTTAAAAACAGCTACAGCCAGAGCAAAGCCCTTGGAAGACAGGAAGAAACGGAAGTTACAGTTTTCACACCTTCTGATTAACTTTCAGTGCCTCCCAAGCACCAACAACTGGAAATGAAGAACGCCGTGTTGAGCTAAATATTTAGAAATAAAGAATCTAATAATTGTTAGAGGACACAAATCAAAGCTAACTATGAGACAGTTTCTGTATTCCTTCTGCAGCCTAAAGCACTACATTCAACAAAAGGTTAGGAAGTAATCATGAGAATGAATTCTTCTTTTCAAGTTATCACTCCTACAGCCAAGAATCGTTCCTTAGTTCAGTGCTTACACTGTGTGTGTGTGAGTGTGAGCGTGTGTGAGTGTGTGGTGTAACCTCAATGTCACAATATTTAGCGTCAGATTGTTTGGATTCAAACCCCCTAATTTACTAGCTGGGGCCTTCTGGAAATCAACCCCTTTGAAGTCAGATCACTTGCAGTGAAATTGGGATAGCAGTGATGCTGACCTCACAAAAATTGTATACGTGTCTGTCATACACTAGGCCCTCCGTAAATGATAGCTTTATTATTATTTGTACATATACCTGTTTAATAAAGACACACTTTTAATTCATTAATTCTTATATCACAAATGTTCAACTCAACAGAAGAAAATACCAGAAGAGAATAAACAGCACACACATATATATTTCAAAGGTACAAACATATAAATACATATATAAAATGAATTATACTCCTATAAAGTATAAATATAGATACATAGAGTAAATATCCTTGGGATTACAGATAATCCCTGCAATCCACAAGTCTCCTCCAAATTACAGAACACACCCAACAATGTGAACACACGTGAAGATAGTTCTCTTTCTCCAATGCATACTATCGAATAGGTTGCCATGCGTGAGAACACACGCAAAAACCCATTACACTCACAACAGGTGGAAAGTTCATCTTTCTCTCTTATTTCATGGAGAGCTAGGCATGCACTAGGAATACCCTTGTGTGCTAGTCAGGTCTTCACAGGGCTACTGACGCAGGTCTCCAAGACCCATAAACCACCTGGATGACGGTATTCTAAGGTGTGGGCCTGCAGGAAGGGTCTGGTCCAGCCCCCACCTCAGACACTGGCTGGGCTGCAAGGAGCAACACAATGAGATACCTACGGCTCCCTCTCCTGGTTTCTCATCCAGTGCAACCCACCTTCACTGCTTCTAACCTCTTGGAACCCAACCTTCAGCTTGGGATCTGGACTTGTCCAGTGTTTTGTCTTGTTTTTTAAGCAACTGAGCATTAGGGAAAAAAGCATTTATCTTCCTCATTGTCTATCATATTAATGCCAGAATTTCTGTTGGAATTGGATGGTGGTAATATCACGTGGCTGTTGGCACGCATTTACATCTAGGAAGGTCATACCAAAGTATGGTACATATAATTATAGAAACAGGTCCTCAGAAACCTTCGTTTCTTTCCAAATTTCAGATTGAAAAATGTGCCTTATTAAATGTGCTTTATTCCAGTTAAGTGTATATTGTGGACAGAATAACTAATGAGCAGAATGTCAGTGCAGATATCACTAGATCTGCTTGAATACCTATTTCTGTTTTCTATCTATCCGTTTGTCTTCACAATAAAACTGCTTATTTGGTCACTCTCAGCATATTGTTTTATGCAAGAATGACACAAACCCAAGTCCTGGAAGTTTAGAAAACTAATTTAACTTGTTACTAAAAGTATTTTTTAACAAAATGCTAAGCGAGGGATCTGCATTCATCAGAACACAGCCTCTGAGAGCAAACTGCCCAGGTTCTTACACCTGCTCTGTCACCTCACTTACCCTGCCTTTGCAGTGGCTTCCTGACTGTAAATGGGGCTACTGGGGGCCCGGCCTCATCGCTCCCTGTGAGTGTTAACTCACTTATTGCACACTGAGAGTTAGTTTAAAACTACATATAAATCACACCTTAGTAACCCTGACTTTAAAGACTGTTCCTGACTCACTATAATAACTATGTACATTCAAATTACTATCATCATCCTTACACAATTCAGATAAAGCCTTCTGCTATGGACTGCATTTTTGTGCCCCCCACAAATTTATGTGGAAACCTAACCTCCAAGGTGATGGTATTAGGAGGTGGGGTCTTTGGGAGGCGATTAGGACTAGATGCGGTCAAGTGGAGCCCCTATGAATGGGATTAGTACCTTACAAGTGTCTGGAGTGTTCTCCCTCTCCTCCCTTCCCCCTGCCTCTCCCTCCCTCTCCCCCTCCCTCCCTGCCCCTCTCCCCTTCTTCCCCTTACCCCCACTCTGCCCTGTACCACGGGAGCACACCGCATGAAGACACCGTCTGCAACCAGGAGGAGAGCTCTCACCAGAACCCAACTGCACTGGCCCCCGGACCTGACTTCCAGGCTCCAGGACTGTGAGAAAACAAGGGTGCGCTGTTCAAGCCGCCGGTGTGTGGTGCTTTGCTGTGCCGCCCTGGCGGACTCGGGCGGCTTCCTATCAGTTCTCTTGGCCTGCTTTCTTCCTTTCCCCTCATCCTCCTGGGCTGCTCCTGTCCTTCATTCCTTCCCCTCCTAACCTCACTGCCATCTCCCGGGGCAGCGGTCTGGACACCGGGGAAGAGGTCGAGGGGCCCTACGTCTGGCACGGTACCCGCGAGGGTGCAGCTGTGCCAACTCGGGTGTGAAGGCATTTACACTGAAGTAATGAAACTCTGACTCAGCTACCACAGACAAAGGGGGGAATGTTCCAGAACGGGCCTCTGTGATCTCACAGGGAAAACAGGCTGCAGCTGAGGCCTGGGGTGCTTCTCCTGTGGATGCCGAGTTCTTCCCGCTGGCTGGCTTTTCACCCCAGAGCTTCCCCGGACATCTGGTACAGAAGGCTGCAACAGATTTGCTGAAAAGAGCTGAAATAAAAGTATATGGCTACGACTCTCAAATCAAGTTCAATGGAAAGAAATACTTATGATTGTTTTTCTTTAATTTCTCCATACATTCTTATTTTCTAATTTTTAACTAAATTTTTAGGTTTTTAAGATTTTATTTTTAAGTACTCTCTCTGCCCAACATGAGGCTGGAAGATCAAGAGTTGCAGGCACCCCCCGACTGAGCCAGCCAGGCGCCCCTTCTGAAGACTTACTTCCTTTTCGTTTCTTCTCCTTTCATTTACTTATTGTACCACTTTCAGCAGCTCCCCGTTTCCTGGTCTCCCTTTGTGATCTATGTTTTTGCTTTGAAAGGACTCCCACTCTATATTCTTTTCTGCTTCAAAAATTGTCTAAGTCAGGTATTCTGTTTTCTAAATCATTCAGTTATGCATAATAATTTGAGACAATCCACTTTCTTGGTGTTGAGATAGGACACAAAGAATATGATAGGTTTTTTAAGATGTTTACCTCTCCATTAATTTTCTTCAACTTCTATTTCTCCTAATCCCCTTCCTTTTATGTGGGATTATTTTTCACAGTGAGTTCCTATACAAAAATCCACAGAACATGCTTGTACAACAATATATTTTTGATCCTTATGCGATCACAATGTCAACCATGGCTTTTTTTTTTTTTTTGGAAGTATAATCAGCATACAGTGTTATTACAATAGCCAAGATACGGAAACAGCCCAAGTGTCCATCCACTGATGAATGGATGAAGATGTGGGCTATATATACACAATAGAATATCACTCAGCCATCAAAAAAAAAAAAAAAAGGAAATCTTGGCATTCGCAAACAACAGGGATGGACCTGGGGGGTGTTATGCTAAGTGAAATAAGTCAGACAGAGGAAGACAGATACTTGATTTCATTCAGATATGGAGTTTAAGAAACAAAACAAATGAATAAGCAAAGGAAAAAAGAGACAAGGCATGGCCTTTTTTCAATTTTCTAGGGACTAATGAGATTGTGTTTAAGGTTCCTTGCAGGCCTTTTTACCTTCCTTTCTTATTTCCCATATTGCTTTTATAACCTTGGATATACAATGCTTGTCAATAGTTGACAAACGCAAGATGTCTCTTAGAAATAACATTTTATGAAAAATATAATTTTACATGGAACACTTAATGAGAATAAACCCCAGTGAAAAATCAAGGTTAACAGTTCAGAAGTTGCAATGATAAATTCCTTCTCAGAGAACGATTATGATCCTGGGGCACAGAAACTATTTGTATTAGAAATAGCAGTCCTTAAACGATAGTGTGTGGGATGCAACTCCAACACCTCTGCACAGGACCTCTAGTCCACTGTTTTACTCAGGGTCAGGAGAAATGAATACAATAGAGATCAATGAGTAAATCACGAAGCTATGATAAGTAAGAAAGCACCTTAATTCAACAGGAAAGAGTCTGTAGGAAGAGGGACAATCCCATGAATGCATAAACTTTCTCAGTAGGGAAGCACTGAAAATAGCCACCACCTCATCACAATAAATTACTGGTGCTCATTTTTAACAAAACCTCATTGAAAAAATATGCAGGTACAAATACAGAGGTAAATCAATTCCAGTTTCTACCAAGGAAGTTAGTCGAAAGAAGTGAGCTTTTCTCTCCTTTGATTTCAGCTCTCACTTCTTCTCAGTCTAAAAACATACTCAGCCTCACCCTAAAATGAAAATTCTCCCCTTGCCCCACACCCCCTTTATCGCTTGTTCATTCATTCATTCAAGAAGTTATCTACTGAGCACCTTCCCTGTTCCAGCCACTGTTTTACCACAGAAGAGTGTCTGCAGCCTTGTGGGATCAACACAAGTCCCTGTCCTCACAGGGCTCACATTCTGTTCTCTTCTCACTCAAAAAACAATCTTTGGGGAGGGTATGTGCTATGGTGAGCACTGTGAATTGTGCAAGACTGTTGAATCACAGATCTGTACCTCTGAATCAAATAATACATTTTATGTTAAAAAAGAAGAAGAAGAAGACAAGATAGCAGGAAGGGAAGAATGAAGGGGGGTGGAAATCAGAGGGAGGGATGAACCATGAGAGAGGATGGACTCTGAAAAACAGACTGAGGGTTCTAGAGGGGAGGGGGGTAGGGGGATGGGTTAGCCTGGTGATGGGTATTAAGGAGGGCACGTTCTGCATGGAGCACTGGGTGTTATGCACAAACAATGAATCATGGAACACTACATCGAAAACTAATGATGTAATATATGGTGATTAACATAACATAATAATAATAATAATAAAGCAATCTTTGCACCTTCCCTTTCCTTTTGAAATAATCTCATTGCTATCTGGCTTATGCCACCTTATGTATTGTTTGTAACAGTTTTTTTGAAATATAATTTACATAGTACACTTCACTCAATTAAAGTATACAACTCAATGGTTTTTAGTATACCGACAGAGTTATGCAACTATCCCCACAATTGATTTTAGAACACACATTCCTGTAGCTGGTTGCTTGCAGAGAACAAATTAGAGTAGAGACCAAGCCTGGGGATGGGAAAAGCAGTTATGAAGCATGACCCGAGGAACGATGATGGCATGCACGTGATCATGTCAGAGGGACTGAAGAGAAATGTCCAGGATTTGAGAGTATTAGGAGGTAGACCTAATGGATTCCTGTCAAAGTTAATGGACTTCCCTGGAGATTTAACACTGTTCGTCTCTTCCTTCTTAATGTCTTCTTTCAGTGCTTTGGGGTTGTTCTACTCTCTTCGATGTCTCCTATCACCCTGAGGACTTTTCTCCATGGATTCTTTACCAGGTAGACTCTGTCTTCAATCCATTGCCTCTCTCACTTTGTATCAACTTCCAGACACTCTGACACCTAATCACCCCGGATGCTAATGCCTATTAAGTTTATGTTTCCATATATATTTGTGCAAGAGAAAGGGGGTTTCTTGTGTAGAAACAAGAAAGCCTTTGGAGGGGAGGGGGTGGGGGGATGGGTTAGCCCGGTGACAGGTACTAAGGAGGGCACGTATTGAATGGAGCACTGGGTATCGTATGCAAACAATGAATCATGGGACACGACATCAAAAACCAGTGATGTGATGTATGGTGACTAACATAATCTAATAAAATTAAATTAAAAAAAAAGGAAGAAAGGCTTGAGGGTTGGGGGATTCCTCTGTCTCTCCAAGGTGCTCATCTCACATCTCAGCTGCCACCCTTTTCCAAGAAGTGCACAAGAAAGCTGATGGGGGTGAGTACATTTTTGGCCTGAAACCCTGTGACCCTTAAAAATAGTCTCAGATTTGGGCGCCTGGGTGGCTCAGTTGGTTAAGCGACTGCCTTCGGCTCAGGTCATGATCCCGGAGTCCCGGGATCGAGTCCCGCATCAGGCTCCTTGCTCAGCGGAGAGTCTGCTTCTCCCTCTGACCCTCCCCCCTCTCATGCTCTCTCTCTCTCTCATTCTCTCTCAAATAAATAAATAAAATCTTTAAAAAAAAAATAGTCTCAGATTTAATCCTCAGCCATGTTGGACTGTGATTGCTGGAAATAAGACATTCTACTAGTCATCAGGGAGGCTTTATGATTCTTCACCCAGGTATTGAGACAGGAGCTCAAGGTTATCAATTTGTCTTCCTTGGTTCATTGTCAGCTGAAATGTGTAGATTTTCATGAACGACCAGGAAAATCCAGCTATTTCATTATCATTATGATCACTATTGTTACCTGCAATGGTTTGAAATATGTCCACACATTTTTCTCACACTCTCTTTAAAAGGGAGGATCTAATTACCTTCCTGTTGCGTGTAGGCTCAACTTAGTGACTTGCTTCTAATGGATAGGACTAAGTAGGAGTGATGGTTTGTAGCTTCCACACCACAAAATTCCACAAACAGACATGTGGCTCCCTCCTTGCCCTCTCTCATGTCACTCACTCAAGGAGGAGCCACTTTCATGTCATCATTCCGACCACTCTTTCCTAGGAGGAATTAAGTCCTCCCCCCAACAACCAGCAAGAAATGGAGGTCTCTTACCAAAACGCATCTGAGTGAGGCATTTTAGAAGCAGATTCCCTAGTCCCAGTTAAATCTGCAGATGGCGGCAACCCCAGTAGGTATCCTGACAGCTATCTCTTCGTAGTTCCTGAGTTAACAGAACTACCGAGCTAAAGCCATCCTGATTCCCTGACCCACAGAAGTTGTGAAAGAGTTAGCATCTATGGTTTTTAACCAGTGCATTTTGGGGAACATCTGTTAGGCAACAATGAAAAACTAATACACCTCTTGGTGACCAAGTGCCACAGTATATTGATCTCTGAATTGTCCCATCCTTCCTTCCATCCCATGACAACATCCAGGAAAACTTGAGTAATCTTGATTTTATTATGTGAGCTCATGAGAGAAGTGAGTAACATAATCCCAGCATCTCATTTTGGAACTCAGTTTCCTAGGTCCTCTCCTGGCATCAAATTCTGCATCATTATTGGATAAAAAAGAAAAAAAAAATGGCTAACTCGGTGAGGCAATTAACTAAGCAAGAGACTATTTACAGAGTTGTAAAAGGATTAAGGGAATGGAGGATGAGTAGTGAGGCATTTGGGGACTAGCAATAATAGGAAATCACTACTTCTGCAGAACCCAAAGAAAATTATAGCCATGATCCCAAAGGACCTGTGGCCACAAAGAGGGAAGAAATGGTAAGAATGAATATTCTTACCTATTTCTCTTTCCACCTTCTCAAATTCTTCTCCTACCTCCCACTGGCCAAACCAACTAGTATCCAGAAGGTAAGGGGGTCTGGGTAATGTAAGCAATAGAGGATACCATCTCAGGCCCTAGAGCCGGTAAGAAGACTCAACAATGGATCTGGAGGAACAGATGTGAAATAACAAGCACCTGATTTAAGCTACTAACCAAACTTCTATAGACAGGAAATGCTGATAAACCATGCCATAGTAGAAAGTGTCACTTCCTTATTTGATGTAAGATAATCACTCAATATTATCATTCCTCAGTGGTGACAATAAACTGAGAACAACAACAACTTCAGATGGAATTATTGCTCTGAATTTCAGATGGGGCAAAAAGGTAATGGAAAGTAGGGTTTTTGTTTGTTTTTCAATTTGTACTCTTCATTTCCCACTCAGGGCAGAGTAAAGATAACAAGTGTTAAAAAAAAAAGAAAATTAGTATGCAGAAAAATATATTCCTCAGAATTATGTTACTATTTATGAGTTCTTCCTAACAGTTAGGAAGCTGTTACCTAAGCCATCCAGATACACAATATTAACACCCTTAAAACTGATCATTTCTCAATTTTCTTGGAAGTAGGGGAATTAAATTGCATTTCTCATTAGACACTTTTGTTCTCTTCTGTGGTATTTTAGATTTGCATCTTCTATAAAAGACTGGGAAGTGCCTAAATTATGCCTTCGGCAGAACCAGCAACAGGTGTGTCCCGGACATGGGGTCCCCTTTGTATTCCTTCCTCCAGCCCCCACCCCAAGCCTTAGCCCATACATCCACCATTAGGAAATCATCCCAAGGGAGAAAGGAGTCCCGGAAACATCAAAAAGCCCTTTTGATCAAGAGAACGCTTTTGTAGCATGGCACATAACATGTTTCATCGCCTGAAGGAATGAAAGGAAAGCAATGACCAAGCAGAATGACTTAAAATGCTCAGAGTCTAGTTAAAGGAGTGTTAGATTGCAATTTCTTCTTTTACATTGCTAAAATCAGATGGCAGGCAGAAGCGTTCAGAATATCTAAAATCTACAGAAAACTAAGGAAAAGTCGTATAAATTTTGGCTGACAACAGAAGTGTTTAATAGGAGGGCTGGCCCAAGGCAAAATCAAGATGGCAAATTTTGCTTTTGATTTCTTTACTGTTCTCAGAATTCCATCCTTTTCAGCATTGACCCTGCAGAAATTCATACCTTCTTCACTCGGACAAATATCTGGATCTCTCTGTTGCCTTTAGGTCTTCTCAATGTTCCTAACCTTAAACCCATTCGAAATCCAAACCCTTAAGCCTACTTCATGTTGGGTACTGTGTTTGCTGTAGCCCCTGACGTAGAGGATGACAGAGGAAGAAAGGCAGACAAGAAACAATGAAAAAGCAATGGGATAAGAAAAGTGAAAGCTATACAGACAGAACCTTGAGCATACAGAAGAGGGGGAAACAGGAAACACAAAATACGTGCTGCGTGAAGAGGGACTGGAAAATAAATAGTAGCCAGATCTCCACTATTTTTTTGAGTAACCAGGTACTACTGTATTCATTTACTAGACATGAAGATTTGTTCTTCACAGAAACCCTGTGTGGTTGATATTGATACATTTATTTTATAGATGAGGAAACAGAGGTTCAAAGAATTCACTTAGCATCCTGCTCCAAGTGGAGAAACTCCTATTTAGAGTTGAGGGGCCCTGCTGAGAGGGGATGGGTTTTAAAGAAATTTTCAGAAGGAAGAGTGAGTGATCACAAATGGGGTCCTGAAAAGGGAACTGTGCACGCTCTCCAGACCGTGAACGGAATTATGAAGAAAGAGAAATAAATCTGGAGTCAGAGCTCAGCTGAATCCCCAGTAAGTTTAAATTGGATTTTAGAACCATGACTGCTGGGGTGTGTGATCTTGTCAAGAGGGCAGACAGGGGATGTACTTTTCCTGGGCAGTCCTTGAACCATCCCTCTGGGATCCCTTTAGTGTTCTCACTCAAAGAAAGACATTTCTTCAGCTCTTCGTATACCTCAGGCACTCCACTAGGTACTAAATAGGAAAGTGACACCACGATGAAGGAAGTACTAAGATGTCCCACTAGTTTGTGCAGATTTCGACGGCTCTGTTCGATCTCCCTCTCCTCTCATCTGATGCACCCTTAAATGCTGGCTCCCTGAAGGCAGACCTTGCCAGTTTTAAGTAGCCAGAGGAGTGACCTTGACGACCAGCATTGAAGGTCAGGGGAGGACCACAGTGGCAGTCTTATTATAAAGGGTAAGGCAGTTGAGCTAGCTGGTGACCTTAGTGCACATGGCTGATGCGCTTCCCTATCGCTCAGGATATTCATTTCCTGGGGCTGCTGTAACAAAGTAGCACAAAATATGTGACCGGAGACAACAGAAATCTATTGTTCTGACAGTTCTGGGTCCAAATCTAGGTGCGGCAGGGCCATGCTCTCTCCAAGGCCCTAGGAGAGACTCCTTCCTTGCCTCTTGCAGTTTCCCAAGTTTCCTGGCAATTCTTGGCATTCCTTGACTTGTGGAGGGATCGCTCCAATCTCTGCCTCTGTGGTCACGTGGCCTTCTCTCTGTGTGTCTCTCTGTGTGTCCCACGTGTTCACATGGTCGTCTTCCTATGAGAACACCAGTCATATTTGATGAAGGCCTATCCTAATCCAAGATGAGGGCCCACCCTCTCTTAATATGACCTCATCTTAGCTAATTACATCTACAACGTCCCTATTTCTAAATAAGGTCACATTCTGAGTACTGGGGTTTAGGACTTCAACGTAGCAGGGTTCACTGGTTACTTGATGCTTGTCAACTGACTAAATATGATGAGCTATTATCATTAGTATCCTTGGGAAGAAAAAGTATTCCTTTTTTACCACGATACTTTTCTAATTGAAATGCAGTCATTCCTATTTCATATTTGGTGTAGTAATTACAACAATTAATATTGTTTTAAGACACAGAAAGATTACTGTAAATAATTAGGTGTAAATGATTTGGAAGCATTCTCTTCAGCCACTTTGAATGAGTTTTGTATTTTTTTTCTTGAATTGCAAAATCTATTATATGTAAATAAAACGTATTATACCACCAAATACGAAAAGTTAAATAAATAATGGGGGGAGGATACAGGAAAAAAAAAAATCCCTGTCCTAAGTAGCCTTATACGAATACGGCGATTTGTGCACTCGTCTTTACACGTTTTATACATGTGCGTTTGTAAATGCATTTTACTTCTTTTATATAAAGTTACAGTCAGGAAAAAAAACACAAAGTAAACAGAAAGAAGTCTATGCTTTGGATGAAAATTGACTTTCAATTTCCTTATGGAGTGCTCTTTCTCTTTATCCTATGCCCTTTGGTCAAATACAATGTATAGATTATTTAGGTTGGTAAAAATCAATAATCATATATCAGGGGTGCAAAGGGCAATATTCTGATGCTGAATGTAGGGTCCTTTATTAACATGGTAAACCAAACATAAAGGTTTAATGGGATTAACAGATAAATGGGAACTTTTTCAATCTCAGGAACTGTTTATCTCTTTCAGAATTCCAATTAAAATTAACTCAGCAGTCCAATAAAGGGGAGAGGTTATAATAAAATTCTGACTGGGAATAGAAATGAGAATTTCTTAAATAAATGATCGTACTAACACACTTTATACAGCACTGAAAAAGAAAAACGTGTAAGAGGATTTTCTGTGTACTATGGTAAGGGGCTGCTTGAACAGAAAGCATTGGCGCACTGTGCATGTTAGACCAACTACTCAAATTGCTCTACTCTTACACCTTACATTAATTAAAATAGAAAAATATTGGAAGAAAGTTCTAAGAATCCAGATCTGCTTAAAAAGTTATGACCCTGCTTGAAACTCTGAAACTAATACAATAAATGTAATAAGGTAAGTGATCTAAAAGTGTGGCAATAGGAAATAAAGGTTAAAATGTTAGCTCCAGGGTTAATCCTCTAAAAAATGGACGGTAATGGAAAGACATGGAGCTTGGAAATGCTTGAGAAGTTGCTGATAGGAGCATTGTTACTAATATAATAATTTCAGTAAAGGGCCGACTTTGCTCATAGGAGACATTGCTTCATTACTTAATGGACAGTGATGGGATCAGCAAATGAGGTCAGCATCAGGTGTAATGATATTTTCAAATTCACCAACTTTTTTCAGTCTGGCATTCTTTGTCTATGTACCCGTCTGAACCTATCTAAGTGATACTGAAAGTCATCTATTTAACGTACATATTTATAAAACTCTTTCAGGTTGGTAACATCTTCGTTAACTGGCAGGGCTGAAGAATTGGATATCCAGTTAATGGATTCTTTTTTTAATCCAAATAGGACATTACCTCCAGGATCAGGGTCTCTCTGGTAAGTCTCTCTGTTACTGACTGGTACGACGATTAGCAGCTTCCGCATAGCAAATTTCTAATCTAGAAGCCAATAATTAACAAAATATTAAAATTCGAAGAGGTTTATGAAGTGATAAGGGCAACTTTTCTTTAAAATAAATATGTAGGAATAGCCTATGAAGCATTTTATAACCTAATTCAATATTTTGCTTTTGACTGTCTGTGTTGTGAAAAGAATATTGATTTTTGAATGTCATTTATTTTCTAGTTCCTCGACTGCAGGCTTCAAGTGTTGCATTAGGTGCTGACTGTATGGTAATAATCTGCTTGGAAGCATCTGAAGTTCACAGAATTGCACCTAGAATCAGACATCATTCCTGTATCTGATTTAAGCAAAAATAAACCTTGCTAGGACTCATGCATTCTGTATTAGTGTGAATAAATAATATTTCTTTTCAATGAACCCATTCTTATTTATCAGGTAGCAAGCTAAACAGAAAAGGTGCTGTGACTCCAGCTGACACATCAGTCACTTTATTCGTACATGGAGAGGAAATAAAGTAGACTACTTTCCACAGTCAATGTCAGAATTTGATCCCTTCTGCCTCCAGCTGAACACTCAATATCAGATAAGTAATGGAACTGAATGTTTATATTAGAAGACGTTATCTAAACAAATAAATAAATGCTAGATCTAGTAAAGGTGTACATATTGTATCTGGAAAGGGAAAATACAGGCTCGTTTTTATTTCAAACAAAGATATTTTGATTCTTTTGGGTTGTTTGGGATTGAAAGCTTCCTTACGGTAACTGCATTCTAAATTCCTGTGTTCGTGGTGGGTTAAAAATGGCAACACATTCTTTTCATCAACTCCTGTGAAGAAGGGAGGTCTTTCCCCCAGCCGTTGACTGTGGGCTGGCTCTCTGACATGCTTCGACAAAGAGGATGAAGCGCAGGTGACATTGTGTGACCTCAAGCATGGCCTCAGCTTATGTTCTCACCCTCCTGTAAAGCTGCCTGCCCCTTTGTAGCGAGTCTGGGCTGGTCTCAGTGAGGACAAGACACCAAGTGGAGACCTCACAGGGAAGAGGCCTAGCAGCCCTGGTAACCCCACAGGGCAACATTAGACCCTGGTGACATCCTCTGAGACCAGGACTCCTTCCTCTGTGCCCTAACTCACTGCAAAGGCATCAGTGAGCCTGGCCAATGCCACATGGAGCAGGAAATGCACCCAGTCGGACCCAGACCACGTTGTCTGCTCAGAATCATGGGCAAAAAAAAAAAAAAAAATGATGGTGGCTTTAAGTCAGATTTTGGAGTAGTTTGTCCCATTGATATGGATAATTACTTTGATATCATTGCAGAGTTGCGGGGTTTTTGTCTCACGGAGTCGAAGAATGAATCTCGCAGACAAAAGGGTGAGATGAAGTGAAAGTTTATTAAGTGAAGGTGAGACTAGAAAAGGAAAGCTCTCTAGAGTGAGGGGGAGGGGGGCCCCCCCATGGGTTGCCTCTGAGGTCTATTACAGAAAACTGGTGGGTCTTTTCTAGAAAACTGACCAGGGAACTTGGTAAATATCTTGTCTATGACATTTAAGACAAACAAGGTGGATTTGTTATGCTCCCTTCTCTCTGGTTAATATCTTGTCTGTAACACTTCTCCACATCTGGGACTTCTGTGAGCCTGGTTACCTGTGTGAACCTGGGTGTCACCTAACCCCCTACCTGCCTCTCCCTACCTAGCCTCTCCTGTCCCTTACTCAATATGTTTCACAATATCAATGCAAATGTGCTTGTAAAATGCTTCAAACATCCAGAAGAATGTCTGTGACCTTAATGAAACTTGACCAAACCAGTAATTACATGCACACACCCACCACCACCACCACCACCAGCAACAGCAGTAACCTGGAAATCAGCAGTGATTCATCCTTATAAATGTGAGGTCAGTATCCCTTAGTTCAAATTCAAAACTTAGGAACTCGGGTGTCAGAAGTTTATAGCTGCAAGTGACAAGCTTCTAAAAAACAGCCAGGATGCAGTAAATTATCTTTAAAATGAATCAAATACTTTCTAAGCAGATACGTTAAAGGGAATAAGCCCGTATAATGAAAAGTCTCAGGCTTTGAGGTTAAGCTAGCTTAAACTCCCAAGCCTTGCCACGAGTTAGCTTGGAGAGCTTGCTTCTACTAGGTTTGTTACTTAATATCTCTGCCCCCTTCATTTGCAGAAATGAAGATAAATAGACCTACTTTAGAGAGTTAAAGTGAGATCTGGAGATGCAGTACACAGAATGAACTAACACTGTATCACCCACACCACAAAGAGTAGTTGTTTTCCCCGGGCCTGTATTTATCAGTAGTGCTGATAAATATTGGAAGCACTCTCCATGTGGTCCATTATAAGTATGCCCTTCAGAGATGAAGAAAAAAATGTGAAAAGATATATGAAATACCTAAAATGAATATCTAACATAATATAAAAATATATAAAATGGTGAGTTCAAGTCCCATGTTGGGTGTAGAGATATATAGAGAAGATAAATGAAATAAAATATGTAAACATAAAAATTCATTGCATAATAGATTGCAAGTTTTTAGCAGTGCTGTAAGAATAATACATATAATAATAAAAGGGGTTTTTTTCCTGAGTTACTTTTTTTTTAATTTAAATTTTAGTTAGTTAACATACAGTGCAATATTGGTTTCAGGAGTAGAATTCAGTGATTCATCACTCACACACAACACCCAGTGCTCATCACATTACTAATAAAAGTTTTTAAGGTTGACAGTAGCTCAGGAGCATCAGCTGGGTGGTCTTCCCAGAACGGCTCAAACCACCGTGGGTATCGGGCAAACTGATCACATCTTTGCTTCAGACACACAAGATGAAAGAAGGTACCAAAGTCCCACGGTACAAGCAGAAGTTCTAGACCAGCAGCTGGATCCATCTGTGCTTCTTATCTGTGTTCTTACAGTTCTCTCCTGCCAAATCTCAGTGATTCCTGACGTATCTCCTTACGAAAAGTACCGTAACCCCTGTGTTGCCGATGAGCTCTTCAGAGTAAATGCGGAAGCCCCAGGAAGCATGTACTTTGTATCTGAGTGATACAAAGATGCCTCCTTGACAGCACACTCTGTACGTTGAAACGGCGTCAACCAGTGTGTCAAACATCTTTCACTCATTTTGAAATCTAGACATGCCTTTTTTTTTTTAATAGAATTAAGCAAACATGAAGGTCTAGATTCATTATATTGTTTTATATGGGACCGGAATTATCGAGGAATGCACAGCATATTGTTTTACAGAAGGGCCAAAATCGTGGAGATTTTCCAGTTTTATTTTATAATCAGTTTCTGAGCATTGTTAATAAACACCATTAATAACGTGCAAATAACTGCGGTCCAAGGTTTATTGAACACACATTATTTACGTAATAAAATTTTATTACAGAAATGATATATTTACAAATACTAAGCAGTCCTTCTTACCTCACACTAAGCCCTGCAAATTATTCATAGCTTTTAAAGCATTTTCATATCCAGCCTAGACATATAGCCAGATATTCATGCTAATTTATGCCTATTGTGGAAATGCGAAAACACTAATTAGCATGAAAATGGCCATGAATGGGAGATGGGAAATATATTTTATAATAGGAATTTAGATGTATCACAAGTTGATAAATGTGTTACCTATTAAATCATCCCATTTGAGTGCATAAAGGCACACATCTATATCGCACAGTTTTAAAACAGTTTATCTATCCAAAAGATCGGTTTGTTCTTTATCAATTATCCTTTACAAAGGCAGTTTATGTCTCCCTACTGTGTTATCAACATACGCACACTAAATATTATAAAGGCGGTCAGAGCGTTATTTATTCCATCTTAACCATTAAGACACTCCTTCTTACTATTTTTTTGTTGTCTTTGACATCAGAGAGAAAATTAAATAGAACTTACTACACTCTTCTTAGGGGGATATTATACTTTAGGATCTGCTCACTGGTTAGGAAACTAGATGATAGCAGTTTCCGCGAATCAGTTTATATACAGTTGCGGGGGCTTTCTGCAGCTCTAATAAAACATCTGTCTTGTTCTTTTTTAAAAAATAGTAGTTCCCTACTTAGTGTAAAGTACTTACAACATTTGAGACGCACCTAAATTAAAACGACAACAACAGTGCAACATCGCCCTCATTGAAGATGCTTGGTGCTTGGTAAGCATGTTGCGGATTCTTAATGTAAATGCATGTCATTTTATTGCTCCAGGCTATCCAAAGAATGGATGTGACTTTCTTATGGACGAAAATTGGAAGAAAGCAAGCTTCCATCATTTCTTTGCCCTCCTTCGATGTGGTTTCAACGATCATCTCTCTTTCTCAGATATTCCCACGAAACCCTTACTTTTTTTCTATGCTTCCCAACACCCCTCTTTTCTTGGTTTCAAAACAGTGAAATTGATTTGACTGATCCACTTGTTCTATCTCCAAAGCATGGTGGTCTCCACAGTGTGGAGGCTATTTATACAGTTCAGGGAGAACCCAGAGTGACCCATGGAGAGACAGAAAGGGAATGTGAAGCCTCTACTGACACTGTGTCACCTGAAATAGGAGACACATATTGGGCTTTGCTACTGTGTGATGCACAGGTGGACACCTGCACACTCATCTGGTTGAAGCCCCGGCTGGGCTCGTACTCTCAGGGAGCAAGGGGTCCCAAGGAAAGAACGTTAGCACCCAGGGCAGGGGGCTGACCACTGGCTCCCTGGCCACATTTGCCTGTTTTCTTAAAGTTTATGGTTTTAGGTGCCATCCCTTAAGAAGGCTGAGGATGTTGTGTGACTTAATTTTAACTAAATTGATCCCTATAAAGCAATTTTTAGTTATAGAAGATTCTCGAAAAGAAGCCACAGCAGAGAAGGGCAAAGCTGATGTATCACAGAAATGCACACAATTTTTGCACGAGTCTGGGATCCACTCCAACAAGTTGGGCATCATGTGCATGATGGCTCTCTGTCATTTGGAAATGGTCCCGATGATGTAGCAGGAAAAAGGCAAAGCCTGACGCACTCTGTTTAACAAGAACCTTCAGCTCCGAGGCAAGACTAACGAAGTGACAATCTATGAAACCGGTAACAAACCCATCAAAAAATTATTACCACTGCTAGCAACATGGGTTGACATCCAAGAAGATTAGCAATGGCAGGGCCCTATGTGTAGATTATCCTTACTTCATGAGGGTATAAGCCACGCACTCAGCACACAGAGCCTGAAGACAAACCTCCGTAGTTTTTTTGGCAGTGTTACCAAAATTGTGTGAATCTTAATGTTAAATGTTTGCAAGGGCCTTTGTTGGTTTTTTAAACATATTTTTACAGTTCGACATGCGCTCATTTGTAAATATCAAAAGGATGCTATCACGGGTAATCAAAAAGATCATATGATGATGTTTAGAGAAGAGGTCCTATACCGATGCTTATTACATTTTTGTGTCAACAAGGTGACTGTTGAAAATAAAGACTCTCGACCTACTCTTAGAGAATCCTGCCCCAAACCACCAGACGATCCCACTCTGGGAAAATTCTTCCTTGAAAAACCTCCCGATTGGTCCCCAAACAGTATGTTTGTTTTGTGGAACACTAGATGTGTTTCTCTAAAAGTTGAATAGAGAACATTCAAATTCAGGTGAAGAAGGGTGTCCTGACTGGGGTCTAACTCTGGCTGGAAATGGGAAATGGGAGAAACCACCCAAACAAAATTCTTCATTAACAGAAGCAGCTTCTTAAACAAACAAACGGAAGTAGCTTTTTTCCCAAGCCTGCACTTGCTCTGTGGTCTATTTACAAATATCAGTTAAAGATATCCCATGGGTAGATAAGGGACCATTTCCAAATGACAGAGAGCCATCATGTGCATGAGCATATAAAATAATCCAGCTTTGGCTGCTTTCCATTGGAAGAGGTTTTGAAAATGACTGCTTCCTTTGCATGTGTATTAGAAGGTACTTAAATACCAGGTATGGCTTTTAAAGGCAATACTTATTTTTTTAAAGTTCACTGAGAGCCATTACTGGGCTATGTAAGAGTTCTAGTCCCTTTGCCTCCTGTCTCTGCCAAAATGGAAACAGCTTTGGGCAGTTACATGAAATCATAGGGTTTCAGGCTGATATTGGAAAGTAACTTACAGATCTGAAAAACATATTTATGACCAACAGGCTAATTAGAAAAGGTAAATTTAGGATCAGTTGCACAGCCAATTAAAACAATACAGAATTACAAAAACATGGCTGTTATGATAAGTTACTGTCTGTACTTCTCATAAAGGTTAATGTCTGCGCCTCTCAGCTGTAATGTATAGTTATTTTTCTAAATCTGGGCCTCTGAATGGTTGCATGAGTTTGGCAAATCACTGGGCCTTGGCTTCCTTATTTTTATGGTGAGAATAGCAGTGCCACCCAAGCCACAAAATTGTTGTGAAGATAAAATGAGGTTTTGTCTATAAAAATATTCTCAAATACATATATATACAAAGCCCTACAGAAATCGTACATGCACATAAAATCTTACATACACAAAATAAGAAGAGTGGAATAAATTATTTGTAATATTTGTGAAAGAATTTTGGATACTATAGATCAATTCTAGATCTATCATAGAACTCATTTGACTTGAAGTCAAAAAGCTTGACTATTTAATATCCAACATGCCTTTTGCTAATAGTGAAACACTACACGATGAATATTCTTGTCCTTTTCATGTGTAACTATCTCTTTCCTAAGTTACAAATACATAATAGGTAGTAAGCCTCATAAATTCTTCACATTTCTTGAGGTTCTCTAATACTTCCCTATTTTAAAAAATTATTCTTTGTATATTACTCTGTTGCTTTCACTATTGCATTAAGAAGCTTTGCCTTGAGAACTTGCATAGATTAATGGCCAATGAAAACATGTGGCCTTACCAGAAATATTACTGTAACAGTGATAACTATTTGCTTAGAGGAAAAAGTTCTTGCATTTCTCAGTGCCCAGAAAAATGAAGCTTTCAGAATATTGTGCCATGGCAAAAATGGTAAATTTTTTGACGGAGCAAATTTTGCATCTGCCAATATTCCAGCATAAATTTTCTATCTAAATCACATGTGGGTCTAAATCACCACAAATCCTGTGTGCAGGATTCTGGGGTCACCTGCTCTGTGGCAGTAAGGACATACACACTGTACCCAGGGTCACTGTGATGTACTCAGGATAAAGGCTGGTGCTGATTTCCCCACAACAATTGTAGCGAACAGTAAGCAAGCACCCGGCACGTACGGGGAGAGAGTAACCGTGTAGTCCTTATCAACTGTGTTGCCGAAATGTTTTGTCACTCTTTATTAAAAAAGAATCTCTGATATCAAGTCATTTGTCTTGAGTCTAAATAAGAGACCACTACCAACGAGTGTTAGAGTTCAAACCTCCCACTTGTCACATCGCTTTCTCTTCATTTAAAAAAAAATTTTGTTTGAATTTGTGCATTTTTAGACAGTTCAGTTTATTTAGTGTATAGCTAAATGATACGTGCATGCCAGATCTGTGTGTCTTGTTTTTAGTAATAGAATCTGTCTGGTAAACTAGTTGTCTCTTGTTTAGCATATTTTATTTATGGTGAAGTAAAGACTTTTGATGAGTTGTAGCAGCATCCAATTCATAAATTGCATTAACATTAGTTCAAAAAGCGAACTGCTATTTCAGAGGCCAATAATCTGTGATGATGCTAAAATTAGTTTGTATCATTCTGGGTAAAAAAATGTTGTGAAACATCATTATATCATAAATAATGCACATTACAATCAGCTCACTACACACAAGCCAGTGGAGATAAAAGTCAGCATCTTGTTGCCAAAAAGGGCCCTGCAGGAATTAGGAGGGAAGAATTCTTTAATTAAAGAAGCATTAGGGTTAGTAACTTCTCTGTGGACCAATAACTAGAGAATGAAGACAATCACACGCACAAAAAAAACAAACAAACAAAAAAACAAAAAAACTGAACAGGACCTAATGGGCCATCCAGCCCAGTCACGGTGCCTCCCTCCGTCCGGCGCATCATGCCTCCGTCTCCAAAGGACCTCTGCCTCCAGAGGCTGCTTACCTGCAAGATTGATGTGCATTGATTGTCAGGCGATTAGCAATGACCTCCATTAATTAACTAAAAATACATGTAAAAGTCAAATCGCTACACTAAAGGAAACCATTGTTCTGGGCCTGACAGTAGTTAAGATTTCTCTTTTTCACTCAAATTACTCTGCGCTTGTTTTCTCTAAACACATTTCTGAAAAGACACTGCTCTGTGTATTTTAGACTTTGCTACATCAGTGGCCCAGCTTTTCCTCTGTCAGGAAAAGTGAAATGTGACGCATGGGGGCTACTCCTGCCGCATCCCCATTGCGCTAAGCCAGGTGTTGTGACGGGCTGCAGCAAGCTGGGGGCTCCGGAGCACTTTTCCCTATAAATCTCCCCGCTGATGTTCTTTCTTCCTGCACTTTGGTGTCCCAACGATCCACACCTAAACAGATCAGCTCAAAAGAGCGCTATAAACCACCCCAAAGGCCTCTGTGGTGTCCCATTTGTAGCAGGTGTGAAACATTAATCTCTCCCGGCCTCTAACGTGAAAATCTCTATCTGGTGCAATACCCAGACCTCACCCCGACACTCTGTCATTTCACATCTCTGTTCACCCACAGATCCCCAAACTAGGGGCGCTACTCCAACTGTAACACATTTGAAAGCTAAAACGTGTTCACGGTTGTGTCCCCTATTTCCTTAATAGTTTCGCTGCGCTTTGCTCTTCAGCACTCGCTTTCTTTTCTCTTTATTATCGCATCGTCAGGCACCTGGATGGCACACCTACAGCTTCCACCACTGTTTCTGCCTGGGACGTGGATCACAGCACAAAGTCCCTGGGTATCGTCCCAGGACCTCAGTTATTTCTGCCACCGCGAGAGTGTTTTAGCCTTTTTCTCCCTAAGACATATTCAGAAGTAGATGAAAATTCCTCCAACTCTTCCTGAATAATCAGACCTGTCGAACTGGTTTTGGTCCGCTGTTCAAGCGTATGGAAGAAGTAAGCGCAGTGTTCAGATGTTATCATCATGCTTTTTTTTTTTAGGTTTTACTTATTTATTTTGACAGAGAGAGAGAAAGAGAGAGAGAGAGGGAACACAAGCAGGGGGAGTGGGGGAGGGAGAAGCAGGCTTCCCGCGGAGCAGGGAGCCCGACGCGGGGCTCGATCCCAGGACCCTGGGACCATGACCTGAGCCGAAGGCAGATGCTTAATGACTGAGCCACCCAGGCGCCCCATCGTCATGCTTATTTAGGGCAGGAGGGAGGCATGCATTACCCAGCATCTCCGGAGCAATTGCAAGGACAGGAGAGGACCCCAAGTTTCTTCATGCCCAGCCCCATGACACGCTTGCGGGATGGGCTGTGTTTATGTTCACAAAAGGCACGGTGTTACTTCATAAATAATATATAAAAGTTGTGGTTCTTTCCTTACAACGACCTTGTCTGGGGGACTCTCTTCGGGTCATCTCTGAGCCTCAGCACTCTTCGGTGCAATAAGCAAGTCAGCCTCGATTGTCTCAAGAGTCCTTCCTGGAAACAGCTGATCACAATATAGGTGGTTTTTACATGAGGTCCTGATCTCTGCACACAGATGGTCAGGGTTCGCCAAGGCTCCAATGCCCACGGAGCAGCGTGAAGCTGGTGGGTTCGCCAGGAAGGAAAGCCAGGTTGAGGGCAGCTCAGACGAACCAAGGAAAGCAGCCCCTGGAAAAGTCAAGGAAAATTCACTCGTGCAGTGTTTGCCACACATAACCCTCCCCTTTTCTTTTTTTTTTTTTTTTAATGTTATTTTATCGTGGAAAGGACATAAGGTGAGATCTGCCCTCCTACTAAATGTTTAAGTGCAGGATAGGTTATTGTGGATTGTGCTGCCCAGCATATCTCCAGAGCTTTCTCATCTTGCTTGACTGAAACTTTTTGCCCATTGATTAGTATCTCTTTACTGAAGGAAGAGGATTTAGATGGTATTATGCAGCTGAGGTCCTTATTTTAGAGCTGAAGAAAATGAGACTTGAAAAGGAAAAGGAATTTGCCAACAGCCGTTTTGTGGCAGAAATGTTACTAATTCACAAATAGGAGTCCCCACCCCACCCCAGTCCCCTCCCCGAGACACAGAATGAGGTGATCTGCGCCCACAAGTCTCAGGAACACCTTTCTGTAAAGTGGGGGAGGTTATGTTTTACCAGGTTCCAAATAACTTACTAAGCTCTGGTGGGTGTGCCCTCCAAGTTCTCTGAGAAAATTAGGGGCACCTGGGCGGCTCAGTCGGTTCAGTGTCTGTGTTTGGCTCAGGTCATGATCTCTGGGTCCTGGGATCAAGCCCTGGATTGGGCTCCCTGTTTGGCGGAGAGCCTGCTTCTCCCTCTCCCTTTTCCCCTTCCTCTCAAATACATAAAATATTTTTTAAAATTTTTCTTAGTTAGGAAAAAAATGTATGATGTTTTTAATGCTAACAACTCATATATGTAACTCACGTGGTACTTTTAAAAATCCCTGTTTTGATGTAGGAAGAAGAAATACAATTTGAGTACATTTTGTACATGTATGTATACAAGATATGTATACGCTCAAATATGTGTTTGGTATTTTCTTTAGATATATCTGTAAAAAAAATCAATATAACTTCTGGTAATCAAGTAACATTAAAGAAAACATTTTGACTCTCTTTTCGTGTAGCCTTCTATAACTTCCATTTTGAGAGTTGATCGCTAGTTTTAAAAATCTCATTTTAAACCAGAGAAAACATTTCCTTTTTTGGGCATAACCTATCAATCTGTTTCCACCTCAAGGAGTTGCAGAATAGCTGACAATATTACAAACATATAAACCCAGTAACATCGCCGTGTTTCCGGTAGAAATGCAGCAGCCATATTGATGACCCCTCTTTCTAGTGCAGTCTGCTAAATCAGATACTTAGCACTCAGCCCAGGGGCACCAGGAAAGAGCAAATTTATGGCCAGGTTGCCTTTTCTCCCCAAAAGTCTTCTTTTTAAATAATCCACAGGATGTAACCCTTGGCTCCAGATGGTCTTCCTTCCCTACAGAATTCTGTTGTTCTTCTGAGCAAGAAAGCAGGGGACAACACTGCATATGCCTAAATCTTTAGATTTAAGATGGAAAGGGTGTCATCAGAAATATGGCATGCAAGACAGATGTGACATGAGTTTTGAAAAACAAACACCCGATGAGCACTCATGCATGAAGAATTATGTAAACACAGAATTTCAAATATTCTCAGCCTCATTTAAACAGTCATTGTAACCGCTGGTTTTTAAAACATCTCGGTGGATGAGACATGCAGAATCCTCTCTACTTGGAAAAACTGAGTTTGCAACAGTTCTTTACTGACAAGAGTCTAGAATTTTAACAGTGTCTATATTGGTAGGTCAGCTCTCACTATGGGGTCAGCAAAAGACTTCTGGTATTTTGAATACCTTGGCTTAACGTGGAAGCGAGGGTACATAGACATCTTCTCTGAGGGATTTTGCAGGTATAGCACGTAGAGTCTAGACCCAGTTATGTCCACCAATGGAAATGGGGCTATAGCAGAGGAGTATAATCTTCAGGACATTAATAAAATCAATATTTTATATCAAGAATAATATTTTCCAAGTTATAATAATGTTCTAAGGCATCATTTATTCATTCCTCATGTAATTATTGAGTGACTTCCTATGTCAGGCATGGTCTGGTGAGTGGCATGCAGAGATGAGTAAGACGTGGCCAGCTGCCCTCAAGAAACACAGAATTTTGTGGCAAAAACAGACACCGAGTGAACAAGACCACTGCTATGGTGGAGGCCAGTTGTCTCAGAACTCAGAGAAGAGAGCTCTTTATATGGGAGATTTAGGGAATATATTTATATAATATAAGGAATAAATATTGTATATTCCCTTAGAATTTGATCAGTCAGTGGAAGGAAAGCGAGGTGGCATCCTGAGAAGAGGAGATTCAAGAAGTATTTGGGGATGGAGTAGTTCAGTATAGTTCCAGGCAGAGAAGTCTTAATAAAAGATGGGACCCTGCATGCATAGAAGAAAGGGCAGTGATTGCTGAAGAGGTGTCCCAGAGAAGAATGGGCAAGGTGAGAGCCAGGGAACACGTGAAGAATGCATAAATGTACATCATGCCGATATCCAGAAGCTTGCAGACAGAGAAGAGGGGAGGAAGGCACTTTATGCTGCCCCTTTCTATGTCTTCTGAGCAGACAGCATTGACAACACTGCCATGGGGGAGGGAAATGGTTGGAAGAAGGGATAAAGGTACAGACAGTGACTCTGGGAGTAGCCGACAAAAGCAGCTCCCTTTAATAGAACGTAGCTGAGAAGGCCTGGGTGTTCACCTCATGGTAGACGATAAAATATGAAAGCAGACTGCTCACAGAAAGGCATCAGCCATGTCCATTTTGCTCTACCCAACGGACATGTTTCCACCCCTTTCTTACCAGTAACATTCAACATTGTTGACGGCTCCTTCTTTTTTGAAATACTTCTCACCACTGCAGCCCCCTCCCAGCACACAGTTCCTGGCACACAGCGCCCAGGGATATTTTAAAGGTACAGGAGAAGAAGGAAAACGGGGAGAGAAAGAGAGGAGAGAGAAGGAGAGACAAGAAGCGAGAACCAGACAAATATGTTAGGTCAGATACTAAGTGTGGCTCCAGTCAAATAAAATGAGCGACTAGGTGGCCCTCATGGATCAAAGCTGGAAGGAGGCTAACATCTGTAAAAGGAAGGATGGGGGTGTACAGGGGCAAGAACAAATGTCCCTCACAGATTAGAGGTCCTTCATGATTCATTAGACCAGATTATTCCACGATTTTCCAGAATACCAGGGGAACTGGCTGAAGAATTGACCACGAGTGAGAACGTTGGAGTAAAAGAAAAGAACATCATCGTTTATTTCATCTTCTTTATAGGAAGTTAGCTCATTTTTGTTTTATGCTCCGCAGGGGAGATAATGATAAGCCAGCATCAGTTGACACGGTGAGAGTGCAGAAACAGCACGGATGTTCACGACGGTGAGGCGCGCGGCCCAGAAAAGAGCACAGCACTTTATTTGACTAGAACTCTTCTGATGCCTTGAGTTGCAGAGACAGCTTGAGTGTTACATCCCGCAATGCAATGCTGAACATAGACAGCCTCACCTCTTGGAATGATGCCCTAAGCTTACCTGCCTTCTGATCTGACAGGTTATTAACAATGGAATCCCAAAGACTTCAGCTGGTCTGAAGACAGGAGGAAGGAGCAAGTGGGAGGGAGGAGGGCCAGTTAAAGTCTTTAACTATGTCTAATTTCTGCTTCACCACGAAAACAGCTAAAAAGCCAGAAGTGAATACAGACAGTTGGTAGTAGTTAGCCTAAAGTTTTGGATAGAAGATAAAATATGCAATTTCTCACTTTATCCGTCTTTTCTTCCCGTCATGGACTGGATTCTCTGACATACTTTTATCGCCCGCTTGACGCACCTGTGGGAGAGCCCGCGTTCAGAGTGACAGCTGCGTGGCACGCTGCTGTTGCACTCAGGTCTCTGCGGCAGATGAGTGAGCACTTAGTACTGCTGATACGGCCGCGTCCATTGTCTCCCTCCCGCCCGAGGAAGTCTGGGAATCAGGTAAAGGCTGACGCGTCAGGCAGATGTGTTGCCCAAGATAAAGCTCGCTTCTCTGACGGTCAGATTATTAGATCAGGCTCGTCAGTCCTTTCTGTTGCCACAAGTGGGGAGGATACGTAAGGGAAATCTGGCAATGTTCGTGGAATTTCTTCTGTTTGGACATTTTGGAGCAGGAGGCTCTTGTCATTTTAAGAAGGAAATATCTTCCCGTCAAAAAAAAATAGAAAAGAGAAAATAAAAACTGAATCTTGGAATTAAGCTTATCTTCACAATTTTTGTAAGCCTTTAAACTCTCTGTCACACCACAGTTTACGCCCACTGACATGTCACTGCCCACATTTCTCTGCATTTTTATATTTAAAAACATATTTAAGAACCCACGTCTTACAAAAGTAGCAACTAAAGGATTTTTTTTCTTTAATTCCATACCAGATATAAATAACATTTTATTTTAAGACAAATAAGTAATTTATTTTTTTAATTTTTTTTTGAGATTTTATGTATGTATTTGACAGAGAGAGACACAGCGAGAGAGGGAACACAAGCAGGGGGGAGTGGGAGAGGGAGAAGCAGGCTTCCTGCCGAGCAGGGAGCCCGATGCGGGGCTCGATCCCAGGACCCTGGGATCATGACCTGAACCGAAGGCAGACGCTGAACGACTGAGCCACCCAGGCACCCCAACAAATAAGAAATTTAAATAAACTATTTTAAAAAAGAAACTTAGAATCAACATGTGTAGGTATGCGATAATTTAGGCATAGTTTTGCCTGAGTTTGTATGTACGTGATGTGTATGGGTGTGTGTGTGTGTGAAAGAGAGAGAGAGATGGAGATAGAGATTAGATGAACTTCCACAACTGATCACAAAATCATGCTTAGAGATTAGTTCTTGAAGTAGGTAGTGCTGCACAGAGTAAGATTTTCCAGAATATTTTCTTATTTTAGAAAATTTGTTTTGTTTTCTAAAAAAAAAATCATTCCTTATTAATCTAGGAGAAGTGCTTTTCTTGAAGACATTTTCCTTGCTTATTTATTTATTCATGGAGTCCAGTATTTGAGTTCTTACCAGTTACACATACTTCACTAAGTTCTAGGGATAAAGAGATGCACAAATTATTCTGATCCCTCAGTGTCAGCTGGGGAACAGAGAGCTGAGCCCCAGTGAGGACACCTGCGGGTATTGGGACTACCCAAAGAGAAGAAACCCAGGACATCTGAGGAATAGAAGGTTCATAGAAAAAGGACCTTGAGTTGGTTCTTGAACAATGAAAAGGAGTTTCTGAGGGAAGCAAGAAGAGCAGCATGTTCTATTTAGGAACCCAACATCTGAAAAGGCCAAGAGTGGAGAAAAGCGTGGCGCTCTCTGAGAAGCAAGATTCCAGCCCAAGAAGCATTGGAGAGAATGGCAGACCTGGAGTCTGATGAACGTTAATCCCACGCTGATCAAAATGGTTTGATTAAGTTTCTTATTAAGAAAACAGGTTCAAAAGAAGCAAATGAAAAGCAGAATCTGACCTATAAATACAGAGAACAAGCTGATGGTAGCCAGAGGGAAAGGGGGTGGGGAAATTAGCCAAATGGGTGATGGGGAGTGGGAGGTACAGGATTCCAGTTTTGGAATGGGTCAGTCAGGGGGTAAAGGGTACAGCACAGGGATATAGTCGGTGATGTTGTGGTAGTGTCTTATGGTGACAGGCAGTAGCTGTCCTTGTGGTGACCACAGTGTAAGGCATAGAGACGTCGAATCACCACGCGGTGTGTCTGAAACTAATGCAACACTGTGTGTCAACTGCACTCAAAGAAAAATTTTTTAAAATAATGAATAAATAGAACTGGGTTTATCTGAAATTCGAAAAGAAAGAAAAGAAATTCAGGAGCAATTGAAAAATGAAAAGAATGGGAAAAGATTGAAGGTAAAAAATTTGAAAAAGTCACAGACTTCTAATTCAAAATGGCAATATTCCACCCTCCCCAATTTTGAGAAAATGGCAAAAAATATAAAAACTTACATAAACATATAGGAACATTGGAAATCCTGCAGTGGTTCAGCATAGGATTTGGATTTCTGAAGATATAAATAAAGGGTGATGTATATGGCTAAATACATACCTAAGATCCACTGCCCCATATTTCCGTAATAATAAAGCTCTGATTTGTTTGTGAAGCTATATGACTACCCGTCGTCTGGATACTTGCTTTCCCATTCTCTCATGCTGCTGAGGGTAGGCATGGATACATAAGCAAATGTATCTTTCAAGGTGCTTCTGAAAGAATTCTTGTCTTCTTCTTCTTTTTTTTTTTTAATATGGAACGCTTCACGAATTTGTGTGTCATCCTTGCGCAGGGGCCATGCTAATTAATCTTCTCTGTATAGTTCCGATTTTAATATATGTGTTGCCGAAACGAGCACCAGAATTCTTGTCTTCTTATACATGCATCACCCATGTGGTTGGTGCTTTCTTCCTACTGGAATGAGAACATAATGGTGAACATGCAACAGCCATCTTGCAATCATGAGGAAAGCCAACACAATCCTGGAGATGTTCAGTCTGACATCAGGGAGGTAGTATTTCACCGCCACCAGAAGACACAAACTGTAGAAAAAATTTAACTCATGTTTGATTAAAACCCTCAAGTTATGTTTTCTGTTACTTGAAGACAAAGGTACCCCTCATTCAGATAGCCAGTGAATGGGAACAGAGTAAAGGCTCAATGAGTATGAGAAATGTAATCCCACAAACAAATGAGAGAGTATTTCCATAATGAGCTAATTATAGACACCATGAGAAACAAAAAAATGTCATGCCCACAGCTTCAGCTATCAGCCAAACTGTCACTCGAGCATGTAGGAGTCTAATTAAGCTTTATGTTAAAGCTAAGGGGAGGTCAGGTGCTGGCTGGTAACCCGAAAACAAAAGAAGAAACCCAACATGAGGGAAGGTTTAATAAAGGTAGAGAGAACAGGGTGGGGACAAAGGAGAAAGAAATATATAGCAACAGAAAATATAAAACATAATAAAAGTAAAATCCTATGTTACTTATAATAATTACATTGATCATGCTTAACATATTTAAGTAATATTTCAAAAACATGATTAAATTAAATAAGAAAACTATCAAATTGGTAAGTACAGACATGTGCACACACTCACAGATAAGAATAAATTGTGGCAGACACTGCTAATATTCATTTTCCTCCTTCCTCAGATACACCTATTTGATTCTGTTTGGAGTGGTAATGTGCTCACCCCAAAAGGTCAATTTCCACGGGGCTTCTTATGCATGATAAATAAATTTTTTTAAGTTAAGGGAGTTGTATTGATCTGGGTCTAATCAGGAAAATTTAACACACTTCTCAGAAATCAACATTGTAACCAAAAGAAATAGGGAAAACCATAAAGGCTTGAGTAACCTACTTAACTTTGCTTTAATAAATACATTCACAAAACTATCCATACCAAACTGAAAATACCGATAGTTTTCAAATATTCATGAAATTTCAAATATTCATGACATGAAAAAATTATTAAATTCCAAACAGTGGAAATTAAGTCAATCACATTCATAGTTCATATTCTGTGACTCCTGTGTGGAACACAGAGGAAGTTTTAAAACGCCTTTTGAAACGGTTCTTGGAGTAAAATCAAAATGGAAATCTCCATCTATTTGGAGTTAAATAACAATGATGACAGAATTGATGTTCTGCATTCAAAGCAGGATTCAGAACATTTATAACCTTGAGTGCACTTTTATCTGAAAACAGGAAACATTGAAAGTAAAATGATCAGGCATTTATTCCTGAATTTCTTTCATTAAAAGAACCAAAAATAATGCTATAAAGAAGGGTGGGGTTAGGAAATATTATAATATAAAGTAATGGAAATTTTGAAAACATCACTGTTTATCAAAAACTGGTCTTTGAAGCCAACAATAAAATAAACACTCGTTAATTCTGATTAGAGGAAGGGAGAGAAGGTTAGAATAAACATGAAAAAGTTGAAAAGAAGCCAAAACTAAAGATGCAAAGGAGTTTTTCTCAAAGAAAAAAAAATCCTTTTATTAAAAAATAAAAAAGCAACTTGATTGTTTTCTAGAAGAATATACATTATGAAAATTGCCTCACATTAGAAAACTTGATTAGACCAATTCTCATAAAATCAATTGAAAACATAATTTTCAGTTTTTACAAATTTCCCTTGAAAACTTGACAAATTCCTTTTTTTCCTAGCAAGTCAACCAAACCTTTAAGGAAAAAAATATTTCCTATATTACCTAAAATATTCAATGTCAGATTATTTCACTCTGCTCGGGCTGCCGTAACAGATACCATGGACTGGGTGGTTGGAACAACAGAAGTTTATTTTCTCAGAGTTATGGAGGCTGGGAAGTCAGAGATCAAGGTGCCAACCAATTTGGTTTCTGGTAAAATGCTCTTCCTGGCTTCTCATAACGTTCTCACATGGTCTTTCCCAAGTGCTTGTGCACATGGGGAGAGAGAGAAACAGAGAGACCTCTCCAGTATCTCTTAAGGACACTAATCCAATTGATCAAGGCACCATGTTTATGACCTCTGTCAACCTCCCTTACTTCCTTAAGGGGCCCATCTCCAAATGCAGCCACACTGGGGCATTAGGGCTTCAACATATGAATTTGGGAGAGACACAAATGTTCAGTCTGTAACACATTTAAAGAAAGAGCAAATATTCCCAATTTATTCATGAGATATCTAACTTAGAAATTCAGAAGCAAAAAATCATCCAATTAAATATTAGCAAATTAACTCCAGAATTACAATAAAAGATTGAGGTAGGCAGGATTTATCTCAGGATTGTTCACCATTAAGACATATAGAATTCTAGCCTGTGCTAATATTATGCGTTGTTTTTCCCCAAAATAGAAAGCTTCTCAATCTTTATAGGCAATCACAGAGGTTAAGAGTTTGTAGATAAATGAGGGAAGTAAAGGCTTCCCACCATGTGAGTAGCGCACAGCGCATTTGCCTTTGAGTTTGCAGAGCTGTTTAAGGCCCGTGTCCCAGGTAATTCTTGCTTCACTGCAGACTTTTGTCCCCTCAGTTAAGACATTCATTTCTGCTGACATTACTTATGGGTAAATGCTTTAATCTGTTATCAGCACTTGGCGGATATTGTTCCCCTTAAATGCTTAAATTGCACTTATTCTGTATAAGTGATGGATTTAGAATGTTGGCATCTTAGCAAGTAAGCAAAATTTCTAACAAAAGAAGGCAAAGGCCAGTTAATTGCAGACTATATAACCTAGCAACAACTTACTTTACATGGAGTTGAGATTTCAGAGTTAAAAATGGTACTTAGTATAGTATAGGAAGTGTCATTCTCAAGGTGATTGGAATTTTCTCTATACATACAATATATATATTTTTTTGGTATAAGTCAAAGATCATGATGGATTCCTTGACCCTGAAGGCAAATCCCTGGTCCAGACGTTAGTCATCCTAACTAACCCTGGATCAGGTCAGTGCCCTCTGTATTACTAAACCACCACTCAAGTCCATGGTTTTTATCACAGCTAAATCCTACCTGTTTAGCCCTGCAATTCAACATGTCACTCAACTTCAAAACCAGTGATCCATTTCTGTGACAAATCTTATCTAAATTGACTTAGATTTTGTTCACACCAATGTTATTTTTGTAAAAAATGAGCAATAACTTTAATAATCCACTAATAAAAAATTTAATGTTTATTCTTTTCCCTCCTTTTTCACCCCAAATAGAATAGCTTTGGAAAACCAGAGAAATAGAATGGGGGGGGGGCAAAACCCATTAGTTTTTTTCTAAAAGTCACAAAGGACTTCTGTATTTTATTTGCAAAATTGAAAAAAAAAAAACCATCAACTGGTAGGAAGTTAAACTGAGCTGTGAACAAAGAAGAGGAGGAAGCTTGGAAATGTGAGTGTGCCAGTCATAGTGTCCGAGCGAAAAGGCTTTTAAAAATCTCACTATAGGGCGCCTGGGCGGCTCAGTCGTTACGCGTCTGCCTGCGGCTCAGGTCGTGGTCCCGGGGTCCTGGGATCGAGCCCCGCGTCGGGCTCCCTGCTCCGCGGGAAGCCTGCTTCTCCCTCTGCCACTCCCCCTGCTCGTGCTCTCTCTCAATCTCTCTCTCTCTCTCTCTCACACACAAAAATAAAATCTTTTTTAAAAATCTCACTATAAGGTAAATACATTGAATATAAATTTACAGATTGACTTAAACAAAGGAGGTCTGGAGGACAAGGGCGATAAGTGGTTGAGTTAGTAGGGTGCTGGCTTTGCTGATGCTTGGCTGCGTTCCTCTGCATTCTCTCTTCTGCAGAGCAAGGGCATACAAGCCAGCTCCACCCGCCCCATGATTGCCCTGCTACCAGGAGAGGAGAAGCAAGCAAGTGGACATGTAAGGTCTATTTTCCATATGCTAACCGTGAGTTATATCATCCCTTCCTTAAAGGTATCTACTGAGGTAAAGAGGGTCATTTCACTCTTCATGCAAAGAAGCTGAGATTTAACTGAGGTCAGTAGGTTCCCAAAGTTCACACCAGATGAAGCCAGGATTTTAATTAAGCCTTTCTCGGTAGCCCCTACCTTCCCCCAAAGGGACCCAGGAATTAAGAGTTATAACTTGGGGAAAAGACTTCATCTTCAAATAAAGGTTGGAAATTCTGGGATAAACAAAGCTTTACAAAGATCCATTCACAAAGGCTTTCAAACCTGTAAGGTGACAGTGTGCTCTGTGGATCCCCAGGAGGCAGCTCACGTGTTTGGCATTTCTTATGCTTACAGAATTTGGGGCTTTTTCACAGGTTGAGCTGTTTAGGAAATATGCTTTTCAAAGTACTGAACTCTACCAAGCTGTGCCTTGAAAGAGATGATAGGTTTTGATGGCTTGAGGAAGAAAACAAAACAAAACAAAAACATTATGGACGCCTGTAATGAAGACTGAAGTATTTATTGTGTGAGATGACAGAGATTTGCTAGGGACGATTTAAAAAGAAATGTTGTAGAATATGTCTAGAGTAGCATTTTAAATACTACAACTTAATGTAGAAAATCTGATGATTAGAGAAGACCATGGCGGGGCATTGAACTAGAAGAATGTATCAGCTATGTATCATTTGCTGGTTAGAAAGAAGATAAAATATGTGCTCACTGACAAAAGACCCAGACTCGAGGTTCAACAGACTCATTCATCTGTCTGTGAATTCATTCACTCAATCCATCTTTCTCAGGAGCCCCCTCTGCTTTTGGCGTCTTGCTCTAGGAAATTAGGGTGGAACACTGAACAAGGCAGACACGAACCTGTTCTCGCCATATGCACAGTCTACCAGGGAAGAGCAACACTTCACAAACCGTTGCAAGTGTATAGAGTGTGTAACTGAAACTGTTACGGGTGTTCTGGGAAAATATTACTGTCAGACTTAACCTTGTTAAGGACTCAAAGAATCTCAACTTTGTAACTTAACTTGTATGACTGGGGGTGAATTATTTACATTTTCTGATGTTTAATTTCCTTATCGGTTAGTGAGATTAACATCTTACACTGTCCTTATGAGACATACATCACATATCACGTGAAATCACCTAACAGTACCTGACACATGATAATACTAATAACTGACATTTATGAAAGGAGCATTATATGCCTGGCATAATTTTACGTGCATTGAATCATTTAATCCTCAAAACCACCGGTGAGTTTGGGTTAGATGTTATCCTTTTTCCTCCCTCTAAATCTATAAATTCATAGATGAGTAACCTGAGGCATGGAGAGCTAGAGGGTTTGACCCAAGTTTTCAGATTTAGAAAGCGAAGGATCCGAGCATCACAGACAGGCAGCCTGTCCCCTCATCTAAGCTCCTGACCTACTCTGCATCACCACCAGCCGTTTAAGCCTGGGGAAAGCAGAGGAGCGTGACCCAAGAGGCTGGAAACTCAGTGCCGGTCAAGTTCAACATGGAGTCCTCAGGGGGTCCAGGCGTCTGCTAGCAAACAGGGCAGTGATTTGGTTGCCTGTCTTTTCAAAAGATACTCTGATATTGAACTTTTGAGTCTTGATCCCCTAATTACTGGAAGCTGAGAAAATAAGTTTATGAGTTTATCTGTTTTAGTGTTTGTTTGGTATTTGTTGTCACACGGGCTCTAACTGCAGAAATAAGAATCTGTGCGCGTTGTACACATCTTTTAGTTTGGGGAGTGATACTCAAGACGGTGTTGAAATAATACAAAGGCAAATATTGCAGCCCGAGGTGTTGTTTGTAACATATGGAGAGGGGGTTCCTTGCCAGTCTTCCATTTGTGAGCGGGGAGAGGGATCCTGGCAACTTCCATGCTTAAGAATGCATATCTTGGCTAGCAGATGTGAAAACTTGAATGGGAAGAGTAGGCGCTTATACATGGCACCTTCATTTGGTGGAATGACTGGACCCACAGGACTTAGACCAGTGTGTGGGCACAGATGAAATAGTCTGAGAAGTGAGCCCCTCTGACCTGTCTCTACAGTGGGCTTTGCTAAAGGGATGGAAATGATCTCTATCTGTGCTGACTAATGGTGTAGCCGCTCATCAGATGTGGCTACTGAGCATTTAAAGTATGGTCAGTGTGACTAAGGAACTGTTTATTTAGATTTTATTTAAGTTTCTGAGTTTAACTTTAAATAGACATGGTGGCAAGTGCCTACCACATTTGCAGCACAGGTCTGGACCAGCAGTTCTCACAGTTTCAAACTTCTCCTGCTGAGCGCTAAGGAAAGAGAAAGGGATGAGGAAGAACACCCCAGCCCTGAGAGCTGGAACCCACTATCTGGCCTGTCAAGTAAGAGCAAACCCAAAGTTCTTAGACTCACTTAGTTCCTAGTGCCCTTAGTGTCCCAGTTGGTTTTTTTCCATTGTGTCCCTAAGCCGAGGGAAGTACCCAACCGTTGCATGCCTTACACTGTTGGGTACAAACAATATGGTGGCGCTTATGGGATACCCAGTGGATGTCACTGTGCTTTCCTCAAAAGTTTAAACTACTCCAGGGTGCCCTTAAAAATGTGCTGTGGCGCCTCAGAGCATCTCTGCACACTGTTTGGGAACCATGAGGTTGGGTCATGGGGTTCCCTACTGAATGCCAACACTTTCACAGAATACCAACATCAGATGCCATCACTCCATGACCATGTTGGAACAAAACTAAAACAAGGACACCATGGTCCCACAAAAGTGACTGAACATGTCTTATCCTGGCCAGTGTGAGCACAATTGCCAATCACACCTCAAGCCCCACTGCACTGCTCTTCTTCTACTGTAACAAGTGTTAAGATGTTCAGTCATCAGATCACCTCTGCTTGCTGGCAGCGTCCAATCCAAAATTAATTTTCTTACATTCCCCCCAAAATCAAAAGCCCAAACTGTATGACAAGCCCACTTAACACTCTTACTGAGCCCCCTCGTGACTGCCCATGGCGTGCATCTTCCCACCTGTAGCAACATAACACACCTCATCTTCTTTGGTTTTCTTTTGGTTTCTCTGGTTTGTGTTCCTGGTACTCTGTGGGCACTGGGATCTATCAGCATGGATTCTAACACTTCATATGGCAGTTTATAAAGAAGATCCTTATGTTGTGCTAATGGGATGATGTCTCCCTTTGTTACTTCCTTTTTGGAGAGATATGTATCGTTGTGGAAATCAAAAACCATTGCTTCAGCTTTTCGCAATAGCCGAGAATAATGCTAAGTTGGAAATAATAATTCTCACCAGTTGTTCTGTGACCTAACAAATACTTTCTTTAATAAAACTGTAGTTTGATTACCTCCTTCTTTGGGTTCCTACAAGAGACTGAATACACAAACAGACAATTGTCAGACCATGAATAAAAATGGAATCTGTCCCCCCGTTTGCCGTGCCAGGAAAAGAGCCCATCGTTCACAACAACCATTCCGGGAAGCCAGTCTATGGGGCAGAAGTCAGAATGGGAGGGAGGAAGACCATTTAGCAATGGATCCAGGAGGCCAGATAGTAATCTCTCTAACAGTCAGCCTAAAACAGACAGGATTTTTTTTTTTAAGATTTTATTTATTTATTTGACAGAGAGAGACACAGCGAGAGAGGGAACACAGGCAGGGGGAGTGGGAGAGGGAGAAGCAGGCTTCCCGCGGAGTAGGGAGCCCGATGCGGGGCTCGATCCCAGGACCCTGGGACCATGACCTGAGCCGAAGGCAGACACTTAGCGACTGAGCCGCCCAGGCGCCCCAACAGACAGGAATTTATTAATAACTGACAGCTTCCCTAATTTTTGTCCTTCCCTCCAACTGAGGAACAACCAGAGAAAATGTTAGGCAATCACATAAGATGCCCCACATCTGGTGGGCCCACCTGGTGTTCCTGCCCTCTCACAGCCTCCGCTCAGGGCACACGCCCTTTCCTCCACCACACAGCTGACCCTCTCTTCTGAGTCTCTGCTGCCACACAAGCAATGGTACCCGACTCCCCACAATACTAAGTAGTTTTGTCTGCTTTCATTTCATTGGTCTTCTTTAATTTCCACACCTGTATTTGAAATCCAACTGTGTATTTCAAAACTACCTTCCAGCAAGTTTACACCAACTTATATAGTCATTAATGTGCTTGAGATTCTGTTTCCCTGCTTTTCCCTCACTAAATACTAGGATTTATCAATTTTTAAAATCTTGCTAATCTATTACTAGGCACCGGCATATTATGCTTTCATGTGAATTAATTTGATTTCACAGAAGTTGAGCATCTTTTCACATATTTATGGGCCGTTTGTATTCCCTTCTTTGCAAACCATTTATTCTTGTTTTGTGTCAATTTTGGGGGGAAGACAAGGACTTTCAAACCAAGTTCCAAACCAATAACTACCTATAATATCTACTAGATTCTTACTTATAATTTTCTACTGGATGGCCCGGTAAAAATCCAGCTGAGAGTGTTGTTTTTAGAGAGCTATGTTTAGAGCAGGGAATTCTCATCAAGAAATTCAGTAATACTAGATTTAGGAAGTGAAAACTGTGTCCATAAAAGAGACCTGAATTCCAATCTCAGGGAGAATGGGAATGCTGGGTCTCAAGAGACCCAGGGAACCCTTTGGAGCTGTAAGCAAAGACACGTGCACTCTCTGTGCATGGCCCTGGTTCGGAACTTGTGCCAGGTGGGGCTCTCCTGAATGTCAGGCTCAAGTCAGTGGAGCTCAGAATTGTCTCCTCGCCTAGCAGCGATGTCCTACAGCCTCTGAAGATAAGAAGCAAGGCTCAGACGTTGTTCGAGGGATGGTTATCCATCTGCCGTACCCTGATTCATTATTCAAGAAGACAGGATGGAGCAAATGCAACAAGGAATTAATGTGAGGGTGATTTAACTCAGGAAATTGTGGAGACTATAAAAGGATGTGACTTGAATTCACACGCTGTAGAATGAGATGCATTTTAGTTGTTAGTCAAATTATGACATCATGGAGTGGATTGTAATTTCACTTCATGCTTTCAACCTGCTAAATAAAAGTTCTCTTCTTCCAGATGCTGCTGGTCTTCTGTGAGCTGCATCATTTTTACCTATGTGCACTAGATGTGTCTTAGGACCACCGATGGGATTCTAGATACTAGTAAAATTTTAAACCACCAACACAAAATGTCAGCTGTTATGTTTTTTATCTTATTTAAAGGAATAACTCACTCCCTTTTTTGCTTCCCCTTCTTCCCCTTAGAGGAGACTCTCAGGCCTATTCAAAGCCACATTTTTCTATACATTATGGATATATTCTAGGTCTTCTTTCTATGAGACCAGACCCCTTTTCACAAATAGAAAGTCATAGTGAAACTGTTGCCTGAAACAAACAAATGGAACAGTAAACCCAGCTTGCTAAAATGTATAAAACCCCACCTCAATGGGCATCAGGGAAGGGAGTATATGCCTCATGCACACATGATTATAAAGAAAAGGAAAGTGATGTTTTTGTGCCTCAGATTCAAACTCATTGGCTCCATCCTGCCAAGGAAGTGAATTGAACAAATCAACAAATTCTGAGTAGAACTGATGAAATTGGCATCATAATTATGGCATAGTATGTTACAAAGGCTTACAAGTGCTGGGGTCTCACAACAGATCTCTCAACAGGACCCTGGATCCTGTCTTTGCTATTGTTCTTTCTGGACACAGGAGTCCTGCTGAACCCCATCAAAAAGGTAGACAATTCAGCTAAGGCTACTAAGAAGTTAACTGTCATTTCCATTAAGACATAACTAGATTAATTCACAAATATATCATTTTCCACATTACAATCACGTAAACCATGAAAACAAAAGAAATAAGTGCTTAGTTAAAATACACATGTATATTCATTCAGTGTTTTTTGACTGAATCCTCCAGAGATTCATCCACTGTCTTTGAGGCACGGAGTTTGCATTTAGGGCTCTCCTCTGGCTGAAAGATGTTGAGAAACTCAAACTGTCCTTTGGGGACTTTGGGGCCACATTTCTGAAGAGATTTGGAGGAGGGTAAGCTTTTCTAGTTAAGGACAATAGGAATTTATGCGCAGCTAGAGAACTCTGAATCCACAGATTTAAAGCCAGGCTGTTGGGAAGAAAGCTTTATTGGGAGGGAGGGGGTTGTGGACCACAAGCCAGTTTCCTCCAGGGGCACATCCACCAGGTGCTTTTCCCTGCACTCAGAGCTGCATTTGATGTGGCTGTAATGAAGAGCAAATGAAATCTCATTGAAAGTGATCTTTGCAGCAGTACTCTGACATTTTTAGATGCAATGCGCTGAAGAAGATACGCTCTTCCTTCTATTTTTTGCAACAATAGCCCCACTTTCTATTTGCAATTGACTTTGCGCAAATAAATGTTTCCTAAATTTAGAAATTTTAACTTTGCTGAAATGTTCTGAAAAGGCTTAAAGAATCTCACGGCCGTCATTGGAAATTCTTTCAAAGGACATAACGGATAGTTAAGAATGCCATTCTCTCAATATTCTGGAAATGTCCCATGGATCCAAGTAGGGCAAGAGGCTTCGTCTGGTCTCAGAAGAGAAGATGGGTCAAAATAAATGTTATTTGTACTTAAGTTATTTATTTGGGAGGAGAGAACCTAGATAAAACACAAACAAAGTAAACTATTTGAAAGAACTCTTCTAACACTGTTACTGAAACAGACTGGTTGAAGAAAAATCCCACACGCTGCCCAAAATAAGCCAAAAAATGATTCAGCAACTTTGATGCCAAGACTGTAAATGACTTCACATAATTTAATGAAATTTAAATACAATAAAAGGGTAAAGCTTTGTTACTCAAATGCCTGTTTGAACATTTTGAGCTACTGAGTGAGAAAAAAAAATTCACAATGACCTTGCTTAGTTAAAAAGAGTTTCCTATTAAATTAATTGGTGACTTATTTGCATTGTTAACACAAATCCAACTTCGGAAAGTATCTGGCATTTTAATGCTTTCCTCAGTGACTGTAAAGAACAACTTTATATATTCAACAAATTACTGATTCTCCCTAATCTGAATATCATCTTCTATTTTCATCTCCCCTTTTCCTTTCTCATAAGGTTGAGACTGAGGTAAACAATGAGTTGCGTTCTTTTAACATAGCGATAGACAGACCCCAGCGACATGACTTTCCTCCATTAAGCGTCACAGCTGGCGGCTGTCATAAGGAGGGGGACTGAGGAGAAGGAAGAAGAGGTGGATGAGCTTTTCCGTATAAAGGTGTTATTTAAAAATATTTATTTCCCTAACAGTTTACTTAAAAACTATCATGTGTTTATTGTTTACAAAATAAAATGCAGATATGCAAAGGGAATAAAAGCAGGGGAAGGAAGACAAAGCCACCCATCAACCACCCGCCCACAGAAAACCACTTCTATATTTGAAAATCATAATAATAAAAAAATCTCTCCATCCTGCTTAATGACTTTTCTTTCTATTGAACAGCACGAGGTGCCTGTCTTGCCAAGTCAGAAAATTTATTTCTATTCCTACACTTTAATGGGCATATTGTCCAACAGTTCCATGGTCTCTTTGACTATCCATCTACTATTGAACACATAGATCATTCCCATTTTTGTCTATCCTAAAAAGACTGTAATGCTTTCTTTGTAGTTGTTTCCTTGTATGAACACGTTCAGTTACTTTCTTGGGATCATTTCCTAAAAGCAGAATTGCTGAGTTAAAGGGTAGAGGCTTTTGATACATATTAACAAATTGCTTTCAGAAAGTTTGTTCAAACTTACATGCCTACCAGGAGTCTAAAAGTTCCCTCGCTGACATTATTATTAGTATTCTTATTAATCTTCCTCATTTTGTGGGAAAAAGGTATTCCTTACATTTAGTTTTCATTTCTCAAAGGTAAGCTGGAACTACTGTACATGCTTATTAGCCACTGTGTGGAAAAGAACCTATAGCATATATTTCGGTGACTGTCCTCTAACAGTAGCCAAAAATCTGTAACATGCTGAGGATCTGTTCCCCACCAACGAGTGAGAGAATGAAGAAGCTACACTTTTATTAGGCAACAAAATGGTGCTAAAATAAATATTTCACTTTGGTAACAAAATCACAGACATTCTTACACATGCTGAGCAGTTTAAAGAATATATGAGCAGATAAGCAAAATACGATTATTCTTCCTATTAAATGGATTGATAAATGGAAAGCTAGTGAAATACTGGCCAATGAACAAAAACCCACCAACGAGTACTGCTGAAAGATCGGATCGTTAAAGCCTAGTAATATTTCTAGGGGTATCCACTGGGCATTCGGAGAAGCTTAATTATGCTCAGCACCTGCTTTCAGAGTTTTTAACCAATTCTTAACCAACTGATGGAAAGTAGCAGATTGAGGTCAAAGTCTCCTATCAGGGGCACCTGGGTGGCTCAGTCAGTTAAGCATCTGACTTCAGCTCAGGTCATGATCCCAGGGTCCCGGGATGGAGCCCCGAGTCAGCTCCCCAGTCAGCGGTCAGTCTGTTTGTCCCTCTCCCTCTGCCTGCCCTCCCCCCCCGGCCACTGACGTGTGTGCACGTGTGCTTTCTCTCTCTGTCTCTCTGTCTCAAATAAATAAGTAAAATCTTAAAAAAACAAACAAAAAAAAGGGCTCCCATCGGCTATGCCATGGAAACTGCAGTAAAGGTGCAGCACACAGGACATAGTGACCAACATGCCACCACCACAAGGAAATCTCCTGGAGAGCAGGGGGCTGGCTGAGGAAGTTCTCACACCATCAGCTGCTGAGAAGTGAGCCTCAGACCCCTCATGAGAGAGGGGGCCAGGGCCTCCCCAACTGGAATGAAATCAGATAAATGGAAAGAATAGAACAGACTACATCCACTGTCTCAATGAAAATAGGGATGAAATAAAGCCGTAATCGTTTTTTTAAAGTTGGTTTAAGTAGTGATAACTTTGTCCTGTAGAATTTTTTATGTAGCTGGAAAATATTCAACCAGAAAAAATAAGCATGTTCCCTTCTAAGCATCTCACAGCAGATATTTGTGTTTGGCATCCTTGTATTAAATGAAATTATAAGAACCAAAATGTAAAAGTAAGATGACAAATGAAAATAAATATGTGCCTTGGAATAAAATTCCGGGGCAGAGTCCCACAGGATGATTATAAAAGGCCCAGGTCTGCTTTGTTTGCGAGTTGGTTGGTTTGCCTCGGTTGACACTGTCAGCAGCACAGGGATTCAGGAGGGCTTTTCATCATCTCTGGATTCCCCCGGGATATCCAGATGGAAGGTTTTTCATATCAAGAAGCTTTAAAAACGTTAAGCTTGAGTGAAGCTACATCTGATTATTTGATGGCCTAGTATACTATCTATGGACTTTAAAAAAGAATAATAGGTTATAATTTTATAGCACTGTAATTACAGACCACTTCCACACACATTAACTGTCAATGGGTATTTGATCATTTTTGGGTTGGAGAAACTGAGGCAGGGCATTGCTACAGGATTCAGCAGAGCCTTGGTCTTTTGACAGACCTGGGATTCAAATTTAGATATTTTGATTCCCTCAGTGCAATTTTATTTTCATTACATCTTAGCCAATTCACACTCAAGTTGAAATAAGTTGTATAGTAAATTCCCATTTTTTTCTTACCCTTGCCTCCGACCCACAGCATTTTAGAAATCTATCATGTAAGTGTTTGCTGAACATCGCAATTTTCTGACTACTTAAAAGGCAAGAGTTTGCCTTTACCTAACCCCAGTTATTTGGAGGCAAAAGAATGGAATTTGACCTTCAGGAATGTTCTAAGATGCCAAGCAGAAAAGCCTCAAACTGCTAACTTCCCTTCACCACTTGTTTCAGCATCCTCCTCAGAGGTAGAGGTGAAATTAATGTAACTGTTGGCTATATTAGGTGGCTAATGGAAGAAATCAATTCCAAAAATAAGGTTTACCTTATTGATTAATTCCAAAGATAAGAGCATAGTCTTTTATGACTGATATTAGCTAGTTGCAACGTGACACTTTGTAAATTACACAAATCACATTGGATTGAACTAAAATGAAATTCCTATCTTCTAGCACTCCAGTAAAATGTAAGGATAGCCAGATTTGAAGGAGAGATTTTTGTTCTGGTTTAGCAGAAAAAGGACTCCATTTTCACTTTAATAGCTAACTCCTGGGACTTTTGCAAGAAAGCAATAATTACTATATATATGAATGAATCTGAGGCAAACTATTTTTAACTAATTAAGACATTTGATGGATGATGAATAGAGGGGGATCTTTGCAGTGTCTTAAGCAGGTGGGGAAAGATCATGAGTTTAATTTTAGGGTTACTCTGAGGGAGATGCTTCTAAAACATTCGTGGAGAATGCCACCCATGTATTGAAGATACAAACTTGGCACTTAGAATAAGAATCTCAGCAAGAGAATAAAGTAGGGACTGTTCTGAGTATCAGTAATTGAGGCTGCAGGTAGGTATAGGTGAGATTGCCCTGGAAGAGAGTGAAATAAGAAGAAAGGGTGGCTTAGTACTAAACCCAGAGAAACCCCAGTGCTTAGGGAACAGGCAGAAGACGACCTGGTACTGGAGGAGGAGGGAGACTGGTAACAGAGCAGACAGAACGGGGTCAGAAATGCCCCAGGGAGAGCACCCCAGGAGGTGGGAGTGTCAGCAGTGCTGGGTGTTACTGAAAAGCTGAGTCAGCAGTGAGTGAAAGTCGCTCCTGGCCTTATGGAACTTGGTGTTCTGGGTCCCCTGGAAGTGTCAGACTCCACTGAGTAACGGTGCAGAGCCCAAGGGATGGCACTGAAGAGTGAGGGGGAGGGAGGCAAGGAGCGGCTGCACCCTCCCCTTCAGGGT
>NW_027397073.1:4167404-4188761 GCF_003265705.2 Callorhinus ursinus | reverse complement strand
GGGGAAATGCGATCTTGCAACATCCAGGCAGAGTTACTGTCATTTCACTTTCTTTTAAAAAACAGAAGAGGCTGAATGATATTTCAGTACTCGTGGGCAGAGCAGGTAGAGAGAGAAAAGCTGCAAACACGGAGGAAAGATAATCAACAAGTTGATTTAAAAAGATGAATGGAGTAGTTACCAGAGGAGGTATTGGCTTCCGTTATTTGCCAATAGGAGAGGGACAGCTGAGGTAGAAAATGGATACCAAATATTTATATTTACTTATGGACGCAGGAACGTGGATGGAGTTCCTCTCTAATAACTCCTATTATAACTTCTCTTTTTTCAGGTAAATTAGCATGAGCAGTCTACTGCTGAGATTCAGGGAGGGTTGAAGGCTGGAAGAGAGCTTCTCATGGTTGAAATAACTATTCTGGAGAACTGGAGAGCAGACCAAGCAGAGGAAGATGGGCAAAAAGCCAGGCAGTTTTGAAGGAATCAGTTGAGTTTAGTGACCATGAACTGTAGAGGTGTCAGATTGCCAAGCCATGGAAACATAAACGCAATGTTCCCTGTGTGAAGTGTTTTGATTACCAAGGAATAGAGAAGTTAACAAAAGTTCATGACCTGGTGTCTAAGAAAGAATTTTGGAATCTGACAAAGTGGGCCGAAGAAAGCCCACTTTCTGACAAAGAACAGAACATCTGACAAATTAAAATAGGTTCAAAGTGAAATCACTTTTGCATTACTGACAATATAACATGAATAAAAATAAATGCCAGTACTCAGGTTGCAAGAAAGTTCAGGGAACAATAGAAAATAGCAGTTCCTAATATCATACGGACCAAATCCAAATTACAGCACGAAAGAAGGACTCTTATTAATAGATAGACAAGAATAGAAAGGAAGATTTATATATCCAAATGAAAGTGTAGACACAGTTTTCCACCACTTCACATTAACCTGGTCCCAGTCTCCTCTAAACACACATACACACTCTAAGTGTGACCTTTGACTCCCTTGGACAAGAGTGGGTATATATAAAATTCTGGTGTCTAACAAGATATATCCCTCACCTACTCTGCCTGTCCTCCAAATGACTTTGAGCGTAATTTCAGACATCATATCATTTCATCCTTAAACATTACAGGTTTCTCTCCAAAAGGTAAGAATATAAAAATAGCTATATTATTATCCTCCTAAAATTAATATTAACCAACTCCATATTATGCTTACAAATTTATGCAGTGTTCAAATTTTCCCAAGTGCAAAAAATTACTTTTATATAATTTGTTTAAGGTCCATTGTTTGATATGCTTACTTGCAATCTGTAGCGTCTCCCTTTTGTGTTGTTCATTTTGCTCTGTTTAGCTTGTGCTCACTATTTATTTGTTGAAGGAGCCGATTTATTTGTTCTACAGAATGTCCCCCAGCCTGGACTCTGTTTATTATATCACCATAGTTTTATTGAACCAGTAAATTGGTAGATTAGAATTGACAGTTGATCAGATGAGGTTTGAGTTTGGGGCAATAATACTCCACAGATAGCATGGTGTATATTCACCAGGGCAACAAAATGTTTCGTTGTTTTTCTTTTCCTGAGGTTTGCAGCCATTGACAATTTTCATGTGGACTCATTATTTCATGAAGGGTTGCAAAAAAAAAAAAAAAAAAGGCGATAACATTAGACTTCTGTCATGCCTTCTTCATTTACTATGTGGAATAATCCATGAAGGGAAACCCTTGCTTATCTAGCAACAAGTTGCTTGCCCTGAGATTCAATTCATAGAAAAAACATATTTGATGTTCTTCAATGCACTACAGTCATAATCCTTACTAATGATTGAGTTCGAATGACACAACCTTGGTGGTCTTGACCCCGGGAGTCGTTCATAACGATCTTGATTTCTGCTGGAACGAGCTATTCCAGGCTCATTTTGTGTACTGCTCCTGGAATTAGTCATTTCTCTGAGGATTTCTTCTCCCTTTAAATGGAAAATGTTACAGACTGTAGTCTGAGTATTAGGAATTAATAAATCTTTGGCCATTGTTCCAGTTTAGTTGATACTATTCTAAACATTTTAACCACGATTTGATGTTTTTCCCTTGATTGTGACAGTATGAGAGTCCTTCCCAAAGTACACAGACATTTTCTTGCCATTGAGAAGTGGCACCACCATCAGAAGAAGCCCACTGGGAAGGTTCAGGGAAAATATCACAGGGCACGAGAGCAGTAGATCACTTCTAGAACAAACTTCCACAGCTGGGCTCTCACATAGGGCTATCTCCTTCTGCCCTCCTGTGCTTCTGGGATAGAGTGGGGCAGCTATATCATGCTATCTAGTCACTGTTATTTTGTCTATGCCTCTCATTCACCTGTTCATAAAAGAATAGGCTAATCTATAAGCTGTCAGTAAGTACCAGAAGGTCCCCTGAGGAGCCCCACTCTGGGCATCAGCTTCCAGAGCTCCTGCAGGAGGCTTTGGCCCACTTGCTTCATAGAATGGTAAAGAGGAAGACCAATCACGAATTTTAAAACCACCTAAAATGGTTTGACTTGCTGCTGTTCCTTTAGCTAGATGTTGTCAGCAGTATCTAAACCCTTCTGATTGGAGTGAGACTCTGGCCCTGCCAGAAGAATTAGTCTCGATGGTCCCCAGGACAAGAAACACTTTCTAAAGCTTTACACGTCTGCAGAAGAGAGACAATGTATAGGCTCAAAATAATAATTGCCATTTGAGAAAAGAGCAGCAATGATTCTATTTCCCCTTTGTATAAATAAGAACAAGGCTTCCTTATTTGAGTTACTTCCTTGAGATTCTCTCATGCTTCTGATGAATATTTGGTATATTTGCTGAAAATAAGTTAATAGAGAGGGTTTTTTGAGAGATGTTTGTATAAAAGAGTGATTGAGTTATATCGGTTATTTAATTATTTTTTAGTATAAAGCCAAAAGTTTAAATTAGAAGACATAGCTTATGTTACTGCCTTTACCAAGAGCTTATTTCTCAACCATTAAATCCCATAGCGATCCTACATCTCGAATAGACTCTGCGCCTGGTTACCTCTGACACAAACTCCCAACCCACTGGACAGTCCTTCGTCTTTATTCTACTCAGCCATGACTTTTGACTTTGAAACCTTCACCCTTCGTTGAAAGTGTTCTGGAAGTAGTGACACCACAGTTTCTGAATTTCCTTCTAAATCATCTACATAACAGTCTCCTTCATGGATTATTGGTTTTCTGTGTCTGCCCTTCCGGTATCAGTCTTCACCCACGTCTCCATCTTGGTCTTTCTTCTCTTCTTTACGTCAAAGGTAATGAGTCATCTTTGATTCACACGAACCCTCCGCCCCCTATCGCTGAATAATGCTGCAGTGGACTTGGCTGTGCACACAGAGAACGGTGGTCACCCAGATCTCTTTCTCTCCCTAAAAATACCTTTAACACACCCTCTCATATTCATTCCCACTGCCATTGATTAAAACCATGTCTTCATCGTCTGTAGCTGGCTCACTGCATCAGCTTCCTTGGTAGTTTGTCAGCGTCTTGGCCTGACAACCTCCAACCCAATGCTGTCCCATACAGTAGCCACTAGTCACATATGACTCTCTAAATTCTAATTACATGGAATTAAGAATGCAGACTTTGAGGGTGCATGGTCATCCAATTGACTATAATCTTCAGGAAAGGAGAGTCTCTATCTCTTTTGCTCAAAAACTTATCCTACACGAGCAAAGTGCCAAAAAAGTAGCAATAAACATTTGTTGAGTAAATGTTAGATGAATGCAGGTATTGGCTAGTTTCCTGAGTTCTTTAATCATAAATCAAAAACAGCTCTCCTAACACAAGATAAATATCTTAAAAGCTTTGTTTTTGAAATTAAAATCATTTTTAAATATTTAATAAACACAACAAACTTTTGGAAAAAGTTAAAAGTTGTTAACATAATGAGGTAAAAATAAAATGCACCTTTGTTAAGTATCTTAGAAACACTACACTGGAAAATGTGCCAATTACATTATCCATTTCATTAACTTGGTAGTTTTCACCATAAGATTTTTCTTTTCTACATCTCCCTGGAGAGGAAAACAAACTATAATAGTATGGATACTTTAACAGTGATGGTGAAGATGCACAAAGCTACCAGAATTGTATAATGTTTGCTCTTAGAATAATTTGAGGAGCTTACATAGAGCATCATCAGTTGAAAAGATTTCCAAGGATGAAAATATGATAGAAGATTATGGATCAAGTGTCTCATATCATTGCTTTAAGCAGTAATTCTCATAAAACAGCTGAAAGCATATGCTTTACACTGAAAAGCTTCATCGACCACACCCGACAATATAAAACTGAATATACTGTTTGAACAATGGGTCTAGTTCACTGAGACATCCAACACTCAGTTTTTCCTGTGGAACTTACCAACTTCAAAGTATTGTTTACTTTAATTTAAAATAATCTGAAAATAAATATTCTTCTATTTAATACAAAAAGCAAATCGATATTCTACATCTCATATTGCATATTACTCATTAACCATGGGCAAAGACAGAAGCTGTCAGCAGGTCACTGATAAGTCAACCTTTAAATGTTAGTGAAATATGATAGACTTAAGTTATTTAAAGTCTTTTAGGGTATCTATAAGGTCTCAACTTTTCTTATTTTCCTATAATTGATTAATTTCAAATTATCTAACTCTCATTTACTTTCTATTACATGTTCAAGATTTAGACCAAACATGATTTCCTTGGCAAATTTCACAATGTTTTAAAACCCATAAACTAGGTGAGTCAACAGGAATGTGAGAAATTTATTGCCAGTTGGCCCTTGTCCAAACCCCTGTATTCTGTTTCATTAAAGTATGGCAGACTATGTTAGCAAATAATGAACTTGGAAAAAAACTTCACAGACCATATGGCTTCAATTGATTTGTCTCCAAAATACTGCCTTAAAATTTTCATTAAAATAAAAAAGATATTATAGAATAAAACCATGGTAAATTTTTTTTAATTAAAGAAAATTAAGCCAAAACAATAGAATCTATTAAGAATATTTGGTTCTATATATTGTTGCCAAAATCTACAATCAAGTTGCTTTCATTCAAACATACACACAGGAGGCGCCTGGGTGGCTCAGTCGTTAAGCGTCTGCCTCCGGCTCAGGTCATGGTCCCAGGGTCCTGGGATCGAGCCCCGCGTCGGGCTCCCTGCTCCGCGGGAAGCCTGCTTCTCCCTCTCCCACTCCCCCTGCTTGTGTTCCCTCTCTCAGTGTGTCTCTCTCTGTCAAATAAATAAATAAAATCTTTAAAAAAATATATACACACAGATGTGGATATAAATACAGATAAATGCATGTATTTATCTGTTTCACACACACATTTTAATTGACGTATAAGATATTAGGACCATCAGAATATATTTGTCTCTCCTTCTAAAACTGGGCTTCCTGTAATTGGGATATACAGTGCTGCACCTTTCCATGTTATATAAATTAATGCCCTATGTATATTAATGCCAAGATGTTATGAAGTAGCATGCAAAATTTGCTCACACTTCCCAGCGCTCAGAAATTATCTAGCAAATATTGGGGAGTTGACTCATTAGCGAATTAGATTTTAAGGTAAAGCATTTCAAGTTTGCTGCAAGCCAGGTAACACCTTAGACATCCAGTCATTAACTCTCAACTACCTTTAAAAAAATGTTTCAATAGAGTTTAAGAGATATCATGGGATTTGGCTCATTCTGTGTGGCCATCTTACCACCATTTCCTGAGATTCTTTCCCAAAAATGACTCTCCACAAATCACATCTTCTCGTCTCACTTTGGAAGGTTTACACTGTCAATGATACAGGACACAACTAAAATCACACATATCAAAATAACCAGTTCATACACATCATCAAAATTACAAATGGGAATATTAGTATATCCCAGAAAGATGGACACCTCCTTATTATCAACAGACTGCTCTCAAGATTTCCTTCCCAAAAAGTGACTGAAAGTATTAGTATAATTCAAGTAAACTTATTATGTAAAAGAAAAAAATGACAAGGCAAAGTAAAGTGAAGCCTCAGTGTTTAGTAAAAGTGAGTAAATTATTCACGGAAATTCAAGATGGATCAATTGATATTAAAATATTTCCCAGAATTTAAGAAGAACTAGCTTTTATATTGGGATTACCATGTATCAACCCTCTTCTAATTACCTTACATACATCAACTCATTTCATCCTCAAGATAGGCCTCCCCATTGGGGCGCCTGAGTGGCTCAGGCGGTTAAGTATCTGCCTTCTGCTCAGGTCATGATCTTGGGGTCCTGGGATCAAGTCCCACACTGGGCTCTCTGCCTAGTAGAGAGTCTGCTTCTCCCTTTCCCTCTGTGATCTCTCTCGCTCTCTCTGAAATAAATAAAAAATAAAATCTTTAAAAAATTAAAAAAAAAAGACAGTCTTCCCCATTATCCCATTTTACAGAGAAGCGGAATTAGGCGTGAAAATGCAGAGTAACTTTTGCAAAGGTTCACAGCTGAGCTGAGATTTAAATCCAGTAAGTGTGAGTCTGGAGTCTGTTCATCATGTTTCTACACCAGCAAGAAAAAATCGACTGATATAAGAAAATATATTGTCAACCCAGTTGTATTTCACAGATATTTGTTCAAATTATTTGATAATTGCAAATTGAATTCATTTTTTAAATGTGTAAGTTGCATTATATATATCTGTATGTTAATTCTTTATTAAATAGAATGTCACACAAGATCAATAGTGATTTACAACTGAACTTCTATGCATGAGGACTCAGACACAAACAGTTTTATGGCCTAAGGTCATCATGAAATGACATTGGAAACAGACCTCAAATCTCCTTGTGGCCAGTTCATACCCCACATGGTTTTTCTCCATGAGTGGTTAACAAAGAGGCCTTTAGGTTTCCTCCCGATACTGCACCGGCTTAGGATCATCTTATCTGTCTCACAAGGTTTGATATAAATAAGAAAATATATGTGTAAGTACAGGATCACAATGCAATTGTGAGGCAGCATCATTTCTTTCATTCTTGCTGCTATGAAAGAAAACAGGACAATTCACAAAAAGGAGGACGGTCTCTTCCTTATCTTGGTGGAAAGATGTGGTGATGCAAAGAACAGGGGGTTTTCCTGAACATTTAAACATCAGTATGTTAAATATTCGAACATAGCATTGCTGGTATACAAAGGTGTTTTGGTTCAGCACCTGAGACGAACCAATCTCCTTGGCACAGCAGGGTTTCGTGTCCAGAGCATCAGTATGCTCTGGTGTTCTTCTCTCCATATGCATTGTCTTAAAAACATTGCTTTGTGTCTTTGTGAATATCCTTTATTAATTTCACCTGCCTGATCTAAGGTGAAACTTTATAATAAAGTATCGACTATGTCAGTTCTTGTTGACCTGAGCAATCATACTGGCTCGAAGACAACCACAAAACCACACACTATAAGACATCTCTTCTTCATCCTGCGGCATCTTCCTCTAAAATGGATAAAGGAAGCTGAATCTTTTTCCCATCGCTGGGCCCTTCCACAGAGAGCTCATACTTCATCTCTTAGCCGCAACATTTGATCATTCATGCCTCTTAGGATCACTGCTGACTAAGTTTTGAATAATTCTACATCTGGTCTCAATGAGGCATTTACTAGGGAAACAGTCAATAAAATTATATACATATTTGTTGAAGTCTTGCACCATTAATCAAATTCAAAAATGAAAAAAATACAACTGAAACTTCACATTTCCATTAGATAATTACCTACCATTTGTAATAGCCTTGTTCATTTTTCTTATGACTTATTTTCCATCTTTCTCCCCGCTGGGCCAGATGTCAAGTTGCTGTGTTCTCGAATAAGTCAGATTTCCTTGGCTGATTTGTGTTTGATGGAGGTTTTCTTCGCTCACATCATGCTCATTTTACAGCTGGAAGGACGTGAGTGCACAGAGGCGAGGAGCTTCCGAGGCCTGACAGCAGGGATCGAGCTGGTGCAAATGGACCTCAGAAGGGCTACATAAAGCTGATAAATTAATAGTGTGACCCCTGCTTGGGATCCTGAAACATGGAAGAAACAAATCATGTCACAGAGATACAGAAAACAGCAGAGCTTTAACTCATTTATCAAAAATCACTAATTGTCAAGATTCGATGAATAAAAATGTTCAAAGTTAATGAAAACTGCCAATGGCGTTCACACTTTGGTCAGCTTTGCTTCTCACGTGTCCAGTGTCTAGAAATTTAACAGACTTTCCATCATCGAACAGGTGCTCACCATCAACCTGAGTCTATAAGCTGAATGGTGCCGTCAGAGTCTCCCTCTTTCTTTTGCAAATGGATTCTTGTCTTACCTGGGGGCTCGATCCCATTTGATTGCTGGCTGGGGGTAGATTAAAATGTTGTTATTCTAGTATCTTCCGGTTTCAATGTCTTTCATGAATTACAGTCATTTCTGAAATGATAGTTAAGTTCAATGCTCAAAATTCATCACCAAGAATGTTTCTCTTCTCAAATACACTCTCGTCCCTCTACCCACCCCCTCCATCCCCAACATGGCACCTCAATGCAGGGACACGTGTGTGTGCTCTCAGGGCAGGGGGCCAGGGGAACTGGTCTGCTGTCCTCTGGGTCTTTCCTCACCTGCACACCGATACCTTCTGTCCCTTGCTCTGGTTACTTGTTTGTGTAACAGACCACCTCAAACTTAGTATTATAAAACAACTCTTGTATGATGTCCATGGTTTCTGTGGGCCAGAAACTTAGAGAAGTTTGTCTCTACTCCATGGTGTGTGCGGCTTCACGGGGCTCATGATTTTAGGATTACTCAGGAACGTGGAATGACTGCTGGCTGTACAGGGAAATTTCTCTCTCCTGTCTGCTTCCCTGGCTGGACAAGGTGAAGGCAGGGCTTCTGCTGGGACTCTTTGCCTGACCGCCACACGTGGCCGCCCATGACCTCTGGGCCCTGAATGGGGGTGAGGAGGGGTTCAGGTGTCCCAGAATAACAGTGGAAGAATTACTTGCACACCAGCTTCTCATGTCCCTCATGGACGTGTTATCTATCACTGGAGTCCTTGGCTGGCCACCGTCTTGGTCTGTTTTCTCGGTCTAGGCAAAGCCAGAGGTCTGCCTACTTATAGCCACATGATCCTCATTTCTCAAAGCAGAAACTGGAAGTCAATATTTATATGTTTAATGTTGATTTTAGATATTTAACTTTTTAAGGTGATTTTTCCATGAGTGTAGATTCAGTTCATTATTCTTTACTTTTCATCCTATGTATGCCTCCCTCTGGGGTTATTTTGCTCTGGAAGGCACACATTTAGAATGCGAGAACAAGAAAACATGGTAGGAGGACTATGAAGGAGGTGGGTCTCCTAGAGCAAATGAACGGGGTCAGACATGGTCTCTCTGGTAGCTGGCAGAGACATCGGGCCACAGCCTCTGCTGCGGGGCCAGCCCAACCCCCACTGTGAGCCCCGCGGGCTCAGTCCAGCTGATGTTTCCAGACCCTCCTGGGAGCATGTGGAAAGTTCCAGATTGGTGCCTGCCCCTGATAGCTGCCTAGTAGCACCTAAGGGCTGGGACTTCTGACTCCACCCTGTCTCAAATCACTCTTCAGACATTTCCAAACTACAAGCTAAAAGTTTAATATTTTCAAGCACATATGAAATGTTTTTCAAATGTTGCACGCACATGCAGAATAGAAATCATTTTTATATGACATATTCCAGGAGCCTCACTATACTCATCCCTGGGCACCCAGCAGGTAAGATGTGTTGCATGTGTTTCTCCACGTGGCTCTGTTGCTCCCCAAATGCATCCCCGTTTCTAGATGCAGCTCCCATCTTCTCAGGACATGTCACAAATTGATTTGGTTTTTGCCAGTCAATCTCCCTATCTCCTGATCGAGTCCATGAGACAAGAAGGACACTTGTATCCGTTAAGGGAACTCAAAACAGATTTCACTAAATCTATCATGAATATGCAGGAACATCTGGAAAATTGAATGTCTTCCCCTACATCTTAATGACTTGTTATTACACACAAGCACAGTGCTTTCTGAAAGATTTAATATCAAACCCACTCGTTTTAGTTCAAGAGTGATAGTACACAGGCTAGAAAAATCTAAGCTAACATCCTTTCCTTTCTTGTAACTATAGTTAATAGACTGTTGTAGAAGAAGAGGAATAGTTTTGCAGGATTTAATTAGGGTTCACACTAATAGCTTATATTGAGTCCTTTGAGGTTTGTGAACTAAGACTTTAGCATACTTTTAAGAAATTTCTCCACCTACTTGAGGTAAAATGGAGTTTCTCAAGGGTATTCATTTAACAATAACAAATGTACACAGGTAAGAATGAGGTTGCAAGTAAATTTATGGAATCAACGTCATGGGGAATTTAGTAGGATGCATTATTCCACAGGAAATTTTTGAATATATTAATGATTCATCTGTCATTGGATTGATTTTTAGCACTTGGCTTACAAACTGTGTGACATGAAAGAAGATGCAGAAATGGTGCTGATTCTTTCACGAGGTGGCTATGCAGGTGCATAAACCTATGGCTCACCTTGGAAATATTGTAAAAGAAGACTTCCCTCTTCCTCTCTTAAATATCTTAGTTGACTCGCAGTTTATTTTTATGAGGCCTGTAAAAACTCCTGAATTATGTACTTCCAGCAGGTACAATTTGAAATCCAGGCCAGTTAAATGCAAATGCCCACTGAAATTTGAAATTGCCAGGTTAGGAGGAAAAGGAGGTTGGAGAATGGTTCATTGGAATTAGGACATATTACAAAATGTTTTCTCCCTTCTTTCCTAAAGAGAGAAAGGCATTGCTTTTCGTAAATACTTGTTATGTTATATTGTTCTTAAGAGTTTGTGTTTATATCTGGGACGCCTGGGTGGCTCAGTTGGTGAAGCGTCTGCCTTCGGCTCAGGTCATGATCCCAGGGTCCTGGGATCGAGGCCCACGTCAGGGTCCCTGCTCGGCGGGGAGTCGGCTTCTCCTCCCTCTCACTCTGTCTCTCCCCCCTGCTCATGCTCACTTTCTCTCTCAAATAAATAAAATCTTAAAAAAAAAGAGTGTGTATATGAAAAGAAAAGGCAAATAAAAAGTTGGTTAGTGCCTGAAATCCACTAACTCTCTATTAAAAGGCTTGACCGTTTTTTTGCAAGGCACTCTGCAGTCAATGGTGGTGTGAATACTCTTTGTTGTTAGTGGCGCTGCATCATTATTGACATCATCATTACTTCCTTTTATTAGACAGCAAATCAATGTTATGACATAGAATTTAGAACCCTAAAACTCTGAAGATGTGCTTCGTTATTTACATCATATTGAATTCGTTCCGCAGAGGATATAGAGCACGTTCTTAAAACAGCGATTGTAGGCATAGGCACACACAAAGGATGAGAGAAAATGTGTTTGGTGACAGACAGACAGTCTTGTTTGTCCTCCTGACCGGGGAGATGAAATTTGCATGTTGTGCCTTCTGACCCCGAGGCCCCTGGGGCTGGGGAAACGGCGGGAAAGCGGTGCAGGAGAGAACGTCTGCCTTGTCCAGAGCAGAGTCCTGCCGAGGCAGGGAGCCTTCAGGCAGTCATCAGTCACCCAATCCGCGGTGATGAGGCAGAGCGATTACCCCGGTATGTGATGACAGAAGGGGCTGCTGATACCAGGAAATCAAGACAGCCACTGAGTCCTAAAACTAAATCCAGAAGAGCTTCATTAGTTCTTAATAAGATGTGATGGAACTGAACATTATCCATATACATTAATGAAGCAAAGTTGGAGAGTGGAATACCAGGTGGCCAAATGTGTGTGGATGCTCGAAACAACTGGGAAGAAATTTTTACGCTTAGAAACTCAAAGGCAAAGGATTACTCAAGAGAATTCTGAAAAATAGGGGGTAACACGAGTCAAGGTTGATAGATTTGTTAGCCAATTTAGAGAATGACTATTATAAGGCTGCTGAACAATTTAAAAATAGTTTAAAATCCTCGTTCATGGAGTTCGCAATGATATGGAATTTTGTACCTGTAATAGATGGAGTATGAAACTCTCTTAAGTCAAGCTTTTGCATTTTAATTGAGCAAACGCATCTCTACTACTATTTACCAAATAGGAGGCATGAGTTACAGGTTTCACACTGATACAGTGATACTCTGTGTCTCCTTTTCTATTTTTCACACCGTGTTCCGCGTCTGTTTTCCATGGTACACCAAACTCAAAGCGAGACCCCACTTGTATTATCCCTTTTACCTCAACCCCTCTTTCTCTTGTTTGCGTAGCTGTTAGTGAATACTTATTAAATAAAAGACAAAAAAATTCTAGTAAAAAAATCCACTCGCATTATTATAGTTAGAGATGTTGCACATGTGCGTTTTTGACTTAAGCGAAGGCATAGCCATGTGCCGCACCCCAGATACCAATGCTGAGAGCAGCAGCCTGCCACCACCCGAGGTGGCAGGGGCTTTGGGGAGCGCGTGCCAGAGCCAGCCCTCTCGGGACCCCGCCGACCTCTCGCCGGCCGAGAGCCTGAGCCGCTCCTCCCAGCAGTGCGCTCTCACATGCAACCCGCGGGGGTTTCATTGGTGGATGCTTTCCCCAGCTCAAGCTCTTACCCCTCTAATTCCCTTATCCCTCTTTGTTCACTTGGCCAAGAACTGCATGTCCTCGGGTTTACCCTCGAGGTTACCTTCTCGGGAAAGTCACCTGCGCACGGTGACCTCAGAACTGGGCCAGGCGTGTTTCTTGAATGATTTTGTAGTTCCCTGGGTCTCTACTGTTGGTCTCATTTATCATCCTGAAGGCAGTGTCCTGTTTACTGATGCGTCTCTCCCCCTAGCCCATAAGCTCTTTGGCTACATATTACATTTTGTTCCTAAGTATATTTCCAGAAAGAAACACGGTGCTTGACGCTCATGGGACAGACCCTCTTTGTTGCTCACTCCCCTCCTCTCTCCAGCAGTGCTTGTCTCTGACCTCAGAGACTAAATAAATACGGCAGCTAGTCTTCCTTCCAGCCCCTCTTCCAGCAGCAGTGTGGGTACGTGGCCCAGTCCTACTGGAAATGTTCTGATGTGGCTAGAGGGGAAACTCTTCCTGAATCATGGTATCAAATTGAAAAAAAAAAAAACACCCTCTCTTCTTCAAGGGTGTCTTCCTGTCTGCACATGACACCTGGAATTCTGCATCCCTCCTGTAACTGGCAAAGACTGATGTGTTAATGTAGCAGAAACAGAGCCCCCACCCAAAAAGCGTTTGAGTCCTTAACAGCACCACTGAACTGCTGCCCTAACTCTGAGATTACCTATTTCAGGACCACCGACAACGTGAGATAGTAATAATGTTGGTATTAGTTCTGTCCCTAACTGACCCACCACAGCCCCTTTGACACTGACCACGGAATCCAGATCACAGCCTGGTGCATGCCTGTGGTTGTGAGAACAGAGTCAATGTTAGTTACGCCATCTATGCCATTCCCAAGCCAATGCGCTGAGGCCAGTACTTCTCTGCTTGACCCTGGTGTGACGTCCATCCATCGTGCAAGGTTCCATCAGAGCTTCTCCGGAAGCCCCAGGCACCTGTCAAATACCTGCACCTCGTCAAAGCCTCATGAGCGCCAGTGATTTCCTACACCCAGAACGTGGTGGCCTGTCAGTGAGCTGGAGTGAGTGTAAGGCCCAAGGAAAAGTTGAATAAATGAAATTCAGGAATATGTCACTTGATGCATATACTTTAAGTATGCCTCTAAAATCCCACAGTGTAAGTTATGGGAATTGATATTTTTGTACTTTTTAAGTTTGATGTCAATATAGTACATCCTATGGGGCTGTAGAGAAGAACACGATGAATAATAGGTGACACTTATTTCTCTATGTAGCCAATGTTCTCAGCTCATCATGGTTATTAATACCTCTGAGGTATATACTATTATTGTGATTTTATCCCCATTTGTACATGCAAAAACTGAGCTATGGAGAGGTTAAGTAACTTGACCAAGGTCATGCAGCTAGTCATAGGCCAAGTGTTGGTTCAAATCCAGGTTATCTTGGATCTAGAGTACATATGATCAACTGCTATGCCAACTCTCCTGAAAATCCTAAAGATACAAGATACAAGGAAGATGGAAGAACATATACTTGAACTGCAGAAAGAATATTCTTGAAAATGAATGACATACACTATCCATCTCTGGGCATGTTCATGCAGAGACTGGAAAATCCAACTAACAGAGAGATGCCAAAGATGTTTTCCACCTTGTCAGAAGAGCTAACAAAAGGATATCTAAAATGCCATTCAAACATAATTTTCCTTAGGCCCATGACAAACCCAGATAAGGATGTCATTGGAGAATGGAATATTACAGATGCTGAGGGTTCATCATCATCTGGATGATGAACATCCTGGAACATCATCCAGGACTAGGCTTCCACGGGTTTCTGTCTGTGGATTTAGGTGTGACCTGGCCGATCAGCCCATCACGCTGTAAGTGCTCGAGTAGATCTGACTGATCTACAGGTAGATCCCCTCACCAGCCCATGTGTTTCCTCCTCTAAATAAATGTGCAGTCACAGAAGACAAACCTCCAGTTTAAAGAACGTCAATTTGTGATCAAGGGTCAAGAATCTTAAAAGTATACTTTAAGGTATACTTCAGGGAAAAAAACCCAAATCAAAACCAGGGTTCTCACTGATGATGTATGTTAGCATGTACCAGCAGTTGTAATGGAACAATAATAAACATGTTAGGAACATATCAGTGTTTAACAATAGGATTTTTGATGGGACAAGTAGGGTTCCAATGTGCTTTGATGAGCTGAGTAGCACAGTGGTCTAGATGACAGTGAGATGGATCGTTCTCCCTGACGTGGTTGAAAAGAGCATCCAAACACATTGAGCCATTTTTGTGTTGCTTGCATCGCCCTGTGGCCTGATACCTTTGGGCAGCAGTTACATCACGTACTTGACCACTGCCGCGAGAACCAAAGGAGGCAGGATATTTGAGCCATCTGTGAACAGCCTAGTGCCATAGGGCTGTGCGGTAATACGATGCTCATTGTGTAGGTCGGAAATCCGCCTGAGTGTAATTATGACTTGAGATACTAAAGGGAATTCCTAACGTCCACAGGAAGAGTCTTGTAACGACAGTGTATTATCAAAGCATCTCCTACTGACATTATTTCCACACAGAGGTTTACCTCTGAGGGAACACTCCTTAGCCGTGGCCGGGCCCGGTGCCTCACGGGGCTGAAATCGGATGCACTTGTACACCAATTGTATCAATTCCTAAAATGCACTTTTGAATTTGGAATTCCAGAAGAACACAGAGGCCGCTGATGGGTAAACTGCCCTGATTTAGAAAATGCATGGGAGATGGCAGCTGGAAAGGCTCATGTGTCACGGTCGAGGGCTGCTACAGTGAGTGGCCGTCCAGGCTGGGGCTGGAGCTGCAGTCCACCCGAGGGCTTACAACAGAGGCTCGGCCACCCCAAACAGCAAACGCTGAATCTGGATGACGGTGTAATCTGACTTTTCTTACCACGTCAGGCTGGGTAAAAAAATACAGTCAAGACACTATGCATTTGAATAATGCTTTAGTTTTAAATAGGCATTCACAGCCACTGCAGCTTCATTATTCGGGACACATTATTAGACACCTTATAGCTGCTGTGGACTCTTGGAAACTCAGCAGCAGGAGGATCAGAATCCTTGTCCGCAAGGGGTTTACATCCCAGATGATCAGCCAGAAGACAGCCACCTGCAAACAGGTGTACGACCTGTTCCTGAAAGGCCATGAGTCAGTGGCCCCCGCTGCCCCCCGTCGGGGGAGAGACCCCTTCAGAAGCAGCATCTGCGCTGAGTCCTGAAGGATGAAAACCCAAGAGCAAAGCACCCAGGCTGAAGGAAGAGCCGCCAGAAGAGTGGTCTTCTGTCTGGATGAACCAGTGGAAGAGGGGAGGTGCCAGGAATTACAGGGGAGGGGCAGGAAGGGAACCAAGTTATGCAGGTCACTAGGAAAGGCGCCAGATTTTATTCCAAGTAAGAGGACAAGACGTTGAAGAGTTAAATAAGGAAATGAATTCATTCAACATTTGAAAGTATGCTTTTGGCATCACACTTTCATAATCTGTATTTGAATCGAAACCGCAGGAGGAGATTCATCACTGCCTCTATTCAATATGCGAGGACACACAGGCTCTGAGAGGTCATGTGCTGTCCTCGGAAGTTCAGCTGGTTACAGAGAGAGCCGGCGAGCTGAGAGCTTCCCATCCAGGGCTCCTTGCCAATTTCTGTCCACCGCACCCGTCTCCCTCCTGTCTGCCAGTAACCAAGTTAGGTACAGCAAAACCAAATGTCAACAGGAACATTTTCTTTAAATGTCCATGTGTCTAAAATTGTTTCAGAGTATACTTACGGCATCAGGTTGACCTGATGAGAAATGAAAACATGGCTGAAAAGGCACTTGAAGATTTACTCTAAAATAAGAATAATGAAAGAGTTTGAAATAAAAAGATTTAATCTGATTGACTAGGTTGCATGTGACCAGGCTAATAAGGCTATATTTAGACATGGCACTTTAAATCGTTTCTTTCCGTAGATAGGAAATAATCTGCCTGGAGCGTCCCCACCTCAGACTGCAGCACCCTCCGTCAGCTTGCTTGTGCTCAAGGTCGCCACCTCTTTTTCCGAGGTCACTCCAGGCTTTCTGTCTCTCTTGCTCCTTATCATCCTCAGCATCTACCATGATGCCAGGTACGAAGAAAAATAATGCAATAATTATTTTTGTAATTAATGACCTTGCTCTAAGTGCATCAAGAGCACAAGGATATAAGCACTCAACATGTTGAGACACAGTTAGAAATTGCTAAGGTATTACCCAGAAAAAAAGAAATAATTGAGGAAATAAAAATTAGAAAAGCATATCCTAAAGCATCTTAAGCACTTAATAAATCTTATAGTAGAGAAAGAAAGAAGTCTTTATTTCTGGTGGTATGGATGTCTAGATACTTTGTCCATTCTCTGGCTAAAGACAACTAAAACTGGACCAAATAGAAAAATCAATTAGGGGCACCTGGGTGACTCACTTGGTTAAGTGCCCGACTCTTGATTTCAGCTCAGGTCATGATCTCTGGGTCCTGGATCGAGCTCTGCCTCGGGCTTTGCATTCAGTGGGGAGTCTGCTTGAGGATTCTCTCTCTCTCTCTCTGTCCCTCTGCCCCTCCCCCTGCTCATGGTCACTCTCTCTCTCTAAAATAAATAAATCTTTAAAAAAAAAAAAGAAAGCTCAGTTAAAAACCCTTAGCTTTCTGTCAAGAGAAAAGGAATAGTAAGAACCCCCAAACAAAGGAGATTTATGACTTCCTAGAGGTAGGCAGAGCATGGAAGTCATGTGTGGCTTTATGGTAATTCTCAAGGAGAGTCACCCTGACTACCCTCTGGACAACTCAGCATACCCTTTGCCCCTCGATATTGCTGTTCCTGACACCACTTACCTCTCACTGTGCTTTTTCTATTTTTTCCCAGCGCAACTTTCGTCTTCTAACACATAATTGTGAGCAAACCTCAAGTTGTAGAACCCATGAAACATAATTCCATTTATGTAAAATCCAGTACAAATAAAACTAAAAACATAGAGTCTCACTTCACATATAGTGACATATCAACAGAAGTGAGGTCTTGATAAAAAACACGTTCAGAAAAATAGTTCCCTCTCAGTCAAAGGGAAGGAGATGGACTCTGTATATTAAGAATGGGGCGCCTGGGTGGCTCAGTTGGTTAAGCGACTGCCTTCGGCTCAGGTCATGATCCTGGAGTCTCAGGATCGAGTCCCGCATCTGGTTCCCTGCTCAGCAGGGAGTCTGCTTCTCCCTGACCCTCTTCCCTCTCATGTGCTCTCTCTCTCTCATTCTCTCTCTCTCAAATAAATAAATAAAATCTTAAAAAAAAAGAAAATGGAAACAGAATAAAAAAAAAAGAATGAGGGCAAAGGTAGTTATTTTTTCTTAATCAGGAAGTAGATATATGGATGCTAGTTATACAATTATCTTTTATTCTTCTATACAGAATCTAATTTTTTAATTGTAAATGGATGCTAGAAGAAGCCATAGCTGCAAGTAGTTACTAGAAATCAAATTCTGGACTACAAGCATTTATAGCTCCTATTTTGTTTAATCCAGGGAACAAAGCCCTGTGGACCACTGTTACTGTTCCCATTTCCACAGATTCTCCAGCTCACCTGTCCTTGGTGACCAGGGCCAGGACAGGAAGCCTCATTTCCATACTCCAGCCTCCAGGCTGGTACTCAGGGTGAGCCCTGTTCTGAGGGACACCTCAGCCAGCGAATGGACAGAGTACACCGTTGACCTTGTATCTGAAACCCAACAATGAAAACACACAGTACTGTGCTTCTCCAGGATTCTCATGAGGTTCCATCTAAGACACTGGCAACTGGGGGTGGGTGGGGCATCAGTAGCCTGATTTTTAAAAACATGACTAGATGGCTGATGTAGTTCATCCATAGAGGGGAATGCATTCGTCCTGCCTTCTCTAGGCTGACATTATTAACACAGTTGTGTCCCATATCCGGGAAAGGACATAAATGTTCCTGCTACGAAGATGTAAAATGTTCAAAGATCTAACAAATGAGAAAAATCATATTTTAACAGCATTCAAAGCAATTGGCATAATCTGTTTTTCTCAATCTTACCTTTCAGCGAATTTGCGTTCAAGCTACTTACTGCCGCCTTCTTCATCACAGACTGACAGCCCTGCTGTGCTCATTCCCGTGTTCATCCCTTCCATGGAGACGGATTTAGTCATCATTGGCTTGGCTTTGCCAGACATTCTCGTCTCACCACAGAGTAAGCATTTCCAGAACTAATTAACCAATTTGTCAATAACTCAGAAAGGATGATCTTAAAATATTATTGTCAGTAAATATTTTTGAAAATCCCTACGCCAAAAAGGGAAGTAAAGCTTAAGAAAAGCTTGTGCTTATCAGTGTGGTATTTTAACGATCCTGGATTATGCCATTCTTAATGACGAGCTTGAGTGGGAGGGAACGGGGGTCCTCCGAGCGAGGCTCGAAGAGCTGGCTTTCACCTGCTCCGGAAGGTCAAATGAGTCAGCCAGCCAGATAGCGTCTGTCACACTCCAGCAATCATGGTTGTTATGGAAAGGACGCTCAATTTAGAATCAGAATACCTGGAATTCAAGTCATGATTCTTTGTTTACTAGCTCAGAAAATTATCCAGAATTTCTGTTCCCATACCTAGAAGTGAGGGATCAAAATATCTACCTGACAGGGTTTACTAGGACTCAAGGGATACATCTTATCTAAGTGCCCACTGAAATTCAAAAAGTTATACAGGATGTATAAAGTATTACCCGGGCAAGTTTGCAGCCAGAGCAGTGGAAGAGAAAGATTGAAGATCATTACCTCTGACTTGTACAATGGTCAAGAAACTGTAAACACAATGAAAACAAAAGCTGAAGTTTCAAACATGGGCATAACAAAAAATTGTAGCTGTGCTAAATTACAGACAGGTAGGATTTGCAAGGGCATTACAAAGGGTAATAAAATCCAGGTGCCAATTGCCAACTTCACACAAGAGAGATAGCAGGCATACTCAGCATTATCCTGAGAAAAATAATGGTTTGCCAAGCCAAATTCAGCTGTTTTGCACAATGACTGCCGTTAGTGATTTAGGCTGGAGATTATTTCAAACACAATCTCCAGAGAGAATAGTAATACTGTGCTGGTTTGGGTCCGGGAAAAAAAAAACATGCACTTTTTACAGTTATAAATACTTTCTAAATCTCTGGATTTCATAACAGCAGAGAGAATCAGCCCTCTGCAGTAGCTACTTATGAGTGGAAGGATCCTTTTCTGTACTTGGAAGGAGTGGAAAAAAGGCAAGGAGCTGCCGCTGTGAGTGCTGACACGGACATTTGTGGTTGATGGAAAAGCAACAAGATGACCCCTTTAAATGTCCTGGTGATTAGAAGGCAATTAATATTTTTAACTGAAAATTTTATTGAGGTAATCGTAGATTTACATGCAGTTTTAAGAAACCACATGAAAGAGATGCTTTGTACATTTTACCCAGTTTCCCCCAATGTTAACATTTGTAAAAAAAATCTAAAGTATATTATCATAACCGAAATACTTACATTGAGAAAATTTACCACTTTTATTCGGCTTTCTCATCTTACTTGTGTTCATATGTGTGTATCTGTATGTGTCTTTAATTCTATTCAACTTTAGCAACTATATAGGTTTTATATATTTTCTCCAAAAACATTTAGAAATACCAATTTGTAACAGATAAAACCATTTTTTTCTTCAAAAATGATCTCTTTCTGTGTCCTTTTTCTGAAACAACCTCTGGTCTCTATCATCATTTCATGATTTCTCTATACAAAATCACTATTATTTACAATCTTTTCTGACCTTATGTGGAGAATGAATTTTAAGAAAGTTAACTGTAAATAACTGCTTTAAAAAAATTTGACAGACGTGTGAAAACTGAGGGCCTGTGGTACGCAGAATTTTAAGAACCCCTAAGACCCCCATCCCAAGATTCTGGCCCCCGGGATATACACACCTCTGATTATTGAATCAATTACCCACAAGGGCACTGCTATGAAGAGATTTTACAGATGTAAGTAAGGTCTCAAATCAATTTATCGTAAGGTACAGGGAGAAAATCCAAGTGGTCCTGAAAGAATCACAAAGCAGTGGTTTTATGAACAGAGGTTCTTCAACTAATTGGCTATGTGGAAATAGATGGAAGAAGGAAAAGTAGAAAAACTTTTATACAGTTGAGTAAAGCCCAGTGAGGTAAGAGAATAAAACCAACAGTCCTCAAGGACAGCCATCTCGTGAAGTTCTAGAATCTTTATCTGCCCCAGATAAACCATACAGAGAAGAGAGAATTGAGTCTTTTTATGACCTTCAGTATATAGTGTACCTCTAAGTGACATAAGAGAAAATCCAGAATCTAATTCTTGCTATACACAGAGCCCGTGCTATGGATAATAATGATTCTAATAATTTCTAGTTATTTAGCACCAAGTATATGCCGAGACCATAAACACGACCGAACCAATTTTCATGAAAGATGAGACCACAGGAGCTGTCTCTGAGCCTCGCTCTTGCCTTATTGGAATCTAGCTTTTACCCTTAACACACCACTGTCGTAAGCCCGGCCGCAGTCAGTACTCATATGCATACTACACAATTCAAGGCACATTTTTATCTTGCAGTGCACCTCTGCTGCGTTTGATTTGATGTCTTTCGGAGATGTTCTTACTTCCTTGGGTCTTGTTCTCCTC
>NW_027397073.1:4135783-4167394 GCF_003265705.2 Callorhinus ursinus | reverse complement strand
CTTGCTCCTAGGTTGGTGGTATTCCTGAGTGCCCTGCCCTCGTTCCACTGCCCCTGTCTCTCCACCAGACTTCAAGGACGCCCTGATGTTAATCTCATGATTTCAGCCTGTTTGCTGGTGTAGCCCTGTGATGTGACCTGTCCGGTGTCCCCCAGCTACTGTGAGTTCAGCATGCAATCCCTCCCTGCTTCTCATCATTTACCCATGTCTATGCTTAAACCTGAAAGTAATTAAGACCACCGTATGGTTAGTTGTGACGATCACTTACCAGAGATCCTTTATTTTTCTTACTTCCAAGCTCGTGACCACGTTCTTGCCATAGCTGGGCCTGCCAAGACGTCTGCATTGTGGAGAACGGGACTGACAGTAATGAAAAATGAGCTGTTGAGAATCAGAAATACCTTGAATAGAAATTACTTTTTTTCCCAATGTGGGCAAAATCGGCTTAATGGTCTCTGAAAACACCAAATAAAGAGGGAAATAATTACTTCATTTTGTTGAGGGTACTGATCTCTGAAATTGGATAAAATAAAACAGAGGAATCAGCTTGTTTTACCATCATCATCATGTTGAAAATGAGTGAAAGTGGGGCACCTGGGTGGCTCAGTTGGTTAAGCGACTGCCTTCGGCTCAGGTCATGATCCTGGAGTCCCGGGATCGAGTCCCACATCGGGCTCCCTGCTCAGCAGGGAGTCTGCTTCTCCCTCTGACCCTCTTCCCTCTCGTGCTTTCTATCTCCCATTCTCTCTCTCTCTCAAATAAATAAATAAAATCTTTAAAAAAAAAGAAAATGAGTGAAAGAATACTGACAAAGGAATGGAACGCTCACAATCTACAGAAGTCAACCTATTAACTTCAGACACAGATATTCTTTCTACTTAAATTAATATTAAAAATATTATTTTTAAAATGAAATTAACTCCAATATATCTGTGAACTACCTGGCATATCCCATTGAACTATTGATTATAGCATGACTAAGAGAACATAAGGTTTATAATCATATGAAAAGTGAAAATGAGAAAAAAATTTTTTTGGTAAATGTTGCTGTAATGACTGCAATTATATCCTACCACAATGAATAGATTTAATTATAATGAACTTGAGATAAATCATTTGCAATATTACAATTCAATCATGGGTCTGCTTTAAAGTAAGTCAACTTACCACTGACACTGACAAGGAAAAAATGTTTTATTTATACCACTTGAGATAATATCTTTGAAACTTTAATATCAGTAGTTAATATATTTAGAAAATATTAAAAATAAAAACTAGAAGAAATGACATGCAATTTCAAAAAAAAGCATAATAATTTCAAAATCTCTATAGGTTAACAAGAAAAACTGGTCAACTCATCATTTGGCTTAATATTTCATTGACTATACATAATATTCTTTTACTAAGCAATAGAAGGTCAGATGGCATTATCTGCATTTGCTTTATACCCTAGTCTTCCAAACAAGCTTAAAAGCACTTTCTGGGAGGGAAGTATGTCTTCTATTTATTTTTATAGCCCAGCCATATTCACTACAATAATATTTAGTACAATGCTTCAGGCATTGAGATAGTTCACTCACTAGTAAAAATCGAAATTAGACTTTGCTTTGTATTTTCCGAGTTTTATACCCAGAGAGGCCTCCTGAGTTTAGCTCAAATAAACCCTTAAAAATTTTAATAAGAACAAATTAGTTCTACAAATGCACAGACAGATTGAACATAAAATCAACTGTCTTTGGGGACATCATTTCCACAGACACATAATTAATTATACCCATGAAATTCAATATAAATAATGCACATTCACATTTTTCACATTTTGACATGAACGTGCAGACACATTTGATTTATTCTACCTGACAACCTAGAACCATCCAATCAAATGTAAGCTTTTTATTACAGAGAAATCAAGTCTCTAATTAGGACTGGCACTCCACCCATCATCTTCCTATCATCACCATTGCAGCTTGTGCTTCTGACAGCCTAAAAAAAAAAAAAGAAAGAAAAGAAAAGAAAGAAAGAAAAAAGAAGCAGGATGGGAAAAATAACAAGGATAAAAATATAAAAATGACTATTTTTTGAAAAAGAAGAATTTATGTGGTAAAAGTGTGATTAAAACAATAAATTCTAAAAATTTCAACAGACAAACATATAAGGTTAGCCATAAACAACTTGAATTGTTTAAAAAGGAAAATTTGCACTTCTCTGAACCCATAGCCAGTAATCTGTTTTATTCATTTATCTTTAAAGATTTTATTTATTTATTTGACAGATAGACAGCGAGAGAGGAAACACCAGCAGGGGGTAGTGGGAGAGGGAGAAGCAGGCTTCCCACTGAGCAGGGAGCCCGATGTGGGGCTCGATCCCAGGACCCTGGAACCATGACCTGAGCTGAAGGCAGACGCTTAACGACTGAGCCACCAAGGCACCCACCGGTAATCTGTTTTAATTATTATTTTATGAAACAACTTCCCAGCCTCTGTTTTCCTAGGTTAGACCTCTCTTCTAAATTTCCAGTTACTGCCAGTGCTCTCCCAAATACCTCCAACTCTCTTAATTTATGTATTTTTTGACACCTAAAATTCAGCATGCCAAAACGGAAATCATCCTGGCCTCTCCTCAACCAAGAAAAGGCACCATCTTCTTCCCATACAACTACTCTTGGAACTTTAAAGTCCTCTGTAATCCATTCACTCAGCTGCCAGCCTGAGGATATTCCACTTCTGCCATATTGTTTTTTGTTTGTTCTCCTCTATCTGCATCCACTGACACTGCCCCCTGATCTGTGTCCTTATCATCTATTTTCTAGATTAGCCATGGCATTTTAACCACTGAAGATGGAGATGAAGTTCCCCCACCCAACCCCACCATAAATCTCAGTGAGAATACCGATGAGGTTATACCTTCACTTATGATTCTTCCCTGTGCCCCGAGAAAGTGCTTCCAAAAACTGTCTTGTGTGTGCAAGACCAAGCTAAGAGATATTTAATGAAAAATGAGGAAGGGGTGGGCTCATTTTAGAAGACCATCCTGACAAACTAGTCCACTTTGTTACAGACCTTAAGAGCTTTAATGTGAGGATGAGCACTGGCAGTCTCCTAGAAGGAAGAGATAAGGCTCAGTGGTTCCTAAACTTTATTTGGTCACCAAATCCATTGTTTCAAGTGGACTTAACTAGTGTTTAATGGAACACATTTTGGAATGTTCCATTTAGATTGGCTTGCAAGATTGACTCTAAGCTCTTTAATGTAAAAATTTTCTCTTAAGTCACAGATCAATAGAATTCTAGATCCATTCAAGATGAGTCTAGGAGAAAGACGGGAGGATTTCAACAGATAAATTCAGGGAAGGAAACATTACAGAGATAAAAGTAAAGAGTTAGACATAGAGAAGTATGTCTGTCTTAAGGAAATAGTAATCCTCAGCAAGGGTGTTCACTATGTTTGTGCCTGTTTTTTAGATTGTAGATTTTTTTTAAATCACAGAATATTGGAATAGGACTTTGGAGGAAAAGAAGGACCTGGGTCAATTCTTCTAAATTGAATGGAGTATCTGCCCCTTGAGGTAGATCTCCACCACTAGTTCAAGTACAAACTTTAAGACAATTCAAGTAAATATGGGATTTTAGCTTAAGAATGACTTGGAAACTTGTTTCATGAGATGGAATAGGAATATATTGACATATCAAAATATAGAATAAAATTTTAATACCAAGCAACATGCACAACTGGCTTCCTTCACCCTCCACTTCTGACCTTCATCCATTTTGTCCCATCCCAATCCCAATCCTAGGAGTGTGCTTGGTATTTGGGGTCAGGCATGTCAGAGCATGTTCCTGCATTCCTTGGTACGTGAGATAAGTAAAATAGTCGAATTCCCAGAAACAGAAAGTGGAATGGTGGTTACCAGGGGCTTGGGGAGGGGGAAATGGACAGTTGTTGTTCTGTTCTACAAGGTGAATAAGTTCTAGACATCTGCTCTACAACATTGTGCCTATAGTTAATGCTGTATTGTGCAATGAAAATTTTGTGAAGAAGGTATATCTCATATGCATGTGTTCTTATCAGAATAAACAACATAAAATTAAAAAGTTGGAATAATTTTTTGCATTTAAGTTCAAAATGGCTCTACATCCAAATGACAGAGTCACTTGCATCAAATAAACTGCCTGAAAGTAGTAGCTTCATAATGTCAGTTACTCTTAGTTCTTCAATCTCCCATTTTGTCTTAGGGACAATCATGATTGTAGTTAAACCTGAACGCCGACCACGTGTCAGGCACTATGGCTAACTCAGTGTGCACCTTATCTCATTCAGTCTTCTCACCGGACGCTACTTTACAAAGGAAGACTGAAGCACAGAGTAGTTGCATAGTTTGCTTGGGGTCTTGTGCAAAGCACAAGTGGTGGTTAAGACGGAGCCACACTGACTCTAGAGCTCATACCCTCCACCTTAAGGAGATAATATTTTCTGTCTGTGTTTTGAGTGATCATTCCACATATCTGAGCCCAATCTTTCAGTAACAAAACAGGGCTTATTTTGCCCACACAGGACAGCATTTATACATGTTCTCCAGGTGATAGAAAGGCAGAGACTAGAAATAATGAAAGATGCAACCAGTCACAGTCGGGAACTGCCAGCCCTAGTGACTTGGCATTGCTTCGGATAGCCGGTCCCGACTCACACCAGTGTACATACGCAGTGAGCTGAGGACGATGTCTGTAGCAAATGTCTGCACACAAATCCCACTTACTAATTCTTCTACAATTTCCTAAGGGGTAGAAATGTCTAACTCAATTCCCATAGCAGCTGACTAGTTCTTCTTCTGAAAAAACAGAAATAGAGTCAATACTTTTTCTCTAAGATAGAGATTCATTTAATGTAACCATTCGGAGTGCCCTTTATCCCTGTGTTTCTGGCTGAACAGCTGCTGTAAGTCATGGTCCCAAACTTGTTAACTTTGATTTAATCAGAGTGGGAGAAACCCTGGAAGTGAAGAGGGATCAGAGAGGACTGCAGGAGGAAATTCCCCATCGTGTAGGACACACAAATTCTACGAAATTCTTATGGCAAGTAGCCTTCAGAATGACAGAAGTTCTCTAATTTCAATGATTCGACGTGCAATACTTTGTGTTGGGGGCAAGTTCCGTGGGGTCCTAGCTCACCTAACTGTTTGGCTTAGGGATATTCCAACAGACTACTCTGAGGGCACACTCCTCAGTAGTGTTTGTTCCAGTTTTTATTTGTTTTCCTTCCAAACCAAGAGAGGTTAAACTGAAACTCCCAGAGAGGCTAATAACGTGTTTAGACACATAGCAGATGAGTATCTGCACATTTAGAATCTTCTTACACATAAGTGTTTGGAAAATTAAGGAACAAACATTTAGGAAAAGTAGCTTGAAACCAGACAAACATTTGAGCAAGGTCAGCACGTTAGTGTCTCTATAATGCCCTTTGTTTAACAGAGGAGAGATGGTTGCTGCAGCTTTGTGGTCATTCTGGAGCCCTCCACTTGTCTTTCTTCTGCCAATAGGGATGGGTCAGATTCGGTACATTGCTGCCACTTCCAGATGCGTGGTGGTGTTCGCGAAATGGCTAAGAACCTTCTGTGAGGAAAACATTGGGATGCCAAGGAGAGGGAGATGAGAACACCCCGTGGTGCACCAAAGGGCTGTTATTCAGTCAGTGCCCCGAGAAGGACGTGGCAAATCAAACAAGCCTGGCATTTATGGTTGTGGAGTAAAATAATGCCTGAGTTTTTAACCTTGCTTATCCAAATGCCTAGATTTCTTTTTGATGAGGTGGTAAGGGAATATCCTCGATTTCATTTAGCTGTGATTAAGGCCTTTGGCAAAATGCTAGATGTTAACACATCTAGCACTTCTGAGGAAGACGGAATTACGATTTCCTCATGGCTGGCTGTAGTAGCTTCCGATTCCCAATGGCGTCTATTTTTCTCCATAGGCCTTTATAAGCTTCATTACTTTAGACCCTTTATTATTGCCTGAAATCTAAGGCTAACTCTAGTTCCTCAGGCCATATTAAGACTTATTTTAAAAGCCTGTTGTTTGAAGGCATGCATCACTATTATACGGGCCCATTCACGCCACTATGGTTAACGCTGAGTTGCAGTTTCTATTTAAAAACAAAAACAAAAACAAAACACTGTCCTTGTTCAAGCCGCCACAGCAAACTACCATAGACTGGGTGGCTTGTACACCACAGACATCCATTTCCTGTGGTTCTGGAGCTGGAAGTCCGAGATCAGGGAGCCGTGTGGTTCTGTCCTGGCAAGAACTCTTCCAGGCTGCAGACCGCCATGTTCTCCTCATGTTCACCTGGCCTGGAGCCGAGGGAGGAAGGAAGCTCTCTGGTGACCAATTCTAATTAGCTCTAACAAGTCTTAATACCATCCCACTGGGGGATAAGGTCTCAACATAGGAACTGGAGCTGGACGTGAACATTCAATCTATGACAATCATACAAGATAGTGTCCAACTGCAAATTGGGTCACACAGATTTTTTTAAGTCTGGGATTACTGGATGTAATTACTGCAGACATTAAGATACTAAGGGGGGAAAGACCACTGAATGTAGAAACGTAAGATGAATAACCAAACTAACTAATCTGTCTGCTTTTTATTATCACCATGAACTGACAATTCTAAACAACGTCAGTGATGAAATATACCTCCCTGAGGGGGGCGGGAATATTCTGTTGGTCTACGCTCCAAATGGTTGCTGTGGTTACTAGTGAAGGTTAATAAGATATATGTAACCTACAAATGAACCCATTTTTATTACTCTCTTTTTAACAAACATCATGGTCTACATGGAATTTATGTTTGGGGAATTCCCAATTATACAGTTATTCCATGAACAGGTGGGACTGGAGTAGCAACTCGGAACCATACAGCTTACTTTGGACTCGGTTTAAATATTCTCCGTTCTGCATATGCTGCATTTAAGCAATACATATGAAACAGCAAATAACACGGTGATGGTAAAGACTAAGAAAATGAATTGAGTTACTTCAGTTTTGTCATTCTATGTGACCATTTGGAGGTCTTTTTATTTGTGTTTAAATTTTGATACTGTGAAGTACTTTCAAGTATGTATACCTCAAGTGAGGTATAATATTTGTGTTCAGTAAGTGCAAAATTTAGTACAAGCAGAAAATATTCAGAGAAGATTGTCTCACCATTGTCTTTCAAATCAAAAATGAGTCTTCCTTTATAATTGTTACTCATTGTTTTAAAACTAAAAAACGAACCAAGAAAATGAAATGTTTCATCAGTTGTATGATTTGGTAGTTGTCTAAAGTGTTGTGTAGAGAAGCACCTGTTAGAAAGTGATCTGCTCAGTGTGTCAAATTCAAATACACTAGGGATGCCATTGTCTTCAGTGTTTTTCAAAGTATTGAGTTTGACAAGCCGAATCTCCTTCACTGCAGGGAAAACTTTAAGCTCCATTCTAGCTAATACTGATTGTGATAAATTAACCTAAAGGTATGGGGAGAGTTTGTGCTAATGAAATTTGACACTGCATTTCCAAACTGATTTCTGCAAACATTACATGTCTCCCTGGCAGGAAGACCTCTTGGCAATGAAGCCATTTTGTGATCTGGGAAGTGGTATCTTGTCTCTTATCTTCGATCTAAAACACTATTGGGATCTGACACAAGCTAGACTCAGTTAGGTACCACAGCATCTCAGTAAGGGTGACTTCCTAGGCAATGTGCAAATCGCTTCATTCCCTAGGCACCCAGATCTCCATCTGTAAAATGGGGACCATGATATTTGTTATTGTCACACTTCAACAGCAGTCAGGGGCTCCTGAACTAATTTCTCTAAACTGACTTTGGTCCCTTAAAATTAGACACGTTTGCGTAAGTATCAAACTGAGCACCTTACGAAAAATAGTTTCTTAGAAAGGTGTGAATGTGAAAGAAATATGATTCCTCACTGCTTTGGCTATCCAAATGATTGGAATGACTCAAAATTAGTAAAGTAAGATTTTATTTCTGGACAGATCAAGAGTTTGAAATGAATTTTTAATCTTGTAAAGATTAAAAGACATTTCATCCTTGATCTTCTTCTGTTCATCCAATGCCACACACTCTTTCTGGGAAATACTCTCATAGTTTTAGTTATCAACTGTATGCTGAGGACTCTTAAATCTTTATCTTCAATCTGGATCTGTCCACTGAATTTTAGACATGTAGACACACACACACACACACACACACACCTGCAAAGCATCTCTTCCTGGTGATCTACGGGCACTTAAGTCAGCCAGAACTATTTTCATTATCTTTCCTCTGTATTTATTCTTCTAGTGTTTTTTCAGGTTTCCAAGATCAGCTGGCCCATCTCTCAGGACAGAGCTCAGACTCACAATGGAGAACTTCCCCTTCTACCTAGTCAGTGGCTGCATCTTACAACTTGACCTCACCAAGATTAAGTGTCTCCAGATCCTTCTCTCCTTCCTTTCCTGCTCTCACGATCCTCCTTCTGTGTCCACCTAAGACCTCACCTGGATCATAGCGGTCAACCAGTGACAGGCTCTCTTGCCTTCCATCTTGTGCTCCTCAAACTCAAGTCAAAAACACTCTAGAATTATCTGTCTACACCCAGATTTAATCATGATATTCTCCTAACACTCTCACTTCTCATTGGCCAAAGCAACATTTCTCAAAAGAGGTAGCACCTGCTTGTCTGGAGATGTGTGTGTGAATTTCTGGCTGTCACAATGATGGGGACAAATGATATCACAGTCCTGGAGCCCAAGGTCTCAGATATTTTGTGGCACATGAGATATTTTGCCCATAAACACTAAGTACTTGTAAGTTTTAGTATATGCTCTATTTCAGTATATGCAGTAAGGCATCTACTTTGCACTTTGCTTTATTCTGAAAGATAGCACATGTTATTTAACATTTTAGGAAATCATGTCACCATGATATTCTCGTGGCATCTGAGTCATCAGTATGATACACCTGCCCCAGTCTGTGTTCGGAGGTGTCACACATCCCATTATCCTATGTTTCATTTACGCAGCTCAGTGTCATCATGTTCCTTAATGATGTTAAATTCAAACATTTACATCCTTAAATACATATTATTTTATTATAATTTTTCCTGTACATTTTCTTCATATTATGGTAAAAGCATTATATTGATTTTTTTTTAAATTAAGGCTGCAGATAGTTTATAGGATCTGCAGATTTCAACACAGTAATGGGGCATTAATAAACATCCATTGTAAGTAGCAGGGACTGTGCCTGGTTGGGATGAGAACCTTTGTCTTACTGGGTGAAGTCCAAGCCATTCATGAAGGCAAGCAGTGCCCTCCCCGTTCAGCCACCTCTTTCTCCAGGTCCATCTCTTATCAACAGCCAGCCCCAATAATACCAACCTCTAATAACTCTCCAATACACAATATTGTCTCTCACTATGCATTCACTTATGATTTTTGTTGCCCAGAATACCTTTCCTCCTGATTTTACTTGGCTAACTTCCACTCCACCATTGAGACATGATCTCAATGGGGCACCAGTGCATGCTGGACTGATTGCACATGGTCCCATAAAGCAGGCTGAATGTGCTTCTCTCCCAATACACCGTGAGTCCATTGAGAGTGGTCTTTGTTTGTCATCTTGGGATCACCGGTGCCCATGCTGTGCCTCACAGGTGGCGGGGTACAGGTGCTGAACATATGTATGGATGCGCATGTGGATGAGCGAGTAAATATGTGAACAAATGTGAACTCCTATTAGGAAAAACAAAATAACAATAAAGAATCTCTCATATAATAGAGCAATGGATGCAGCAGTCTCCTCAGTATATTCAAACTGACAAACCCTATCCCACCAGATCCAGCCATGTCTTTGCAGAAGCTTGGCAAAAACAGGCAGTATCAATGGGGTACAGATTCAGAGCAAGCTGAAGACACACACAATGGTCCTCACATCAAACTTCTATTTATTCTGCAGCCTGAACCTTCTAAAATAAAACAATTATGTTTGAAAATGATGCCATCACCACTGTCTAAGCCATATTTAACATTAATTGTCCAGACAAACTCAGTCAGGTTGGGTTTGTGAAATGCATAGACCGCATTAACATGGAAGTGGTCCTCTTGTGGCATCTGAAAGACAGTTCTACTCAAACTATGTGTCATCATGACTCCAAACTGCTGTGTGCAAAACAAAGAGCCAGTGAAAGAGCCAAGAAGGAGACAGAACCAAAAAACTGAGAGTAAGAAGAACAACTTCATATGATGTCCCCCAAATAGAAGCTGCAGAAGAAGCAACCCAATGGACAGTGATAAGGAATCTCTCTCTCACAGACAAGGCCTTGTGTAAATTGGGTGCCATCAACTTTGTACACATGATACTCCAAGTTAATCAGTTCAAACATTTAATAAAAAACAACCTGTATACCTTGTTTTCAGCTGTTAATATTATTTAACTTATTTAGAACACCATCACTATAAAGCCAAAACTTTACTATGGTCAGTTACCTAGGAACTCATCCACAGATAAACAAACAAAAAAAATCAACCTCAACTCAAGGAAGCCATGCCTAAGTCTTAGGACAGATTAGAACAAATAGAAGGTTGCCACAACCAGGAAAACACCTAAGATAGATTTTCCCCCAACAGTGAATAAAATGATACTAGCTTCACAATGAGAGAATTTAGTTGAGTGTTTTATTTGAGTATAATGCAGGTCAGACCATAACACTGATATGCAAAATTCTCTCATTTCAACCCTGCATTTCATTTTTATATTATGTAGACAGGGATTGAAGAACAGGAACTTCACATAATAACTGCTAATCAAATAGTTTTCCTGTGACTAGTATGGATTATACATCATGCATTGAACCTTCTTTCATAGAGTGTAAACGCACACATAGCCAGAGAAATTTGGGGTGTAAGGTCAAGTCGGTAATATTGACCTTCATTTCCTATAAAACACAAGAGCAAAACAGAGGACAAGAGATTTGACCCAGGACACAAAGAAGACCATGGCAACTGCAAGGATGAGAAGTAAAATATTATCAACTTTTTACTCTTTTAATCAACTATATTCATTTGAGAACACAAGCAACATTTTGGAATATTATTTAAATAAGTAAAGAGTCATTTGGTCTAAAATTAATTTGAGTATATTGTCATAGAAAAACAACTTTCTTGTTTGAAGCAAGTTTGAGAATTAAAAGCAGAACCCAAACAGTTTCTGAGATACTCAGTCTTAAAATTAATGCAAAAAAAATCAAACAAAACTAAATTATCTTTTCAGTCTTATGAAATTAAATACAGAAAGTATTATTATACATTTTAAAACATTGCAAATAAAGAAGATTTATGATTTTCTTTAGAGAATTTCTTCACTGAATTATAGTTAGATTTGTAGGGAAAATGTGTTTGCAAGGTAGACATTGATCAAAGAGAGAGAGGTCTGGGGAAAGAGCCAGAAAAAACCCCTCAGAATTCTCAAGGTGGTCAATAGAATGGGATAGGTGACTTGTGCTAATGATTTCAAAGCCAACTGGCTAATGAAAAGGGATGGGTAAAGACAGCGGGATATTCTGCCTTAGGTTACCAAATGAGCTATACTGCATGCCCCCCAAATTCATATGTTGAAGTCCTAGCCCCCAGTTCCTCAAACTATGACTGTGTTTGGAGACAGGGCCTTTAAAGAAGTAATGAAGATAAAATGAGATCATGAAGGTGGGCCCTTATCCAATATGACTGGTGTCCTTGTAAGAAGAAGAGATGAAGACGGAGACAAGCATGTGAGCAGAAGAAAGACCACATGAGGACATAGCAAGACATCAGAAATCTGAAGGCCTCGGGGCGCCTGGGTGGCTCAGTCATTAAGCGTCTGCCTTCGGCTCAGGTCATGATCCCAAGGGTCCTGGGATCGAGCCCCGCATCGGGCTCCCTGCTCGGCAGGAAGCCTGCTTCTCCCTCTCCCGCTCCCCCTGCTTGTGTTCCCTCTCTCGCTGTGTCTCGAGACAGGGAATCTTAAAAAAAAAAAAAGAAAAAGAAATCTGAAGGCCTCAAAAGAAACCAACTTTGTTGGGGTTTCCAGCCCCCCCGACCTGCGAGAAAATAAATTTCTGCTGTTTGAGTCACCACGTTTGTGGTGTTTCTTATAGCAGCACTATCTAAATAATACGCCTGGTTTGACATAAGCTCAGTCAGATCCAATATGAATGAAACTCGTGATACAATGCTTTAGACTCCTGGTTCTCAGAAACAGCAACTGGTCAAGTAAAAGTCTTACTGGAATCAGTGTGACAGAATGTCTACAAATGAGATTTTTTTTATTGTAAAATTATTTAATATTGTCAAAACTAGTATAATGCTTGATTTTATTTTAAAGCAATGTTTGTAAGTTGGTGGCTAATGTGCAATGTTATCTGTAATCCAAAATATTAATAGCATGACTTTCATTTAAAAATTTCTAGAAATGTCAGAGCCTCAAGAAGGTATGGATATTTTAGATATGCATCTTTCTATTCATATATACTCAATCCCAGATTCTCTCTGTTCTCTGAAATCTATTCTATAATGGCAAAATTCTGGCAGATCCTTGTCCAGCCCAGGGATAAAATGTATGAGGATCAGAGAGAGGCCTGGAACCTTGCTCAAAGTTAATATAAACAATAGTTGTCATCATGTTATCAGCAGTAAAGGCACTTAATATATGTTCTAATATTAAATATTGAATATTTACAACTACCCCCAAAAGAAAATACAAACCCCAACAAATAATTGTTGAAATGGTATTATTTTTTATAAATTTAGTTATATAAAATATTTTTCTAAAATTTATTGTCCTTGTTTCTGTAAAATTTATATACTGTGTTCACAAGAATATTTTCAATTATGTATATGTGGTTTGCACTGTATTTCTATGGGATAGTGCTGATCTAGAAAACTGGGTTTCAGGTTCAGGTTGAAAGGAGATGAGAATTGACAGGAAGGGGGAAGGAAAGAGACAATTTTGGAAGAATGAAGCCTTTCCTTGAATCTAAATAAGAAACTGAAGTTTAAAAGGAAAGAAGGAGGGAGCTTATCAGAAGAGCATGGAAATCGATTCTGGGAAGGTTGCCCAAGAACAGAGAGGGCCATCTGTCCTGGACTTGAGTGAGTGGATCTATGAAGGGCACTGTTTGTGAGCCCAAGAACTGTGCAGGTGCTCAGAGGTGACCCGACACACCTTTGATCAAAGACCTTCCTTAACTGCCCGCTGATACAATGCCACCCATATTTTCCATTGGCATCTAGTGGGACTTCATTGCCAGCATCAAGCATATCAGTATGTACCTCCCAGCAGTAGGGACACTTATTTGTGTTGTAAAATTTGGCTCAGTCTTCCCGCACACCAGATTTTGTGATGTTATGAAGAAGGTGATGGCCCTAGATGACCGTTTGCTTGATGGCAGGAAGTTATCCCCACATGTACTGGCAACAGGTAAGAACTGAGAAAATCAGCAGTCCCTGACTGGTGAAAGACCTAATGAAACCCCAGCTATATAATCCCCCAGGGCTACCCCCATTCACACCATGAGTATGTCAGTATGACTTCCAACATACTGAACGTAAGAGACGTTCCTATGTCTCTAACCAGTACGCTCTAAAGCCCAGAGATTTGGCTTTACTTCTGGCACTTCTCCATTGGACCACTGCTAAAATGAGAATGAACATAACTTCTCAAAGTCAGGATTGCTTGGAAGGTGAAGATGTTTCCTCACCATGCTTCTCCTGGTCTCCTGTAGGGCCAGCCGTTGCCCTTTTTGATGGTAGGGATGATATCTGATATTTATATTCCTTACAATATTTATCCTAATGCCCATTGCCTATGTGATGCTCCATACACATTTGCAGAATTTAATTGTCATGCAGACAAACCTAATTTCAAACCGCTGGTCTTGCTCAGCAAATTCCCAACCTCTACTTCAACAGAGAATGCCAGAGTATTAATACAGACTAGGACCCAGAGAAAGCATCACACTTTAGACCAAAGTAGTCAAGGTTTCCTTGCAGAAAACAACTCTAGTGCCTACATCTCTGTACCTTTTGCAGGGAACACTCCTTGCTCTTTACCTTAAAAAGTAACTGTCAGTCTAGCTGATATTTTCCTGGTCAGCCAGTAAGTAGCTGAGCTACATGCCAGCACTGCCATTTTCACCTTACATAGGACAGCAGAAAGTTAATCTGGCAGGTAGATTCTAAGCTACAGAACAGGGATTCTCAACCCCGGCACTATTGAAATTTGGGGCCAGAGAGTTCTTTGTTGGGGAGCCTTTCCAGTGCACTGGAAGCTGCTAAGCAGCATCCTTGCCCTCTATCAACTAAATACCAGTAGCATCTCCAGTTCTGACAATCAGAAATGCCTCCAGACATTGCCAAATGCCCCCTGGGTAATGAAATCACCCCCTAATTGAAAAACACTGCAGCAGAGAAAGACAAGGTATAAAAGGAAGGTATTTTCTTGCACTGTGATCTGAAAAAGGACATGAAATCGGTAAAAGGCAGACAGTCACTAAGCAATGGGACATTATCACACAGATACTCTGCCCTTTAAAATAACTCTATCAGGGCACCTGGGTGGCTCAGTTGGTTAAGCGACTGCCTTCGGCTCAGGTCATGATCCTGGAGTCCCAGGATCGAGTCCCACATCGGGCTGGCTCCCTGCTCAGCGGGGAGTCTGCTTATCTCCCTGACCCTCTTCCCTCTCGTGCTCTCTACCTCTCATTCTCTCTCTCTCAAATAAATAAATAAAATCTTTAAAAAAATAATAAAATAAAATAAAATAAATAACTCTATCAGAGCAAATTATAAGATTGGAAAAAATAATGACACAATATGGGGGCATCAGTCAAGCAACAGGTTACTTTGACCCACGTTGGAGTTAAGTAAAGACTGAAGTTAACGCAGGGTAACTTGATGATGCCTTTGCCCTCACCAAGAGTCCATGGGCTTCAAGAAAAAGAGAACTAAAACTCATGCACTTTGGATTCATGATAAAATTGGATCAGCTCAGTTCAAACAGTCCTGCCCATACTTTATGATTTAAATGCACACAAAGTTTCAAAGACCTAAATGCACAGCCAATTTATTTATAGTACTTTATAGAATAGAAACCCAAACACTGCAAATTCTGCTTCTGGTTCATGATTGTAAATGAATTCCAAAGTTTCAAACTTTGGGCAAAAATCGTAGGTTACTACTGCCAGAGCTTAGAAATCCTTTGCATACTCTACAGCAACTTCTTACAGTACACATTGTCTCCTTCTTTTTTAGGAACTACTTGAACAAATTCAGCCTCCTTCTTACAAGTCCCTGGAGCCACTGTTTTCAGGGCTTGACCTGCCAACTGGAAAATGTTAAGTCATTTCTCCCCCATTGTACTAGGTTCTTAATAATATTGAACTGTAAGGCATAATTTGTAATTCCAGGTTATGAGTCCAAATGAAGTGTGAAAAATGCCCAACACTTATGATTGGGACCAGCTACTAAATTTGCGTGGCCTAGTGCAAAATGAAAGTGTATGGTCCTTTGTTCAGAAAGTATTAAACATTTCAGGAAAGTGGCAGCTGAGCATCAAACCAAGCCTGGGCCCCCGGCATGGGAGGATGCTGTGTACCTGCATCGTTCTCAGACCCTGCCAATGACCCTGAGGCTGCTCACCACTGATCTTCTGTGCAGCCTTAGGAAGGTCCCTTAACGTCTGTGCATTATTCCTTACCCAAATGAAAACATGGAAAATGACCCCTTCTTAATCCAAATATGATGACTGTTAGTAAAATCTGTTACTTTCATCCTCTCACATTTGGCATGTTAGACTCTGAGGGCTGAGCTGGAATATTCATGAACCTATATTCAAACCATTATCATTTCTGCCCAAATTCACTTCTACCTGGCTTACATTAATTTTCCCTTCGAATAAAGGAAGACTTAAATGGGGTGTCTACACCATCAATGTATTAGACCTATAAAGTAGTGAGAGTGTACTGCATAGGCCACAGAGGAAAATCCCACCTCATTGTTGTGCAGCAGGGCATAGACAGATATCATTATTTTTTGGAGTCAAGGATTTCTTTGCTGGTGAGTGTTTTTATCAGGGAGAAAAATATGACTGAGAATTGAGAGGGGCCCCTATCATGTGGTTTTTCTGTAAAAAGCCTACTTTGAACAAGTATAGTTGCAGTCATCAGCTAAAGAGTACAATATTATGTGAGCTTGTGGAGTTCATAAGGACAGTATCAGAATTTAGAATGCATGCATTCCTGAAAGGAGGAAGGAAATGCTACCCAAGGGTCTCTTTGCTATTTTACATACACCCCTTTATGGGGACCTAAGAACTAGAATTTAGGTCTGCTATAAAGTCTCTGCCATCCCTAAGCATGGATATGGTCTTAACCAGCTCAGGTTACTGTAACAAAACACTATTCACTAGGTGTTTATGTAAGAGCCATTTATTTCTCATGCCTCTGGAGGCTGTAAGTCTGACATCATGGTCCCGACAGGGGCGGGCTGGCGAGTGCCCTCTCCTGGCAGAGCAGGGATGATCTGCTCTCTTCTCATAAGGACACTAATCCCACAATGGGGGCTCCTCCCTCATGACCTCATCTAACCCGGATCACCTCCCAGAGGCCCCACCTTCTAAGACCATCACACTGAGGGGTAGAATTTCAAAATATGAATTTTGGGAAGACACAAGCATTCAGTCCATTACAGTGATTATCCAGAGGGAATTAGGCTTCTCCCTGTAATACTTTGGGAGCATTCTCTCAGGAAGGTCAGGGATGTCAGTGCCTTTTGTAAATGGAAGTCTAAGCAAGTGGACACAATCTGACCAAGGGAAGAGGCACAGGTGTGTGCTGAACCTCGGCAGGAAGGATGGCAGGAGGCTGCTATGATTTTGGAATATTCAACCTCACCTGTCCCTTTCATTGGGTTCTGAAGAGTATGTGGAGCTAGCTGTCCTCCAAGAGATGCGGGTGCTGTTCAAAGTGGAATATCTCAGGCAAAGTCCCTGGGCAGCACACGCAGGAGCCATAAGTAAACACCAGCCCAGGGCAACGGGTAATCAAGAATCACTCTGAGGAGAAATTGAGGTCTATCTACTCATTATACTGGAGAGGGTCAAATTGCTGTCTGATGCTATCCCCCTCACAACTATGTCCCACCAGGAAACTTGTGGGGCTGCAGGCATAGCTATCCAGAGGAGCAAACTGGAAATATGAGGCTAATTAGAATTTGGGGGGGCAGGAAGATGGGTGTTTTTGCATTTATTGTTCCAACCATTTTGTTTTGTGCTCATTTTTCTATAATACTCCTTAGGCCAGAAAAAGATTTATCCACTTACTGTCAGATGGTGAAAGAGCATCGTGATATTAAAAGTGTGATTTGACCAGACATGTGTCATAAAGGCTGGTCCGGCATCTCAAAGCATCAATCCATCTCCCACAGAGGTCGATGGACAAGCCCATCCTTCAGCGCACGTGGAGGCTGCTGATGACTGCGTGGCCTGCTGATTTGTATTAGTGCTCTGAGTCATATTGATTCCTGAGACATACCTCCCTAGATTAACTTTCCCAGCAAACAGTACATTTGCCCCTTATTCTGTGAACACATATGAGATAAAAACATAATCACAAAGTTAGAAAATATTAAAACTGACAGGTTCTCTCAAATTTTACCTCTCAATACCTATTTTTATAAAAAAATAAATGGATGGAGACCCAATGGCCAATGGGTTTTAAAGGATCACACAAATATTAAGTGGCAGATCAGAAACCAAAACCCAAATATCCCTTCAATCCAATATACTTCCCAGATCCTAGAACTCAGAGCCCTAAATATTGTAAGTAATCTTAATGCAGAAGTATTGTTTTATGTTTCAAAACTGGTGCTTTCCCAGATTTCTTCATTTCAATATTCCATGAAAAATCACTGATAGATAAAATAGGTAGGAAACAATGGTTTTGATGCTCTTTCCCTCAGTCATAGGATCATGCCAATTCACCTTCTCTGAATTTTCCAAATCTCTCTCTCATTTTCATGACCACCATCTTAGTACAGGTATTTCTCATCTTTCCACTTTGCCCCTCTCCACAGCCTCCAGAGTGAACACTATCCTTTGTGTAAGACACAGCCGTGGCTCCCCTCACATGGTGTCCCACTCTCGTGTCCAAGCTTTAGCCTCACCGCCCCCACAACCCAACAGTGTACATTCCAGTGTAAATGTGTGGTCCTCTAGACACAGGAAGGTTCTAGCCTTGGCTCATTGTGTCCCTCCTCTTCATCTTGTCCTTTACTTCATCAACTGCTTTTCATTCCTTCGGGAAGTCTGTGCTGCCTATGGGCCTCCCCAGCATGTGACCTCTCACCTATATGCTCCCAGAACACCTCATCCGCCTGTCAACCTCATCTGGCAATCATCGATTTCTGAATTGTCCTTCCATTGAGGTATACGGGGTACGCTGCCTGCCCTCTGTATCAGTGCTCTATTCCTGCCATCTGATTTAACACTAGATGGATACTAGGACCATGTAGAGACTTGCCTGGAACAATGGACATTTTCAATAAAAAAAAATCTTTTTAATGAATAAAAATTAGAAACTGTATTTTTAAACCAAATACAAAAATCCCCATTTGTACTCTTAGAGAAATATTCTCAACTTAATGTATTTTAACAGTTTCAGGTCACAAAACTGTACGTTTTCTTTATTACTTTTTCTCTAGATTCATTGAAATATGATTGTCAAATAAAATTGTATATAATTAAGTTACACAATGTGATGCTTTTGTTTTGTTTTCTTAAAGTGCATACATATACATTGGGAAATGATTATTGCAATCAAGCTAATTAACATATCCATCACTTCATATAATTACCATTTTGTGGTGAGACCATTTATGATTTACTCTCTAGCAAATTTCAAACATGTAATAGTTTTGTCAACTATAGTTACTATGTTGTACATTAGATCCCCAGAACTTATTCATCTTATAATCGAAAGTTTGTACCCCTTGACCGATATCTCCCCATTTCCCCCATCCTCCAGCCCCTGGCAAATACCATTCTACTCTCTGGTTCTATGAGTTCAACTTTATTATAGATTCTGCACATAAGTGAGATCATGCAGTATTTGTCTTTCTGTGTCTGGCATATTTCATTTAGCATAATGTCCTCCAGTTTCATCCATGTTATCAGAATGTCAGCAGGATTTCCTTCATTTTTTATTGCTGAATAATATTCCATTGCATAAATGTATATCTATACCTTTTCTCTATACATTCATGCATCCACAGACACTTGGCTGTTTCCCTGTATTGGCTATTGTGAAAGTGTTGCTAAACATGGGAGTGCAGATACCTCTTGAGATCCCGATTTCATGTCCTTTGTATATAGAGCCAGAAGTGGGATTTCTGCATCACACGATAGTTCTATTTTAATTTTTTAAGGAACTTCCATATTGTTTTCCATAGGAGCTGTGCCAATTTACATTCCCACCAACATTGCACAGGGCTCCCTTTTCTCCACATCCTCAAGAACACCTGTTATCTCTTGTCATTTTTATAATATCCATTCTAGCATCTGTGAAGTGATATCTCACTGCAGTTAGGAAGTCGCATTTTTAATTGAAATTAAAGTTTTCTATACATATTAATAAGCACATTCTGGGTTCCTTATTTTGTTTCAATTCAATTTTGTTTCAACTGAAAAAAAATAAGGTTATATTTGGACAGCTGCAAATACAGCACTAAACTTTCTGCCAGACACTATCGAGAAACTGCAAAAAGAAATTATCCTAGGGGAGCAATTTTATGGCATCAAAGAGTTCACAGTCCATGATATCTGCTCATTCTTCCAATTCGAGTGAGCAGAAAAGCTATTTTATCAAAGGATAATTATAAAATGAATTTCTTATCATTGTCCTATACTTCACCACTTTGGATAATCACACACAAAAATACCTTCTGGTAATAAGAGAAGGATAAAAGTAACAAAAGATTTTGTGTAAAGGACATTTACTTTTCTAAGTTTTTCCTAGAAAAAAAAATGGAGTCCTTCGATTTCTTCATCTTTTCTATTCAGGTGTTAGAATAAAAAGCAGTACAATGATCAAATAACCTCCCACTGCCTTATGGTCTCCTTTCACATTTCTTCTGGTGCTCTTCGTATGGCCGATACACTCTGGAGACTATGGGTGATGACAAAGCAGGGAAAGTCGTTTAGAATAAAAGTAAAGCTGGTACTATTCTCTAAAGCAGTAGCATGAAAGCAAATGCAATTTAGATGGCAAAATTGTTCAGAATCTAAAAATACTATTCTGAAAATTAAAGAAATTGTAAGGACTATACACTCATAAATGTTGGTTGAACAAATCCACTTTTGAAAACCATTTTCAAAACCTATATAAGTTCTACTTAAATGGGTTGTAAGTATTATATTCTAGGCACAGAGAATCATTTATAAGTTCAGTTTCAAAAACCAACTTCTAGAAAATTAAAAATGGGTTTAAGGAATACATTTAGTGTCTGTTAGAAATTTAGAGATTCAAGCTTCAGAACAAGTGAAAACCAATTCAATTGGCATAAATTTCCATGAGGAAAACTCTCTAAGAAATAAAGGTCTTAAGAGACCGTCATTGTCCCTCACCTTTTGTTTCTATAGGAGGCAAAATATACAGAGGTCCCAAGTGGGTGTGTAGCAAATTTGACCTAAGGCTTATCTGAGGAGTAGCAGAAAATAATTCTAAGAAAACAGTATTTTAGTGGCCAGAGTTTTAACATTATAAACAAGGAACAAATTATGGAAGGAACACATCAGAAAAAAAAATTCAGTTAAATCTTTTCTAACCCTATAAAAAAAATAAGCTTTAGTTTGGGAATATATGAGTTAAACCATTAAACATATCAAGGTAGGTTAGTACTCACCCTATTTTATTTTTCCAAGGCTCATTCTAAATATCACTGTTTTTTTACAGATAATACCAAGAAATTATATGTTTTGATACCTACACAATTTTATTTTTGTCACTTTCTTTGGTTAAAATTTTTTGTTATTGTTAATTATTACGCTATATTGTTAATTATATTATGCTATATAAAATAGGAATTCCTTTGTTTGACACTGATTTCTTTCTTTTAACTATCAAGGGAGACCCTCATGAAGAAAGGTTTACCCTTCAAACTCACAGCAGATAGACATTGAAGTTAAGATGGAGAGTCAGTGATCTGTGCCTAGGACGATGAGCATGTGTGTGTATGTGTGTGTGTGTGTGTTTCAACCCTTTGTTTATACACAGAGACTCTCCTTTCTCATTCCAGAGTGAGCTCATCTTTCCTGGTTATTTTCTTACTCACAAGCAGCCCAGTTTCCTCTGGTTTGCAACTAGTTGGCAACAGTAAACAAGCCAGCAATGAGACACCTATTTAATATAACTGCACAAGTTTCCTGGGAATATTTGGGGCAAGGAAATGATGAACAGGATAAAGCCACATGGCAGGGAGGTGTCATGGCAAAGGCTTCAGTAGGGTTCAGCCAGCTGGAGGACTACAAAGGGCAGGTCACTTGGGGGCACATGTGTCCCCACCCCTGTTGGGGGGGATCCAACCTGACCCATAAAGCCAAAGATCTGGTTGGCACAGGGGTGGCCGTTAAACTCAGCTAAAAGTTAGGCTTATTGTGCTGATACTGTCAATTAAGACTCCTCTCCCAAAATAATTTGGCAAACAGAATGAATGCAAATCAGTCTTCTAGCAGCTAACTATTAGACAGTTTTACCACCCACTCCCGTGTGCTGCTATTTCAGAGCTCAGAGGCAGAGGGAGGCCGTTGGAGGATTATATAACACTAATTGTGTAGACAGGCTATAATTCTGGAGGTTTCTACCTTCATCCTTAGAGAACCATTTCCATAGTCAGGTCATGAGAAAGCAATAAAGTGGTCCACAAATAATGGGGTGATAAAGTTACTTCATAAAGAAGAAAAAGAGAGAAACTTTCATTGACTTTTATACGTTTTACTTTCTTCATAGTTACACCTATAGTTTAAGAAAATTCATATTGAATCTGCAATTAGATGACCACAGTAGCAATTTGACTGTGGCCTACACATTCTGGGTAGGTTCACCCACGCACAAGCTCTGATTTCTGTCCCACACTTACTGCTGTAAGCCATTGCCTTCGTGGCTGAAGAACATGCTCACCCCTCCAAACTCCCAAAAGCAGGTTGCTGGAATCCCTAACTACCTTCCAATCTGTATATGTGACCCCAAGCTCCTTGCCGGAGGGACTGTATTTTTGTATCCACTTTGAGGATTTAATATACTAGATCATAATAGTGAACAAAAACTCTTGTGAAACAACAATAGAACAAATTCAATTAGTAGTAAAAACCAGCCTATTTGTTTATAAAACATTCAAGATGTTGATGAACATATTGACACCAACCAGGTAATCAAATTTATACAAGATGAAGCTTCTTTCCTCCCAAAAGGACCACAAATTTAACACCTACTTCAAAGTCAAAAGCTGGGCTGGAAATCCAGCTGTATAGTTTTGAATTCATGTATTTGCCTTTTTTAAGCATGGGGCTCTGCAGCAAACAAGACAGATAAGACCCTTCATGGATTATATGTTCAAATGTTGGTAGCAGGAACAGAGAGAACAGAAAAATAATTCATTATGGAACAGAATGACAGTGATAGCTCCGATGAAGGCAACAAGAACCAGAGCAAGAAACCGATGGACCAGGAAGCAGGTGGGCACCTGGCGAAGGCCATTTGGAGAAGGTTGCCTCCGAGCTGAGATCTGAGTGTGGGGAGGCAGCAAGACCTACGAGCATCTTTGGGAAGCGCTGCCAGCTGAGGAGCCATAGAACCGAGGCTCTGACAAAGAACACAGGCCACGCCATGTGCTCCAGGAGCATCCAGAGGGCCAATGTGGCGGATGAAGCAAGTGAAAACAATGGCGGTATGAGATGGAGCTGGAGGGCCAGGCCCACAGGTCCATGTAGGGCCTTGCAAGCTCTAGTAAGGAATTCAGAACGTTTTTCAAGTGTGATGGAAAGCCACTGGAGGCTTCTGAGTAGGAGAATAAGATCCAGTGTAGGCTTCAAACAGATCAATCCTTACCCTGTGTCTGTGCCCTAATCTCTTCTTACAAGACAACCAATGACACTGGATTAGAGCCCACCCTAATGACCTCATTTTACCTTAATTACTCTTTTAAAGGCCTTTTCTTCAAATACAATCGCATCCTGAGGTTCTGGGGGTTAGGCCTTCTACATAGACATTCCAAGGGGACACAACTCAGCCCATGATATGGGATCCGCAGAGTTCTAATGAGAGACGATCATGCCTGAACTAAGGTGTTGCCATGCAGGTGATAAGAAGAATCCTCATTTAGAACATGTTTAGAGATAATTCCGACTGGCTTTGCTGGTGCTTGGATGCGTTGTGTGAACAGATGACTTCAAGACTGGGGCTGTGGAAACTGTTAATGGCAGAGAACACGTGGAGAAGTATCACGTTGTGGAGCAGGGATTGATGGAGAATAAACCCCACGTTCTGATCTGGACATGTCGACTCTGAGATGCTAAGGCAGCTGTCTAGAGTCTGGAGGTGGGTGGAGGGCTGGGAAGCAGATGGGCTAGAGATAGACGTTTGTGATTCATGGGGTGATAGATCACGACTCAAACCATGGGACCACATGATGTCCCTCAGGCAGCTGATGTCATTCAAGAAGAGGACTGAGCACTGCTGCCTTGGAGGATTCAGCTACCTGGAGAGCAGGAAGGGGAGGTAGGACCATCAAAGAAGACTGAGAGGTGAGGAACACCCAGGAGAGAGGAAGAAAGAAATCAAAGGAGTTATGGTGCCCTGGGAGCTGAGTGAAAAAAATGTCCCAAGAATAAATGTAGGGTGAGCTGTGTCCAAGGCTGCTGAGACTGAGTAAAAGAAAAGAAAGTTTGTCAACATGGACCCTGTGGTTTGAGTAAGGAAAGATGAAAGCTGTCTAAGTATTTTTACACATTGTGTGCATTGGAAAACTTTCAGAACCACGGGGCCTTTATACATTTCTATCACCTTACCTCTTAGATCAACCCTGAAAAGAGAGTTGTGAATGCCCACTGACAGTCCAAGTACGAGCAGCCATCACTGTGCACAGGGGGCTCTACGTAAGCAGGAGTCAATGGAATCCCACACAGAACCCCAGAACTCAACTGTGGTAGTGGTTCCACAGGGTGATCCTAGAGGAAGCCAGGGCTCCTTCAAGGGAGGGGGTGAACAAAGAAAGAGGAGTTATTATCTACCTGCACATTTCAAAGAGTGGGACTAAAGGGGAGTGGAGCTGAGCTTGATCATCAGACAGTCAGGCCCTGGAGCGTGCAAACAGCCCAGGTTTTACGTCTGTGGAGAGCACCCACTGTACTTCATAAAAGTCCTTGATGACCAAGTCCTGACGATAAAACAGTTAAAGGAGCCGAGATCTCTTTTATTGTACTCACGTAAAAAGTACTGCACCATCCTTCCTGACCTCCTTTAAAGCAAACAATGGCACTGACAGAAGCCATTTTTAACTTTTTATTCGGATTTGTTTTTTTATGGATATACAGGGGATTGCAAAACAATGTACATGGAGGGCCTATGCACCCCTCCCCCATCCTCTGCCAATAAGAACATCTTGCATAACTATAGTGCAGTGCAGACTTTCTCTCCAAGTCAAGAAACTGGCATTGATTCAATCCATAGAATGTGCACAGAGATCACCATTTATCCGTGCACTCCTGTGTGTGTAAGTCCATGCAGTTTCATCCCATGTATCACTCTGTGTAACCACTACCACAACCGAAGTACTTTCTCTTGTCACCCACAACACATCCTCTGATCACCCCTTCAGAGTCACACCCTTCCCCTTCCCCCATCATCCCTAACTCCTTGGCAACTGCTAATGTGTTCTTTACATCTAAAACTATGTTATTTCATGAGTGTTCCATCAGTGAAATCCTGCAGTATGTGTCCTTTTGAGACTAACTTTCTCCAGTCAGCATAATTTCCTTGCATTTCATCAGAGCAACAATCAACTGTTAATTCCTTTTTATTACTGAGTAGTATTCCACGGTGTGCATAACTGTTTACCCATTGGACATTTGGGTTGTTGGCCATTATGAATAAAGCTGACACAAACATTTGTGTACAGTTTCCTGCATGAAAATGAGCCTCCATTTCCCCATGATAAATGTTACCAAAGTGCAGCTGCTAGGTCACATGCTAATTCATTGATTCATTCTGAAGGGAACTGCTGATGTAGAATCCACTTTTAATAATATCTCACTAAATAGAAGCTGATTTTGTGGTGCTGCCCTTTTCCTTTTTCTGCCTCCTAAATATTTCTTTCCAACCTCTGCAATCCTAAATTAGTTACCCTGCCTCAACTTGTGCCTTGACTATTGTGAGAGCCTGCTAATTATTTCCCCGTCTTTAGTCTTTCCTTGTCCAACAGTGGGAATAATATCTGGAAATGGACTTCAAGAGAAAGGAGTGATATAAACCCGCCAGTCCCTAATGTAACACTGAGAGCCACAGCTCATCTCTCCAACTTCAATCTCACCATCCTGCCCCAATCTCCTGCCCTTGCTCTCTAAATTGGATCACTCAGACATTCTTTTGATTCTTTAGCAGAGGATGTTTTCTCTCATCACTGTGTAATTGTGTATACTATTCCTTCTTCCCAGAACACCTTCTTCTCCCACTTACTGCACTTTCCACCAACTCATTTGATAACTCTTATTGATCTCCCAACTGACAGCTTCCTCTGGGAAGCCTTCTCTCTGACCCCTAAATTTAGGTCAAATGACTCTTCTCTGCCCCATAGAACCTCAGACTACAGTCCTTCTTAGAGTTTAAGTGCCTGTTTATGTGTCAGTTTCTTCCACTAGACCTGCACTCCCCCAAGCAGCAGTTACTACCCACAGGGGACTATTGGGCACTTGATATATGGCTAATCCAAATCAAGATGTGCTGGCTGTGTAAAATATACACCAGGAGACATCAGCAAGATGGCTGAATAAGATGTCCCTCATCGTATCGTCCTCTCAACAACAGCAATCCGGCATCTACCCACAGACAAAAGTGCCTTTGTAAAAACTGTGGGAGTCAACACCATAGGGCAACAGAGCCAGAAAGAGTCTTGCCCACCATGTGTCTGGTAATCTTGGTCCCAAGTGTGGACTCTGCAGTGGTCTGTGAAATGATCCCAGACCCTCTCAGCTGTGGTCCAAGAGTCCCTGGAGAACAATGACTTAGACAATCACCCACAGATGAGAGAGCCTTTGTGGAAATCCAGTCCAGTCGAAAAGTTCCAGCACAAGGTTATAGCAAAAAATTCTGAGTTTGGACACACAGGGGAGAAGAAGATGAACAGTCTGAATTCCATGCCATCCCTCCTCCAAGGAGGTGGAGTTCAGTGTCACGAGAGCCCTTATCAGTCCATGACTTCTCCCATGTGGAAAAATGAGAGCATGTGAGTGAGTGACTAGCTTCCTGAGCTGTGCGGGATGCCGCCAAAGAGGCACATTTCTCTTTCTGCCCCATCCAGAGTACTGAGTCATGAGCTGCACAACTTGAGGAGGAGGGTGGGAGTGAGTAGCTAGAGAACAGCCAAAAAACAACTAATAAGATGGTATTGGTAAATCTGTATCTATCGATAATTACTCTAAGTGTAATGGATTATATTCTCCAATATAACAAAATAGAGTGGCTGGATGAACAAAAAAATAAGACCCAACTAAATGTTTCCTACAAGAAATTCACTTCCACTTTAAGGATACATACACATTGAAAGTGAAAAGACAGAAAAAGATGTAGTATGCAAGTAGAAGCCAAAACAGTAGCTATACTTATATCAGACAAAATAGACTAATTCATAATAACAAGAGACCAAAATGGTCATTATATGATGATAAAGCAGTCAATTCATTAAGAAGATATAAAAATCATAAATGCATATATAACCAACATCAGGGAACCTAAATATATTAAGCAAATACTAACAAATCTGAAGGGAAAAATAGGCAACAATACAATCATTGTAGGGGACTTCAATACCCACTTTCAGTGACAGATGGATCATCCAGACAGAAAGTCAATGAAGAAATGCTGAACTTCAACTATACTTTACACCAAATGGACCTAACAGATATCTACAGAACACTCCATCCAATAGCAGCAGAATACACATTCTTCTCAAGTGCACAAGGCACATTCTCCAGGATAGATCATATAAATTAGGTCATAAAACAAGCCTTAGCAAATTTAAGAAGATTGAAATCACACCAAGTAGTATTTCAAACCACAATAGTATGAAAGTAAAATCAATAACAGGAGGAAAACTGGGAAAGTAACAAATATGTGAAAATTAAAACACATTAATGATCCATTAATAATTAATGGATCAAAGAAGAAATAAAAATGGAAATCAAAAAAATATCTTGAAACAAATGGAAATGAAAACATACCAAAACAAACGGATGCAGCAAAAGCTGTTCTAAGAAGGACGTTTATAGCAGTAATTGCCCTACATTAAGAAAAAAATAAAGATCTCAGACAAACAACCTAACATTATATGTCAAGGAATTAGAAAAAGAAAAACAAACTCAGGTGAAAATTACCAAAAGGAAGGAAATAACAAAGATCAGAGCAGAAATAAATAAAACAGAGATCAGAAAAACAATAGAAAAATCAACAAAATTAAGAGTTTTTTTTTTAAAGATAAAACTGACAAAACTGGGGCGCCTGGGTGGCTCAGTCGTTAAGCGTCTGCCTTCAGCTCAGGTCATGATCCCAGGGTCCTGGGATCGAGCCCCACATCGGGCTCCCTGCTCAGTGGGAAGCCTGCTTCGCTTCTCCCTCTCCCACTCCCCCTGCTTGTGTTCCCTCTCTCACTGTGTCTCTCTCTGTCAAATAAATAAATAAAATCTTTAAAAAAAAAAAAACTGACAAAACTTTAGACTGAAAAAAAGAGTTAAGACTTAAATAAAATCAGAAATGAAAGTGGAGATATTACAGCTGAAACCACAGAAGTACAAAGGGACTACTGTTGACAGTTATAAGAAAACGAACTGGACAATCTGGAAAAAATGAATAAAGGCCAAGAAACATACAACCTACAAACTAAATCATGAAAAAATAGAAAATCTGAACAAATGAATAAGAAGTAAGGAGATTGAATCAGTAATCAAAAACCTCCTAACAACAACAAAAAAGGCCCGGGACAAGACAGCTTAATGGGTAAATTCTATCAAACATTTAAAGAAGGATTAACACCAACTATTCTCAAACTACTCTAAAAAATTGAACAGACCCCAAAATCATTTTATGAGGCAAGCTTTACCCTGATATCAAAGCCTGATAAGGACACTACATAAAAAGAAAAGTACAGGCTAATATCCCTTATGAATATAGATATAAATAAAATATTAGCAACAAAATATTAGCAAACTAAATTAAACAATACATTAAAAGGATCATACACCAGGATTGGGAGGGATTATCCCTGGGATGCAAGGATGTTTCAACATATGCAAATCAATAAATGTGATACACCACATTAAAAGAAAGATAAAAATCATATAATCATCACAATAAATGAAAAAAAAGCATTTGATAAATTCAATATCCTTTCATGATAAACACTCTCAATAAATTAGGTATAGAAGAACATACCTCAACATAATAAAGACCATATAAGAAAAGCCCACAGCTAACTTAGACTCAACAGTGAAAGTTTGAAATTTTTCTTCTAAGATCAGGAACAAAACATGGATGCTCACTCCTTTCATTTTTATTCAACATAGAACTGGAAGTCCTAACCAGAAAAATCAGGCAAGAAAAAGAAATATAAGGCATCCAAATCAGAAAGGAAGAAGTAAAAATGTCTCTGTATATGATAGGATTTTACATTTAGAATATACTGAGGAGGCCACAAAAAAAAATGTTAGAAGTTATCAATGAGTCCAGTAAAATTACAGGATAGAAAATCAATATAAGGAAATTAGTTATGTTTCTATATACTAACAATAAAATATCTGAAAAAGAAATGAGGAAAACAATCTCACAATAGCAGAAATAGAAAAAAAAATAATCTTAAAATTTGTGTAGAACTACAAAGACCCCAAATAACAAAAGCAATCCTGAGAAACAGAGTTGGAGACATCATACTCCTGGTTTCAAATTATATCACAAAGTTACAGTAATCAAAATGGTATGGTACTGGCATAGACCACTGGAACAGAATTGAAAGCCCAGAAGTAAACCCTTATATAGAGTCAACTAATATTTGATAAGGGAACCAATAACATTTATTTGTGGTTGTTCAGTTAAATGGAAAGGTATCCCATGAGCATGGATCAGAAGAATTAATATTGTTAAAATGTCAATACTACCCGAAGCCATCTATAGACTCAAAGCACTCTCCACCAAAATTCTAATGGCAGCTTTCACAGAAATAGAAAAAAAAATAATCTTAAAATCTGTGTAGAACTACAAAGACCCCAAATAACAAAAGCAATCCTGAGAAAACAGATTTGGAGACATCATACTCCTGGTTACAAATTATATCGCAAAGTTACAGTAATCAAAATGGTATGGTACTGGCATAGACCACTGGAACAGAATTGAAAGCCCAGAAGTAAACCCTTATAATAGAGTCAACTAATATTTGACAAGGGAACCAATAACAATGGAGAAAGAAAGAATAGTCTCCTCATTAACTGAAGAAAACTGATAAATAAATGGGAAAACTGAAATCACATGTGGAACAATGAAACTGAACCCCTATCTTACACCACTCACAAAAATCAACTCAAAATGGATTAGAGACAAACATAAGACCTAAACCACGTAACTACTAGAAGAAAACATATGGGAAATGCTCCTTGACATTTTTTGGATATGACACAAAAGCCCAAGCAACAAAAGAAAAATAAATGCTATACTAAATGGGACTACAGCAAACTAAAAAGCTTATGCACAGCACAAGAAACAATAAAAAATGAAAAGGCAACCTATGGAATGAAACAAAATATTGGCAAATCATCTACATGATAAGGGGTTAATATCCAAAATATATAAGGAACTCATTCAACTCAGTAGCAAAGTAAAACAAATGATCTGATTTAAAAATGGCAGAAGACCTGAATAGACATTTTTCCAAAGAAGACATTAAAAATGACCAACAGGTATATGAAAACATACTCAGCATCGCTAATCATCAGGGAAATGCAAACCAAATCCACAGTGAGACCTCACCTCACACCTGTTAGAATAGCTATGATCTAAACAACAAGCAATAACAAGTGTTAATGAGGATGTGGAGAAAAGGGAACTTTGTGTGTTATTGGCAGGGATGTACATTGGAATAGACATTATGGAAAACAATATGGAGTTTCTTCAAAAAATTAAAAATAAAACTACTGTGTGATCCAGCAATCCCACTTGTGGTTACAGATCCAAATGAAGTGAAATAAGCCCAAAAAGATATGTGATACCTGCATTCCCATGTTTGTCACAGCATTATTCAAAATAGTGAAGATATAGAAACAACCTAAGTATCTGTCTATGAATGAAAGGATAAAGAAAATGTGTGTGTGTATATATATTATATATATATATATTTGTTATATATTCTTCAGTCATGAGAAAGAAGAAAATCCTGTCATTTTTGAGAACATGGATGGCATTATTCTAAGTGAAATTAGTCAGACAAAGACAAATACTATATGATCTCACTTATAATGTGAAATCTGAAAAAGCCAAACTCATAGAAACAGAGAGTAGAGGGCTGGTTGCCAGGGGTTGGGGGTGGAGAAAGTAGGGACATGTACAAACTTTCAGTTATAAGATGAATAATCTCTGTGGGTTGAATGTACAGCATGGTTGACTATAGTTAAAAATACTGTATTATATACTTGAAATATGCTGAGAGAGTGGATCTTAAATTTTCATACACACACACACATAAAGACAATTATGTGAGCTGATGGAAGTTAACCAACCCTACTGTGTAACAATTTTGCAACATGTAAGTGTATCAAATCATTATGTTGTACACCTTAAACTGCCACAATGTGACCTGTCACTTATATCTCAATTAAGCTGGGGTGGGGTGCAGAATTCTTCATCCAAAGTGGTCTGCAATAGGAACAAAGATTGAAGAAAACCTTAAGATGGAAATAAATTAGTAGGACTTGGAAAAAAATATCCACCAGATTTTGTAGATATAGTACCCCCCAAGAGAGAGAGCGAGACTATTTCAGTGATAACATTTTGGGATATATACGGTTTAATAAAACATATTATTAAATGAATTTTACCTGTTTCTTTTTAGTTTTTTTCAATGTGGCTACTGGAGAATTTAAATATACTTATGTGGCTCATAATATACTTCTATTGCACACCCCACACTAGACTATTACCTCTTTAGGAATACATATGTTTTTCTTCATCAACTTATGCCCTGTACCCAGCATAGTCCCTGAATATTTAATAAAGGAAAGGAAAGGAAAGGAAAGGAA